>NC_133120.1:86714912-87032916 GCF_033568475.1 Henckelia pumila
ATTAATGGGCTTGAATAATTAATTTAAGTTAGTCCACTAATTTTTATGGGCTTGAGAGCCCATGGGAATTATTGGGCCAGTCTTTGGGCTTTTGGGCCCATTGGGCCGGAATAGAATGTTAATGGGCCAAGAATATTTTAATGGGCTTTAATTAATTAAGTGGGCTTAGAATAATTAATTATTGGGCTTAAGTATGTTAATGGGCCAGTCTCAGTGTTAGTGGGCCAGAATTTAAGA
Organism: Henckelia pumila; assembly: GCF_033568475.1. Taxonomy (NCBI): domain Eukaryota; kingdom Viridiplantae; phylum Streptophyta; class Magnoliopsida; order Lamiales; family Gesneriaceae; genus Henckelia; species Henckelia pumila. The sequence continues at coordinate 86,715,150 of NC_133120.1, forward strand.
AAATGGGCTTGAGTGTTAGGGCCAGCAGTTCAGTACAAACCATGAGAAATTGCATGTGTCCTAAATATATATTTAATTATTTTATGCATGAATGTTATTTTAGTATTTATATGTTAGTATAAAAATTAAATTAAATATATATGAAGGACACACATTTTATTTAAGTACATGCATTCATGAAATAATTTTTATGCATGATTTAATGTTTAAGGTTGAGAAAAAGAAAATAATTTTATGTTGAAAGTTGAAGTAGTATGACAATTTAAGGGGGATTCGTCCCCATATGTGAACTATTGAAGGACAATTTACTGCCAATTTAAGAGGTGATTCGTCACCGCCACGTACGTTGGTTTCCCACGCTGATCAGTATTTAATGTATGATTTAAGGTTACACTATGGATACAACCATGCGATGTTAGAAAATACTTTGCTCAACAATGTTTATGTATTATGTATGATTATGATATTTAAGTTAATTTAAGTTATGTTATGTCATGATATTTTTAAGCATGCTCATTCATGTATATGTTATGTATTAATATTAAAGTGATTTAAACTATTTTTAAACCCTTGTTATGTTAGCATGTTGGGCCTCTAGACTCACTACACTGGTATGGTGCAGGTGAATACGTAGAGGAGGATGTGGTACCCACCGGCGGCGAGGACATATGAGCGGACATGCAGTGACCCCATGACCGTGATAGTCGTCTCAGTCTTTATGCATGTTTTGAATATTTTAGCATGTTATACATTTATTTATTTATTTTCAGTGGTTGACAGTATGGAATATTTTATTTAAATATTTTCAGTGCATGCAAATTTTATTTATTTTTGCTTATGTCAGTATTTTATTAAATGTTTGACTCAGATATTTAATTTATTAAAGGTTGCATTTTTATTTAGTTTATTTATTTTTAAATCTATTTATTCTGTGCATATATGTATGGGCATGTATGTACATATCTTTACTTAGTAAGTATAAAAAAAAAAAAAATTTCCGCATATTTATTTATATTACAGAGTTAGGGTCGTTTCAGTTGGTATCAGAGCACGGTCCTTGAAGGGGTCATTACTGCTATGCGAGCTCAGAAATCCACGCTGCCGGTCTGTAAGTTTTAAGTGTTTATAGCATGATTTACTTTTAAGAATTTAAGTTAGCATTAATGTTAAAACACTTAGTTATGCATGGCGATTTACGTAAGGAAATATGTGGTGGTGCAGAATGCCTCCCAGACCGATGAACAGACGTGGAGAATCTACACCTACACCTCCACCTACACCTCCACCTCCGCAGAACCCACTTGCAGCATTGGAGCAGGCCAATGCTACTTTGATGGCAGGGGTTACTGCTCTGTTAGAGCAGCAGGATTCACGTCCTAGAATGTCCCATGAGGAGGACGTAGCTGAGCGGTTCCAGAAGAAGGGGCCGAAGGAGTTCACTGGTACCACCGATCCATTGGTGGCTGAGGGGTGGATTCGTTCTTTGGAGTCCATCTTTGCATACATGGGAATTACTGATACCGACAGGGTGAACTGTGCGGCATATATGATGAGGGGAGATGCAGCTCTTTGGTGGGAGGGTGCTGCCAGGGGAGTACATCTTCCTACATTGACTTGGGCGGAGTTTAGGCGTATCTTCTACGCCAAATATTTCACGGAGGATGTGCGCAGTCGCATGATCCGGGAGTTTATGAGTCTCCGGCAGGGGGACAGGTCAGTGGTTGAGTATGTGAGCCAGTTCGAGAGGGGTTGTCATTTTGTGCCTCTGATTTCAGACAGTCCACCGGAGAAGATGAGGCAGTTTGTGGAGGGACTGAGGGCGGATATCAAGCATGACGTATGTATGATGGACGTCGCTACATATGAGGCGGCAGTTAGTAGAGCGCTGAGGTCAGAGGAGGGTAGGAGAGAGATACAGCGAGAGCAGCAGAGGAAGAGACAGATTCAGTCTGGGTATCAGCGACCATCTTCGCAGCCTCCTGCGAAGAAGCAGTTTACTGGGCCGTCTAAGGGCCCGAATCCGTAGCAGAGGCCACAGCAGTTGAGGGGCGGGGCCCCTAATGCTATAGGTTTTCCTACTTGCCCGAAGTGTCAGAAGATGCATTCGGGACCTTGTCTGTTGGGAGCAGGAGTTTGTTTCCACTGTAGGGAGCCAGGGCATCAGATAGCTAACTGCCCGAGGAAGAAGAACACCGCTGGTAGAGTGTTCGTCATGCAGGCAGAGGAGGCAGACCCAGACACTTCCTTGATCACTGGTATATCTTACCTCTAGTATTTTATAATTTCTTCCTTTGGTTAAGAATTTCGTTTTTCTGTGGAATTGTTGTTATTTGGATTATCTATTTTCATGTTAGAATAAGAAGCATGTTTTACTTGTGATTAGAATTAAGGGTTTTAGCGACTCTTTGGGGAAAGTTTAGTAGTGGTATGAAATTGTTGGGATTCTTCTGCGTGCAGGGAGAATTCTAATTGGAGGCAACTCCACGTTTGCGTTGCTAGATTCAGGGGCTACGCATTCGTTTATCTCCCTGGAGTTTATCAGACGGATAAGCATCACACCCGAGATTGTTGACAGTGGTTATGATGTCACTATGCCGTCAGGACAGATTATTTCTACCTCTAGTGTCGTTCGAGAACTGGAGTTGGAGCTTCAGGGGCACTCCATTCGCTCAGATGTGGTGGTTTTGCCATTGAGTGGATTTGATTTGATATTGGGTATGGACTGGTTGACAGTCAATGGAGCTTCGATTGATTTTCGTCGGAGGACAGTGTCAGTGAAACCGCCGGGAGGCGACCCGTTTACTTTTCATGCATCTCAGAGCAGTGATATTCCTCAGTTGATATCTCTTATTCAGGCGAGGAAGTTGTTGAAACGGGGTTGCCAAGGTTTTCTAACAAGTATTGTCACGGCCACAGAATCACCTAGCAGATCATTATCAGAGATAGAGGTGGTTCGTGACTTTCCGGACGTCTTTCCGGAGGATGTTGCAGGAATTCCACCAGTGAGAGATGTGGAGTTCAGCATCGACTTATTGCCAGACACCGTGCCTATCTCTAAGGCATCATACAGACTTGCTCCTACCGAGATGAAAGAGTTGAAGGAGCAGATACAAGAATTATTAGAGAAAGACTTTGTTCGTCCTAGCTTTTCTCCATGGGGAGCTTCAGTGTTATTTGTGAAGAAGAAGGATGGCAGTATGAGACTGTGCATCGATTATCGAGAGCTCAATAGGGTCACAGTGAAGAATAAGTACCCACTGCCGAGGATAGAGGACTTATTTGATCAGTTGCAGGGAGCTTCGGTGTTCTCCAAGATCGACCTGCGATCTGGTTACCATCAGCTGCGAGTTAGAGAGGCAGATGTGTCCAAGACTTCTTTCCGGACACGTTATGGGCATTACGAGTTCTTAGTGATGCCATTTGGGATGACCAATGCTCCAGCGGTTTTCATGGATCTCATGAACCGGGTATTTCAGCCGTATCTTGATCAGTTCATCATAGTCTTCATTGATGATATCTTGATCTACTCTAGGAGCGTTGAGGAGAATAGGCAGCATCTACAGACAGCCTTGCAGACTTTGAGGGAGCATCGTTTGTATGCCAAGTTCAGCAAGTGCGAGTTTTGGCTCGAGCAGGTGGCATTTCTTGGCCACATTATTTCGAGAGATGGAATTGCAGTGGATCAGTCGAAGGTTGAGGCAGTGCAGAAATGGGGTATTCCGAAGAATGCTTCAGAGATTCGCAGTTTCTTGGGTTTGGCAGGATACTATAGGAAGTTCATCAAGGGTTTTTACTCTATTGCAGTACCCTTGACTTCCTTAACCAAGAAGAACGCGAAGTTTATTTGGAGTTCAGACTGTCAGAGGAGCTTCGATCAGCTGAAGGAAGCACTCACTACTGCACCGGTTTTAGCGATGACAGTACCACACGAGGAGTTAGTGGTGTACACCGACGCGTCTAAGCTAGGTTTAGGCGCAGTACTTATGCAGTGTGGTAAGGTTATTGCTTATGCGTTGAGGCAGTTGAAGATTCATGAGCAGAACTACCCGACACATGACTTGGAGTTAGCGGCAGTGGTTTTCGCTTTGAAAATCTGGAGGCACTATCTGTATGGAGAGAAGTGCAAGATTTTCACTGATCATAAGAGCCTCAAGTACTTCTTCACTCAGAAGGAGTTGAACATGAGACAACGGAGATGGTTGGAGTTGGTGAAGGATTACGATTGTGACATTAACTACCATCCGAGTAAAGCTAATGTAGTGGCCGATGCTTTGAGTCGGAAGTCGTCAGTGGTATCGTGTTTGTCAGTGCAGCTACCACTGCAGAGTGAGATTCAGAGGTTTGATTTGGAGTTTTACTCGAGTGGTCATGCACCGAGCTTGTCAGTGTTGACGGTGCAGCCAGTTCTGCGAGATCGGATCAGGGATGGACAGTCTACTGATGAGGAGTTGCAGCGATGGAGACAGAGAGATGAGGCCAAGGGTAATCTTCTGTATACAGTTGTGGATGTCATTGTTCAGTACCGTGGTAGGATGTGGGTACCGAACGTCGATCAGTTGAGAGCTGAGATCTTAGCAGAGGCTCACACATCTCCGTACTCCATTCACCCCGGAAGTACGAAGATGTATCGAGATTTGCAGCTATTGTATTGGTGGCCCGGGATGAAGAGAGACATCGGGAGAGTTGTGTCAGAGTGCTTGACTTGTCAGCAGGTCAAGGCTGAGCATCAGCGTCCAGCAGGACTTCTTAGACCTCTTCCTATTCCGGAATGGAAATGGAAGAATATTACGATGGACTTTGTAGTTGGCTTACCGAGGAGTGCCAGAGGTTGCACAGCTATTTGGGTGATCGTGGATAGACTCACCAAGTCAGCTCATTTCTTACCGGTGAGGACTACTTACTCGTTGACACAGTATGCAGAGCTTTACATCAAGGAGATTGTTAGACTGCATGGCATACCAGTGTCGATAGTATCAGACAAAGATCCGAGATTTACGTCTGCGTTTTGGAGGAGTTTGCACACTGCATTGGGGACTAGACTCTTGTTCAGTACAGCGTTCCATCCCCAGACAGATGGTCAGTCTGAGAGAGTGATCTAGGTTCTCGAGGATCTACTGAGAGCTTGTGTCATCGACTTTCAGGGCTCGTGGGAGACTAGACTGCCATTAGTGGAGTTTACCTATAACAACAGTTTTCAGTCGTCTATAGGTATGGCTCCTTATGCAGCATTGTACGGGAGGAGGTGCAGATCTCCTGTGCATTGGGATGAGGTCGATGAGAGGATTTGTGCAGCAGACAGCTGATATTGTGACACAGATTCGGGATCGCATGAGGACTGCTCAGAGTCGTCAGAAGAGTTATGCAGATACTCGACGACGAGATTTGGAGTTCGTTGTAGGTGATCACGTATTCCTGAAGGTGTCACCTATGAAGGGAGTAGTGCGATTTGGCCGGAGAGGCAAGCTTAATCCGAGATATATAGGGCCATTCGAGATCTTGGAGAGAGTTGGCACGTTGGCCTACCGTTTAGCTCTACCACCAGGGCTAGCGGCAGTGCACAATGTATTCCATGTATCCATGCTTCGGAGATACATCTCGAACCCGTCACATGTGTTGGATTTTGAGCCTCTTCAGTTGACACCGGAGTTAGCATTTGAGGAGAGGCCTATACGGATCTTGGCTAGGGAGGAGCGCAGATTGAGGACACGGGTTATACCGATGGTCAGAGTCTAGTGGCTGAATCACTCGAAGGAGGAAGCTACTTGGGAGACCGAGGCAGATATGAGGACTCGCTACCCAGAGTTGTTCAGGTAAGTACTTTAATTTCGAGGACGAAATCCAATTTAAGGGGGGGAGAATTGTAACACCCGGTATTTTTAAATACGTAAATTCGCATGCATAATTAGGAAATTTATTTATTTAAAATTTTAGATTTATGGGTTAAATAATTATGTGAAATTATTTGTGCATGTTTTAAGTTATTTTTAAGCATTTAACCCATAATTAGTGATTTTCACGATTTATGGAAATTAATTATTTTTGATCGCGTAGACGGGACCGTGGACGGACGAGATGACAACTTTCTATCCAATTTATTTCATGAGCATTTTTAGAGCCCAAAAATATTATTTTGAGTTTTATTTCCTCAATATTTTTAGTATTTAATTTTATATAATTTTAGGAGTCCGTTTTTATTCAGAATAAGCCAAAATAATGACTTTTAAGTATTTTTAAAATTACCTTAATTATATATTTTGGAATTTATGATTTAGTATCAGATTTAAATCTTTTAAGTGGAGTTTTAAATTATATATTTTGGTATATTAATTAAGTAAATTATGTAGTGTAATTATATTTAAAATTTTTAATCCTAAAACTACCCAACCCTACGCCCAAACTCTCCATCAGCCGCCTCACCCCCATCTCCATCATCTTCTTCGTCGATCCAACAGCCAAGGAAGACTCCATAGCCACGTTTTTGAAGGTCCAAAGCAAGTTGTCATCGTCCCGTCGTCCCGGATTCGTTCTACACGCTCCTATCTCGTCCTTTAACGGTGCAAGGCATGATTTCTTCTTTTTTTTTTGTGCAATAACCGAGTATATGCGGGTGTGTGCGTGTGCATCAGTCCTCTTCAAAAATTTTTAGAAAAACGAGATGGGTTAAGGTTTTATGCGTTTGTTCTTGTGATTCTTGATCATACTCACGTTTTCCTTAGCCATGGTCCATACGACTGCTGGTCAGGGTCCCTAGGTCGAGAGGGGGTGGTCTGAAATCGAGTGGCTCGAGTGATTCGAGCCAAACGAGCCCAGGAAGTAAGCTAGGCTCGATCGGGTTCTTGGACGCGCAGACTAGGGTTTCGGGAAGGGCCTTCGGCCTCGACGGTTTGGGCTGCATGGGGCTGAGGGCTGGTGCAGGTTAGGTCCGCCCAGACGTGGGCTACGTCTGGGCGGCGGCGCTCCGGCCAGGGGCGGCCGGAGCAAGCCGGCAGCAGCCTGGGAACGGCTGCTGCTCACGGCCACAGCAGAACGTGAATGGGGGGCGACGGGTTCTAGGGTTCCAAGTGGGTTCCGGGTCGGGTTAGTGGTCCGGGTCAAGTCCGTGGGTCATGGGTTAAGTTAGTTGGGTCCGGGTCCGGGTTAAGTTAATTGGGCTCGGGTATTTTTAATTTTAAGTTAATTATTAAGTTTAAGTGTTTTATTGGGCTAATTAGATTAATTAAATTAATGGGCTACATTTAAGTTTATTAATGGGCTTGAATAATTAATTTAAGTTAGTCCACTAATTTTTATGGGCTTGAGAGCCCATGGAAATTATTGGGCCAGTCTTTGGGCTTTTGGGCCCATTGGGCCGGAATAGAATGTTAATGGGCCAAGAATGTTTTAATGGGCTTTAATTAATTAAGTGGGCTTAGAATAATTAATTATTGGGCTTAAGTATGTTAATGGGCCAGTCTCAGTGTTACTGGGCCAGAATTTAAGAAAATGGGCTTGAGTGTTAGGGCCAGCAGTTCAGTACAAACCATGAGAAATTGCATGTGTCCTAAATATATATTTAATTATTTTATGCATGAATGTTATTTTAGTATTTATATGTTAGTATAAAAATTAAATTAAATATATATGAAGGACACACATTTTATTTAAGTACATGCATTCATGAAATAATTTTTATGCATGATTTAATGTTTAAGGTTGAGCAAAAGAAAATAATTTTATGTTGGAAGTTGAAGTAGTGTGACAATTTAAGGGGGATTCGTCCCCATATGTGAACTATTGAAGGGCAATTTACTGCCAATTTAAGAGGTGATTCGTCACCGCCACGTACGTTGGTTTCCCACGCTGATCAGTATTTAATGTATGATTTAAGGTTACACTATGGATACAACCATGCGATGTTAGAAAATACTTTGCTCAACAATGTTTATGTATTATGTATGATTATGATATTTAAGTTAATTTAAGTTATGTTATGTCATGATATTTTTAAGCATGCTCATTCATGTATATGTTATGTATTAGTATTAAAGTGATTAAACTATTTTTAAACCCTTGTTATGTTAGCATGTTGGGCCTCTAGGCTCACTACACTGATATGGTGCAGGTGAGTACGTAGAGGAGGATGTGGTACCCACCGGCGGCAAGGACATATGAGCGGACATGCAGTGACCCCGTGACCGTGATAGTCGTCTGAGTCTTTATGCATATTTTGAATATTTTAGCATGTTATACATTTATTTATTTATTTTCAGTGGTTGACAGTATGAAATATTTTATTTAAATATTTTCAGTGCATGCAAATTTTATTTATTTTTGCTTATGTCAGTATTTTATTAAATGTTTGACTCAGATATTTAATTTATTAAAGGTTGCATTTTTATTTAGTTTATTTATTTTTAAATCTATTTATTCTGTGCATATATGTATGAGCATGTATGTACATATCTTTACTTAGTAAGTATATAAAAAAAAAATTTCCGCATATTTATTTATATTAGAGAGTTAGGGTCGTTTCACTTAGTCTTCCCCACTTGTGCTTTGGTGGAGGAGCAGGTGCCGGTGAGGGTACATACAGAGGCAACGGCGGGAGACAATTGGGCTCTTAACCATGAGTGGTCATGCACCCATCAGAAGATTTTGGAGAAGTCTTAATCGGTTCTAGCTTAATGTCACCATAAGAAGTAAAATTAGCTAGCCATGCAATGAGGTATGTCGGCGAAGACAAATAATAATCCTATCAACACTAAAGAATATTTTATGCTAGGCATGGTTTGCTGTTGAACAGTGCTTACACAGATTGTGAATTTAATGATAAAATATGTGGGCGAAAGGTCACTTTTTTATAAAAAAGATAAGACCAATTCTTTCAATACAAATATCTAAATTTTTAATCTCTATGGCTTCTTGCATGTTAACATATGTTTGTTTATCTAAAAGCTAGTGTGGGGCCTTCTTAAAAAAAAGCTAGTGTGGGGCCAAAATAAGTGTCTTTTGGACTGATATTTTGTACTTCCTTCTTTCCTACTCATGTTTAATTTCTTTTCTCACATATTAAAAAATTATTTAAAATGTATATTTCACAAATCAATTTCCCATTTTACTTCTTTACTATAAACAAATATTAGTATTTAATGATATTAAATTAATAAAAATAAATTGATAAAAAAGTAGGTAAGATAAAATTAAATAAGCAAACTGGACTATATAATTAATTGAAACGGATGAAAAATAAAGTATAAATGAGTAAGACAGAGGGAATACACATTTTTAGTATTTTATATGTAAAAAACAAATCAAAAAATTGATTACATTTAATGTATATGGTGTCACTTCTCTATCTAAGGGACTCGACTGTTATACATAGTATAGATATAGATATTCATGCATTTGCAAAACATCCTTTCAAGAAACGAAAACAAAAACAAAAACAAAAAACAAAAAACAAAACAATCGACCAAGTAGATAAAATTCAATAATTCAACAAAGAGATAGACTTGAATCTTTTAATTACGATCTACTATTGTACCTGAGTCCCACTAGATCCCAATTTCATTAAATCAATTCAAGATTTCTCATATATATATATATATATAAATAAGTCACAATTAAGTACTCGAAGATCATACAAACAAATTAATCGAGATCGAGAAGAAGAAAACAAGATAATAAACACCATGAAAGCCCTCATTGTTACAATCGCATTCATGATGGCTGCAATATTCATGATATTCCCCATGGCTACGTCTAAATTATTACCAATGGCTAGGTCGAATATACGGCTCATTAGGTCTAACTACGTGGGACAGTGCAAAAGATATTACCATTTGGCATCGCAACAAGGCTATGATTTGCGTATGTTCTGTCAAGAATTCCCCCAACTCATGCACAATCCCACCATGATCAATATCAGGAATTCCTCTGCTGCTGCTATATTGCTTTGGAGCACATATTCCGAAAGCGCTGATGCTTGCGACAACTTTCTATCTGCCATGGAAAATATGTGCTCCCTGTTGGAAATTGTATTATTGAATGAATTACAATTGAAATGGGCTTGAAAGGGTTTGAATTGATTAACCCAAATTGTTTGTAAAAGCCTTGTCCAAAGTGTTACAAAATTCAAAATTTTGGTGAAATAAATTGGAGGGAAATGGGGAAATGGTAGTCTCACATTGGAACAACTCCAATTTGTTGTTCACCTTAATTAGTCCAACATTGGACTATGGGATTGGGCCCTTAGGGCACCGGATGTTTTGTAAAGGGGCAAGACGCTAGTCGATGCAACAAACACACGCGCGCGCGCGCGGCCGGCCGGCCGGCTCGACGCGGTGTGGTGTGGTCTTCTGATCCGATTATTCTTTTTGAATAAAATTTATTTAAAATAACATTTTATTATTTTATTGAGTATGCCCGAGCGGTAAATTATTACCGCGCGGGCGCAGCACCTCACCATGCGAGAAATTGAGTTCAAAATGGCTTGCGCCCGAGCGGTAAAAAATTGCCGCGCGAGCGCGGTACCAAAATGGCGACCCGAGCGGTAAAAAATTGCCGCGCGAGCGCGGTACCAAAATGGAGAGGCAGTGTGTTGGCTTAAAGTTGGGCGCTCGCGTTCTCAAAATCTCTCCCTCACGTTCTCAAAGAAAAGTAAAAGCATATTTTCGTTCGTTGAAGTTCGTGATATTTGCTGTGCTGCTATATCACGATCGAAAGTCGTTGTATCTTAGAGACGATTGCCGCTAACGTTTAGCACTTGGAACGGGCAATTTCGTCTTGCGGATAGAGAGTTTCTCTCGCCTCGACTGTGTTCATTATTGTCGCTGTTATTGTTGCTGCTGTTTTAACAAGGTTTTCAGAATTCGGAATACACCCTTATAACAATCGCAAGACGAAATTCTTTGTATTTTCTGGATTCTGAAGATGTCTACTGTCTCATTCACTCCGCTCGCTTCCGCCCCCGCTCATGGAGAAAAGCCGCCAAAGTTCTCTGGTGCCGACTTCAAACGTTGGCAGCAGAAGATGCTGTTCTATCTGACCACCCTTAATCTGTCTAGATTTCTCAAGGAGGATCCCCCCGTCGTCGTTGAAGGCGATTCTGACACACAAAGAAGGACAACAATAGATGCATGGAACCACATCGATTTTCTCTGCAGGAATTATATTCTGAATGGCCTCGACGACACTCTCTATAGTGTCTACTCCTCTGTGAAGACGGCCAAGGAATTATGGGATTCTTTGGAAAAGAAGTACAAAACTGAAGATGCCGGCATAAAGAAGTTTGTAGTTGGCAAATTTCTGGACTTCAAGATAGTAGACTCAAAAATTGTAATGAGTCAAGTGCAAGAGATACAAATCATCTTGCATGACTTATTGGCCAAAAGAATGGAAATCAATGAACCATTCCAAGTCGCGTCTATCATTGAGAAATTGCCTCCACTGTGGAAAGACTTCAAAAACTACCTTAAGCACAAACGTAAGGAGTTGAAACTTGAAGATCTTATTGTGAGGCTTCGCATCGAGGAGGACAACAGAAATACCGAGGCCAAGTCACATAAAAAGCTGATGGAAACCGAGGCCAAAGAAAATCTGGCGGAGTCTAGTACGAGTCAAAAGAGGAAGCGCCCCCATGATGAAAAGCAAAAGGGGAAAGCGAAGAAATTCCAAGGAAGTTGCTACAACTGTGGCAAACCAAATCATATGGCAAGAGACTGCCGACTTCCAAAGAAAAATAACAAAAATCAGAAACCAAGGCAAGTGAACATGGTTCAAGAAAGGTATGTACCTTTAGCACTTCTGATATTGATCTTAGTGCTGTTATATGTGAGACCAACATGGTGGATGATCCAAGAGGATGGTGGATCGATACCGGCTCTACGAGTCACGTGTGTGCCGAGAAAGACATGTATTCCACCTATGCCACCGTTGGTGATAGAAAGTTGTTCATGGGAAACTCCGCAACGTCTGAAGTTGCTGGAGTAGGAAATGTGGTGTTGAAGATGACCTCGAGCAAAGAGGTGACGCTCAAGAATGTGCTGCATGTGCCAGACATTTGGAAGAACTTAGTTTCGGGTTCTCTTTTGAGCAAAGCTGGATTTAGAATGGTTTTTGAATCTGATAAATTTGTATTAACAAAATCCGGTGTATTTGTTGGGAAAGGGTACCAAGATAGTGGTCTCTTCAAATTGAATGTAATGAATGTTATCCGCCCTGAGGCGAAGAATAAAGATATTCGTTCTTTTTACTTGACTGAAAGTTTTGATTTATGGCATGAACGATTAGGACATGTTAACTTCAACACGTTGCAAAGACTTGCAAATTTCAATGTAATACCTACGTTTAAAAGAAATTCACAAAACAAGTGTGAGATTTGTGTTGAAGCGAAAATGGTTAAAGCTCCATTTCATAATGTCACGAGAAGTACTACGCCACTTGAATTAATACATACTGATGTATGTGATTTAAAAATGGTACAAACAAGAGGTGGAAATAAGTACTTTATAACATTCATTGATGATTGCACCAGATTTTGTTACGTATATTTATTGAAAAGCAAAGATGAAGCGATCGAATCTTTCAAGAAATATAAGACTGAGGTTGAAAATCAACGAAGTTCAAAAATTAAAATGATTCGAAGTGATCGAGGTGGAGAGTATGTGGCTCCTTTTGAAGAATTTTGCTCAACTTCGGGCATCATTCATCAAACGACGGCCCCTTACTCACCTCAATCCAATGGCGTTGCAGAACGCAAAAATCGAACATTAAAGGAAATGATGAACGCGTTGCTAATAAATTCTGGCTTACCTCAAAATATGTGGGGTGAAGCGATTCTCTCAGCAACACACATTCTAAACCGGATTCCAATCAAAGGAAAAGACGAAACACCATATGAACAGTGGAAAGGTCGTAAACCTTCTTACCAATACCTCAAAGTGTGGGGGTGTTTGGCGAAAGTAGAAGTACCTAAGCCAAAACAAATAAAAATTGGGCCTAAAACGGTTGACTGTATATTTATTGGTTATGCATACAATAGTAGTGCATATCGATTTTTAGTACATAAGTCAACGAATCCTGATATACATGAAGGCACAATTATGGAGTCAAGGAATGATGTATTCTTTGAAAATATCTTTCCATGTAAAGACAAGAAAGAAATAAGTTCGAACAAGCGAACTCATGAAAACACAATTGAAACTCAACAAAACAACGTGGAACCACGACGCAGCAAGCGTGCAAGAGTTGGAAAATCGTTTGGTCCTGATTTTCTAACATACATGTTAGATAATGAACCAAGAACTCTTCAAGAGGCTTTATCAAATCCTGAGTCTCCTTTTTGGAAGGAAGCCATACAAAATAAAATAGATTCCATAATGCATAATCATACATGGGAGTTGGTTGATCTCCCTCCGGGATGTAAACCTTTAGGATCCAAGTGGATTCTTAAAAGGAAATACAAAGAAGATGGATCTATAGATAAATATAAAGCTCGACTCGTGGTTCAAGGTTTTAGACAAAAAGAGGGATATGATTTTTTTGATACCTACTCTCCCGTTTCTAGAATAACATCCATTCGTGTTCTCATAGCTATTGCAGCATTGCATGATCTTGAGATTCATCAAATGGATGTTAAAACTGCGTTTTTAAACGGAGAATTGGATGAAGAAATATATATAAAACAACCAGAAGGGTTTGTTGTACCCGGAAAAGAACAAAAGGTGTGTAGACTTGTCAAGTCATTGTATGGACTTAAATAAGCACCTAAACAGTGGCATCAAATGTTTGACACTGCAATGTTGTCAAATGGTTTCACAATAAATGAATGTGATAAATGTGTCTACATTAAAGGTACTACAAATGCATATGTAATTGTTTGTCTTTATGTAAATGACATGTTAATCATGGGTAGCAACCATGAATTGATTGTGAAAACCAAGAAAATGTTGAGACAACATTTTGATATGAAGGATTTGGGATTGTGTGATATAATTCTAGGGATTAAAGTCTCTAGACTTCCTGCTGGAATTATGTTATCCCAAACTCATTATGTAGAAAAGGTTCTTGAACGATTTAATGTCACAAATCATCCTATGGCTAGAACACCTATGGAATTGGGTACACATTTAGCCAAAAATAGAGGAGAACCTGTTTCACAAGTGGAATATGCATGGGTGATAGGAAGTTTAATGTATTTAACTAATTGTACCCGTCCTGATCTTGCATATACCGTAAATAAGCTAAGTCGATTCACAAGTAATCCAAGTAAGGATCATTGGAAAGCACTAATGAGAGTGTTTGGATATTTGAAATACACTTTGAGTTATGGAATAGTGTATACAAAATATCCTGCGGTCCTAGAAGGATATTGTGATGCAAATTGGATTTCTGACACAAAAGACTCCAAGTCTATGAGTGGATATGTGTTCACTACCGGTGGAGGAGCGGTGTCATGGAGATCCTCTAAACAAACTTGTATAGCTCGGTCAACTATGGAGTCCGAGTTTATTGCTCTAGATAAAGCTGGAAAATAAGTCGAGTGGCTTCAAAACTTTCTCGAAGATATTCCATGTTGGAATAAACCGGTGTCTTCCATTACGATTCATTGTGACAGTCAGTCAGCAATAGGAAGAGCACAAAGTAGTATGTACAATGGTAAATCTCGACATATTCGTCGGAGACATAATACCATAAGACAATTGATCTCGAATGGGGTTATTTCGGTTGACTATGTGAAGTCAAAGGAAAACCTTGCGGATCCGCTTACAAAAAATATAAATAGAGATCAAATGTACAAACTACTTGGAGGAATGGGTTTAAAATCCACAAAATAAAATGTTTATAGCGGTAACCCAACCTTGAGAATTGGAGATCCCAAAACCTTGGTTCAATGGGATAACTAAGTTATAAATATTAGTTTGAGTACTTGGAAAAATTACTTACTCATTCCTGGAACATCCAAGTTGAAATAACCTGCAAAATGTGGTGAGGTTAAGTTTTTCTTTTAATGATTCCTATACCTATGAGGTGGAGTAACGCAGGATACTCTTGATAGGAGATCACCTATATAAGTGCAAAGTATTGGCCGCTTTGATTGCAACACTTATGAATCTAAGATATGGTCCAGGGCCGAAATGGACACAACGTGAGAACAAAATATGTAAGAGTATTGTTATGTAAGTACTATTGTCTTGGTTTACACAAACTGTTGACTAGTTCAAAACATCGCGTTACTATGCAACTAGTAAATTCGATAGTATTTTACTACGGTAGGTTCAAAGCCACAAGCTACCTATCCTGATGTAACAATAACTCAAAATGATTTTCTAGTGAGAATGTTACTATATGTGAAATTCATTCATGTGGGGGATTGTTGGAAATTGTATTATTGAATGAATTACAATTGAAATGGGCTTGAAAGGGTTTGAATTGATTAACCCAAATTGTTTGTAAAAGCCTTGTCTAAAGTGTTACAAAATTCAAAATTTTGGTGAAATAAATTAGAGGGAAATGGGAAAATGGTAGTCCCACATTGGAACAACTCCAATTTGTTGTTCACCTTAATTAGTCCAACATTGGACTATGGGATTGGGCCCTTAGGGCACCGGATGTTTTGTAAAGGGGCAAGACGCTAGTCGATGCAACAAACACGCGCGCGCGCGGCCGGCTCGGCGCGGCGCGGTATGGTGTGGTGTGGTCTTCTGATCCGATTATTCTTTTTGAATAAAATTTATTTAAAATAATATTTTATTATTTTATTGAGTATGCCCGAGCGGTACCGCCCGAGCGCACCTTCTGCAAAATGAACAGTCACGACTGTTTCTGGCATTTTTCTGTCATGGGTTGCATCCTTACGCCTTAAAACGTGTTGTTTCGTATATAACACTCACGACTGTTTCTGGCTTTTTTCTGTCATGGGTTGCATTCTTATGCCTTAAAACGTGTTGTTTCGTATATAACACTATATATATGGTGGTTATAACATAGAAATGATATACAAAAACATCTGATAACATACATTTCAGATTTCTGATTCTCAAAATCTCTCCCTCACGTTCTCAAAGAAAAGTAAAAGCATATTTTCGTTCGTTGAAGTTCGTGATATTTTCTGTGCTGCTATATCACGATCGAAAGTCGTTGTATCTTAGAGACGATTGCCGCTAACGTTTAGCACTTGGAACGGGCAATTTCGTCTTGCGGATAGAGAGTTTCTCTCGCCTCGACTGTGTTCATTATTGTCGCTGTTATTGTTGCTGCTGTTTTAACAAGGTTTTCAGAATTCGGAATACACCTTATAACACTCCCTTTACTATCATCCTGATTAATTGATCAATTGTTTAATTAAGACTAAATTCTGCTCGTTTAATTAATTTATTATTATTATTATTATTATGTAGGCATATATATTGTTGCATGATATATAGCTTGAAATAAATTATTCCTCTCTATTTATCAGTCTACAAAGTATAATTAGCTTCCGATCTGCTGCTCTTTCGTACAACACCAAGGAAGCGATTTGGAATTACTAAATATATAGTCCATTATAACTCATATAAACAGATCAAATATTATATAATATATTTCTTGTTCCAAAAATAATTTTGGCTATGCCTTAGTCTTCTCATGCACATATTCCTCCCTCTTATATGTTACTTCTCGGTTGTAACATAATAATATATAATACTTGGAGCTTAATTTGTTTAAACCATACCACTCGCAAACTGATCAAAATGATTATCGTATTCTGATTATACCCGTAAAAGTGAGTTTCAATATTTTATTATATGTATTAATTTGTGAGTTTACATATATATAAATGAAAATAAATATATATATATGTGTTATATATGTGGATAAAGACCTCAACCACGAAACAACAAAAAGAGAGATTCACAGAAAGATAATGGTAAAGCTGGTAGTGTACAACGAAATTTTTACAACACAAAAAATTCAATATACAAAAATTTCATTTATCAAAATCTCATGATACATTGAATACAAAATATTGCGATACAGTAATGGTAATAAATAAAATCTTATGTTATTTAGTTTCTAATAATAAAAAAATTCTATAATCATAAATTCGTTACCACAAATAATTATCTCCGTATTAAAGTTCTAATAATTTAGAATATCATTAAAGTATAATCAATATATTTTACAAACAATTATATTGTGATATTTTACTATTGAGATTTTATATTTAATATATCATGAAATTCGATAAATAATATATCTTTTATTGAACTTTTATGATGTAAGAATTTTTGTACAAATTTGGTTATACCTATTGAGATTACTCAATAATTTATTCTATCAGTAAAAATTTAAATTTCTTATATTAACCAACTTTTAGTATATTAATGAAATTTTATCATAATTCAAAATTAAAAATATATTTTAACTATTTTTTGACAGGAAAAAATTGTAATTTTATTAATTATGATCATCCAAATTCCAATATAAGTCTAACCAACCAAGAGGAAAATTCACCATTTTTTCAAATAAATAAGGATGGTGAGGAAGAAGAAAAAACAGCAAGACTATGAGCCACACAATTTGACAAACGGCTAACATGAACAACATCAAACTCAATGAAGTTTCCCATCCTTTCTTTAATCTCTTCAGCACATAAGCCCATGTTACCCAAATTTTCTTCATCAGTCATGACTGCTTGCACGGCTAATAAAAAATCCGATGCCATCTGAATGTTCCTGATATTGTTTTCATACACCAGTTTTACCCCTTCCAATACAGCTTAACAATTCGCCAAGGACCACTGAAAATGTTTGTTTGATCTGATTCATCGTATTTATTATTCTTTATCATATCGTTTTCAAAAATTAAAAATTGATAACTTAATTAATTCTAAAAGTAAAAATATTTATTTTCTTTTATCATGTATAATATATAAAGATTGAAATATTTATTAATTGATCAGAGTCCGAACTGATGATACCGAATAATAATTTTTACAAAACTCCTCTGTCTAATAAAAAATATTTTTTTATTTATTTTAAAACCATGCAAATCTATAATTTATAATTTATTTATAGTGTACTATATCTTATCCGCCCCTTTCAAAAGTTATTAGCTCAACAAATTCAAAATTCAAAAATTCAAATATTATCTTTAAAAATTTATAGTTTTTATAATTTCATTATTTTTATTTAGATAATAATAATTAAAAACTTAACAGAAATAATCATAAATATTTATTTATTTATTTTAATGAAATTGTACTATCGTTATTCGTTATGAGTATCACACTCGAATAGTTTTTTTTAAAATATATAGATCACGATTGACCTGCTAATTGATAGTATATTTTTTTGAATTCATTTAATATTTTTCAGAAATTTTGTTGTCAATGACGAATAATGATCTCCGCTGCAAAAATTATGGGGGGCCGCCCCCGAAAGCTTAGAAACTGTTAAGATGTCAATCTAATTCGAATTAATCGACTCAGCCAGATTCAAAGAACAACCCAGAGAATTCCCAGACACAAATCACAGAGATTTATCAATCAAGAAGATTAACAAATTCAATACAGAAAACTTAAAGCATAAGAACAAGAACACCATTTACGTGGTTCAGCTATAATCAGCCTACATCCACGGGAGATCGCCACTTCTTATTAATGAGCAATCCAAGATTTGATACACTTCACCAATCGAATAACAAAGAAAATAAGATTGATACAGATTTACAGAATTACAGATTGAGCTTTCAATTCCTCAATCACAGCTGCAATCTTGCTTCTTTCTTTTCTTCGATTCCCAGTGAGTGTTACCCTTGTTGATCTTCAAGTTTCTGGAGAATTGATTCTTTATCGTCTCTCAATCGCTTTCCCTGATCTCAGCTTGTATATGTTGTATCCCTCAAAGAAGAAAACTGAATCCGTTATAAGGCATACTCCTAACTCCACAATGGCTAGCACATTGATGGGCTTCCCTTTAATAACAAACCATGTTTAGGCCCAAAGAATTAAATCATGGCCAGTGACTTAATTCTTGCATTAGGCCCAACAATATTATTTCCCTCCCGAGGCCCATACATGATCAGCTGGTTTGAAAGACACACCTCTACAAATCTCCACTTTGACTGATAACCATGGTTGATCTCCATTCTTCCTCCTTACTGATTACTTCAATTCCACTGCTCCAATCAAGTCTAAGCAAAACTTGAACTTTGAATGAGGCAATGTCTTCGTTAGAGCATCTGCAGGATTATCATTTGTACTGATCTTTTAAATTTTGATTTCACCTTTCCCAATTATGTCTCTTACAAAATGGTGCTTTACGTCTATGTGTTTGGTCCTTTCATGAAAAGTCTGATGCTTTGAAAGATAGATGACACTTTGACTATCACAATGAATCACTACTTGTTCTTGTTTCAACCCAAGTTCAGTGATCAACCCTCTTAGCCAAATCGCTTCCTTTATAGCTTCTGTCAAGGCTATATATTCTGCCTCTGTTGTTGAAAGGGCAACAACAGATTGAAGAGTAGCTTTCCAACTTATAGCAGTCCCAAACATTGTAAACACATAACCAGTTAAAGACTTCCTTGTGTCAATATTTCCAGCATAGTCTGAATCCACAAATCCTTCCACTGGTTTCTGTCCATCTTCTTGTTTCTGATACAACAGTCCAATGCTTTTTGAACCCTTTAAGTACCTTAATATCCACTTAAGAGCTTCCTAATGTTGTAACCCCGGGTTTGCCATGAACCTGGAAACCACACTTATAGCATGAGCCAAGTTCGGCCTGCTACACACCATAGCATACATTATGCTGCACACTCCACTTGCATAAGGAATGGATTCCATTTCCTTCTTCTGATCATCATCTATAGGAGATTGATCTGATGACAGCTTCATGTGCTGTCCAAGAGGTGTGGTAACTGATTTGCATTTTTGCATATTGAATCTCAAGAGTACCTTAGCAAGATGTTGGGATCGGTTCAGAGGGTAAAGGGGGGGGGGGGAATACACTCTGAAACTTTTCTTCTTCTTCTTCTACAAAATGATCAAGTGAGGTTTAGTTCACTTAATCTGTTTTCTCAACTTCTAAAACGGTTTGAACAACTTAAATAGTGCGGAAATAGTTCAGAGGTTTTAGTGATGCAAAGTTTATAATGCAATGTATGAACAGAATGTAAGATAAATAGCAGTAAAGACTAAGGCACGATTTATGGAAGTTCGAAGGCTTAATCCTTCTACGTCTCCCCTTCTTCCACTTAGGAAGGAATTCACTAGAAGACTTTGGTTATTACAACGTCTTGTAATACACCCACTTCAGACTTAGGACTTATCCAATGCCTAATCCGAAACTCCTAGATTTACACAGATAAGATTCTCAGTTCTTATCAGACTGGTGGAAGCTTTCAGAGTAGCTTCAATTCTCTTCAACAATGAGTATAGTTGAGTTGAGCTTCTCAAACTGCAGAGCGGTCGAGAGGCTTGAAAACCCTAGGATGATCCTTGACGATCAGATATGTGAACTGTAGGCGAGGGTTTATTTGAGCAGCAAATGAATGATCTTGTAAGTGTGCTCAAGTATATCAGATGAGGACTTCTGATATTATTCAAGTGATTGAGTTGATTGAGATTTTTCTGAATTGCTTGTCTCTCTTTGTTGTCTACCCCACTTTCTTTTTGAGCAATCTTCCCTTTATATAGGTCAATCATCAACGTCTTTATTTTGAACGTTCTGATGCTGCATTGAATGCACATTTAATGCTCATAAATGCATTGATGATTCTGCATGAAGATCGTACACTGCAGACAACTTCCAGGGTCCAAAACTGGAATAAACGGTCGAATGCTTTATCTGTAGTCATTCTGTGTTTTTGCCATTTTGGTGCAACATGTTGTCTCGATTGCAGGAGTCAACATATCTTCTGACACGCCGGTTCTGCTTTTAATAAAAGATCTTGCAAAGAACATCTTGTCACAGGTACTTGTCTTGCAAAGAACATCTTGTCACAGGTACTTGTCTTGAGATATCCTGAAAAGCAGTTGGCATTCTACCTGTAGAGATATTTGTCCTCTGCTGGTTTGAATAACCAGTCGATAAGCTTGTGACTTCAACCGGTCGAGAGACAAAGGCGGTTGACAAGCTTCCGGTAGATAGATTTATCCTCTGCTGGTTTTGATAGCCAGTCGATAGGCTTGTGACTTCAGCCGGTCGAGAGCAAAGGCGGTTGACAAGCTTCCGGTAGTAGTAGATTCCTGAAATATAATGGTTGGCAGCACATTCCTATACAATGAGTTGTTGTTTGTTATCACCAAAATATCGGATTCAACAATTTCCCCCTTTTTGGTGATGACAAAACTTAAGTGCTCCAAGAACAATATGAAAGAATTAAAATGAACTTCATTGAGAGAATGAATTTCATTAAATAAGCATTTTTATTATACCTACAGAAAAAAAAAAAAAATGCAGCTGCGATAAGTAAAGAAGAGATAAGTTGTTCATCTTTTGAACCAACTGGCTCCTCCTGACCTATCGCCTTCTTTTCTTCTTCTGTCGGCTTCTTCTTTTCTTCTGGACTCTTCTTCACGTCTTCTTGCCTCTGCTGCTCTACGTTGCTCTTCTTCCCCCTTTTTGGCATCACCGTGGTTGAGTCGAAGGATGACCTCAGTGAGTTGAGTGCCAAGGCAGGCTTGCATAGTGTCTATTTTTGCATCGATTTGAGCAAGTAGAGTGGCTTGCATAGAGTCCATCCGATCATTCAACTGCTTATGAAGGCGGTTTTTGGATCGGATAACTTGTTCGGAGACGGTAGAGAGCGTGTTGATTTGAGTGCGATGATGATTAGTGATCTCTGTGGACAGACGAGCAAGGTCTCGAGACACGGTCTCGAAATGCCGAATCATCGTCTGGCGTGAATTATCGACCGATAAGGATGAGTTTGTTATGTCTTGAGAGAAGGACCTAACCGTTTGCATGAGCTCATGAAGCCGATTTATCAAGGTATGATCTAGAGCTGCGGCCATGGCTTCAATTAAAGAATCATCAGTCTGAAGCATTTGCCCTTTTGGGTCATTTCTTGGTGAAACCGGGCTAGACTCACGATGATGTGGTGCGGGTGAACTGGCTGGAGAGCTACCCGATGGACCTTCCAATAATGGTACAGTTGGAGATGTAATAGTTTCGACTGCAGCCAATATGGTTGGTGGAGTACCAGGATCAGCACTTGGTTCATCCATAATGAGATCTTCCATAAACTTTTCAGTAGATGGAGACGGTTGAAGTGCTGGATCAGCATCAGTCACTTGCTGTTCTGGAGATGCAGGTGATACAATAGTGCTTGATATCTCCGTTGGGGGCACTGTTGCTTCACTACTGCAAGGAGCCTCTGTCACAGAGGTGACAGGTATCTCTTGTGCAACCACTTCTAAAACATCTTGTGAATGACCGGGAGAAGTGTGAGCGGTCGTCACTGGAGAGGAGTGAGCAATCACAACTGCTTCCGGTTGAGTAACTGCTTGGACTGCGGTTGAGGAGGGGTCGACCGATGAAGATGCTGCCACACTCGATCTTAGAGCAGATGATTGAAAGAGATCAGCAGTGATGAGATCGGTCAGAATCCCATCTGAAGAAGGGAGAGCATAGACGTCTTCTTCACCCTGATCTTGAGTGAGAAAGGTTTTCATCATCACTTGTGCTTCCAGCACATAAGCTTGTAAACAGGCTGCTGAAGCTGGTGTTTTGACATTGTTGAGAGCTTGGAAGTGCTGAAGTAGTTGAGTGATTTGACGTAGACTATCCTGTAGTCCAGTCAAAATCACAAAGTCATCGGCAGCGGTAGGACTCTTGGATTTGAAATTCTTGACACGCTCATTAATTAGCAGAGATAGCAGGCTTCCTCGAAGCTTCAAGTCTATGAGATGTCTTCTTCCCAGAGCCTCCACGATGTCTTCAGTATCAGCAAATAGAAGCATCTTCTGCTCAATGACGTTTAGAGATTTCCATTTAGGAAATATTTGAGCGAGTGTCAAGTGAGTGCGGGAGTGATGCCATCTGTCAAAACGTTGTAGATGACGCTTGACAGTACGGAGCACGTGAGAGATGATCATATTGAGTTCTATCGTAGCTGCTGGTTGAGCCTTGGGTGTGTAGATCATCACACCTTTCCCTTTGTCTTTGGGATCAGCTAGAGTGACCTCAGGAGCTGATGAGGCACCTTCCCGGATTATCACACCCTTTGTAGGACGAGGAGCAGTAGAAGCAACAACGGTAGTAGTCTCGACCGTTGGCAGGGTAGGAGCAAGTCCAGAAAGAGACTTTAGCTTCTTGTGCTGCCTCTTCTTCTCGCCTGCAGGCGTGGATGACACAGCTGCTTTGGAGACCGAAGGGGATGACTTGCTGAAAGCTTGAATCAGTGGAACATTCTCACGTGATTCATCTTCAAAGTCAGATTCGATGATCAGTTGACGCTTGGCAGACTTTTTGGTATGGACTGGTTTGGCCACGACCGGAACCGTTGAAAGCGGTTGAGGGATAGCAATAACCTTTGCGGTTGAGGGCAAGATGTCGACCGCAGTCTCTTTCTTGTTCAGGAATTTGAGAATCGTAGACTTGTTGAGCCATTTGGTGGGATGCAGAGGCTCAGTCTTGGAAAAGTCCACTCCAAGGACGCCCAAGATGTGGCAGATTTGCAAAGCAAATCCCTCGGATTGCCCTTTGCCCCTGATCATTTCACATAGAATATTGAACAGAATGTCTGACCAGTTTATGTTGATCTTGGAGGCAATACAAGCCATGTATTGAAATTTCTCCAGCGTCACCTTGTCGTAAGATCCAGCCTTGGCCAGAAGATTCTTGGCCACGATATTAGTCAGTAGCCTGAATGGAGCTTTGAGAGATGTCTTCTGGGCCGGCAGTTTGATCGGAGCATCAGTAGTTGAGAACTCCTTCAACCAATAAGAGCAGTTACCATCTGGAAGATCCGTGCATTTTGTCAAACCCCTGGAGGGCAGATCAAATGTGCTGGCGAAGAACTTCTGATTGAAGGAGTAGACCTCTGTCTTGATCAAGCATTTGATAGTCCCATGCTCGATTTGAGCGGTTGCGAAGAACTCCTTCAAAACAGGCAAATCGCAGATGGCGCTGCATTCCAGAAATTTCTTCAGTCCAGAGGCTTCAAGCATGGTGAAGACCTCAGATATTCCTGCGTTGTTTGCCTTAACAACGGAATCAAAGTTGATTGCGAGGCAAGTCTTCTGGATCGACATGATAGCTGTAGATAAGAACTCGAGCAGAGAGTAAGCAAAATCTAGAGAGTAATTCGATGATGCGTTCAATACAATATGAAAGCTTTTAGCAAAGGTGAAAGATTGATATACGAGTGTAAAGAAGTATATATAGGAACCTATGGGCCATAGGGTGACGTCATGAAAAGTATTTTTGAAATTCAAAAAAGTTTTGAAGAGCATAATCACGGCGCCCAATTAATGTCATTTGGTTCAAAGCACCAAGCTGCTAGTACGAAGCCTGTCAGAGACTAGTTAAAGGCGGATGATATGCCAATATTTATGGCAACGTAACAGCTAATCTATTAATGTCATATTGACAATCATTCCCCCTAAACACATGCATACTAACTTAAATCTACTAAGCCAAGAATATTTCGAAAATATGAAAACTTAGCGTCCGGTAGAGGCTTGGTGAATATGTCTGCTGCTTGCTGATCGGTAGAGATGTATTCCAGCCTGATTTCCTTCTTTAAGACATGATCTTGGATAAAGTGATGCCTGACATCAATGTGCTTTGTCCTAGAGTGCATCACTGGATTGTGAGTGATGGCTATGTCACTTGTATTGTCACAGTAGATTGGAGCTTCACTCGACCGAATCCCATAATCATTAAGCTGTTGTTGAATCCAGAGTATTTGAGCACAATAGCTGCCAGCAGCAAGGTATTCTGCTTCGGCGGTCGAGGTAGCAATTGATGTCTGCTTCTTACTTGACCACGAAATTAGTCTATCTCCAAGGAATTGACATGTGCCACTTGTACTTTTGCGATCAATTCTACAACCTGCATAATCTGCATCTGAATAGCCAATAAGATTGAGATTTGAATCTTTGGGATACCAAAGACCCACATTAGTAGTTCCTTTAATATATTTAAGTATTCGTTTGGTAGCAATGAAATGAGATTGCTTAGGTGCAGCTTGAAATCTAGCACATAAACAAACTGAATACATGATATCCGGTCGACTGGCAGTCAAATAGAGCAGTGAACCAATAAGGCCTCGATATATGGTTACCTCGACCGGAATTCCCCCTTCATCTTTATCAAGCTTAATTGATGTACTCATGGGGGTAGATACAGTTGAGCATTGTTCCATTCCAAACTTCTTTACCAATTCCTTGGCATACTTGGACTGATTGATGAATATTCCAGTTTCAAGTTGCTTCACTTGAAGTCCAAGAAAGAAGTTTAGCTCGCCCATCATGCTCATTTCAAACTTCTCCTTCATCAGTTTAGAGAACTTTGAGCACAACTTGGGGTTAGTTGACCCAAATATAATGTCATCAACATAAATTTGTACTAGTAACACATGATCACCTTTTACAAATTTAAACAGGGTCTTATCGACCGTTCCAATTTGGAAATCATGTTCCAGTAAAAATTTTAGTAATGTGTCATACCAAGCACGCGGTGCTTGTTTTAATCCATAGAGAGCTTTGTCAAGTTTATAGATATATTGAGGATGAGTAGGATTGACAAAACCTGGTGGTTGTTCAACGTACACCTCTTCTTGAAGTAGACCATTGAGGAATGCAGACTTCACATCCATTTGATAAACTTTAAAATTCTTGAAGGCTGCATAAGCAAGAAAGATGCGGATTGCTTCTAGTCTTGCAACTGGCGCGAAGGATTCCTCAAAGTCTATGCCTTCTTCTTGTCTGAATCCTTGAGCAACAAGTCGAGCTTTGTTACGCACAACAGTGCCATGTTCATCGAGCTTGTTACGAAACACCCATCTAGTTCCAATCACATTTTGATTTTTCGGTCGAGGAACTAGATGCCAAACATTGTTGCGGGTGAATTGATTCAACTCTTCTTGCATAGCTTCAATGCAGCTGGCATCTGATAGAGCTTCATCTATTTTCTTGGGCTCTACCTGAGATATGAAAGCTGCATGCAAGAATTCATTAATCATTTGACCACGTGTTTTTCGAGGAGCAGAAGGGTCACCTATGACCAACCCAGGTGGATGATCTTTGTTCCACCTAAAATAATTCCCTAAAGGGTTGTCATCAATTGGTTGATGAACGTCCTCGTTTACTGGATCATCATTGGCTGGAGGATTGTTATCAACCGGTGGATCCACTTCTGGCCTTGTTTGATCACACCCGGTAGAGGGAACTGGATCATCCTTCTTTGGAGGATATAGATCACTGTCACTCTCTTCCTGTAGATTTGTGTTTTCCAGTCTATGACTCAGATCATTTATGCTCCCTTGAGTTTGTTCTGTACAAAGAGTAGATTCATCAAAAACAACATGAATGGTTTCCTCGACCGTTAGTGATCTTTGATTGAACACTCGATAAGCTCTGCTAACGGCTGAGTAACCAATAAAAGTTCCTTCGTCTGCTTTGGCATCGAAGGCTGTCAAATGATTTTTGCCATTGTTGTGGATAAAGCATTTGCACCCAAAAATTTTGAAGTAAGAAATATCAGGTTTTGTGCCATTCCAGATCTCATATGGAGTTTTGTTAAATCGTTTATTAATCATAGATCTGTTTTGAGTATAGCAAGCTGTGTTAACTGCTTCTGCCCAAAGCCTTTGAGAAACATTTGAATCAGCAATCATAGTTCTGGCTGCTTCTTTTAAAGGACGGTTCCTTCTTTCAGCCACCCCATTTTGCTGTGGGGATCTAGCAGCTGACAACTCATGCTTGATTCCCTGATCATCTAGATAAGTCATAAGAGTGGTGTTTAAAAATTCAGTCCCTCTATCACTCCTGATTCTATCTATCACAGTAGATTGTTCATTTTGCAAGCGTTTAAAAAGCTTAATCAGGTGAGGTGCAGTTTGATCTTTTGAAGAGAGAAAGATGACCCAAGTAAATCGAGAAAAGTCATCTATAACAACAAGAGCATATCTCATTTCCCCTATGCTTCTTACTGGTATAGGACCAAATAGGTCCATGTGAAGTAAGTCTAAACATTTGGAAGAAGACATACACCCTTTATTTTTAAAGGTTGCTCTCACCTGCTTTCCTAGTTGATAAGCAGGACAAACTTTGTCTTTTATAAAATCTCCTTCGGGCAGACCAGAAACCAAATCTGCTTCCTCAAGTTAAAAATGGACTTAAAATTTAGATGATTTAACCGCTTATGCCACAACCAATGTTTATCATGATGAGCAGTAAGACAAGTAGGTGAAGAAATATGTGAGCAAGACCAGTTTACCTTGTAGGTGTTTAGGTCTCGTACACCGGTCATAAGAGTCTCACCTTTGTCATTTTTTATGAGGCAAGTGTGTTTGTGAAACTCGACCGAATGATCCTTGTCACATAGTTGACTAATACTTATCAAATTATAGCATAGTTTGTCAACAAGTAACACATCTTTAATAATGATGTTACCATGGATAATCTTACCCTTACCCACGGTTTTACCTTTGGAGTTGTCTCCAAAGCTGATCTTTGGTCCTTTGCACAACACCACTTCTGTTAGAAGTTCTGGATTCCCTGTCATGTGTCGTGAGCAACCGCTATCTAAATACCAGGTAGTGTCCTTGATAGAAGTGGTTTTCTCGCCCGTTTGGACTTTTAGTACCTGCAAAGAGTGAAGAACTTTTGGTACCCATATCTAGTAGGGTCCAGGTCGGATTAGCCCTTTCGGGACCCACACCTGGAACACCCTTACAGGTTTGCCCGTGTGTGTGTCCAGAAATCTGTGCGGTCGATAGGCAGTAAATGTGTGTGCTTGTGAGGTTGCTGTGTGCTGCTTGCCTTTTTGATTTTCATCAGTTAGCCTGTACCTCTTTTGAACTGGCCTGCAATTAGAGTACTGGTAAGGCTTCTCCTTTGACCATCTTTTCTTAGAGTAGTTATACTCATTCCATGGCCTTTTGAAATTAGATTGGTTTCCCTTTCTTCTTTCATTAGGTTTTGGTTTGATCCAAGTTCCTCTTTGATTAGAGGTCTGGGGATCCACATATCCCAGCCCTCTATGCTTAGAGCTTCGTTCGTTAGATACTTTCTGATTTTTGTCAAAGCTGCACTTATCGTGTTCATATATCGTGCTGGACCTGACAAATCTTATTTTGTTAAGATTGCCTTTGTCCAGGCTTGACTGAATACAGGATTCCATAGACTGTTCATTTGTTCCAAACCCTAGACCGGTTTTATCATGTACCGGTCTTTGGATTTCTTGAATCTTGTCAATGGTTACAGAAGATTTATTCCAAGCCTTAATGGTTTCAAGTAGTTTTTTATTCTCAATCAAGGTAGCTTGGAATACTCTTTTCAAGGTGTCGTTCTCAGTAGCCAGCAGACTTAGCTTGACCTTAAGACCATCAAGCTCTTTTTGCTGCATGCAGCTCGATTTGCTTGACTTATCTTTTAGGTCAGCTCTTTCTGCCTTTACTTCCTCGAACTCCTTGGATAATGCTTTGTATTCATTAGCCATTTCGTGTAAAGCAGTAACTAAATCACTGTGAGTAAATTCAGGTGAGCCAAAGTCAAATACCTCCTCAGCTTCTTC
This sequence comes from Henckelia pumila, assembly GCF_033568475.1. Taxonomy (NCBI): domain Eukaryota; kingdom Viridiplantae; phylum Streptophyta; class Magnoliopsida; order Lamiales; family Gesneriaceae; genus Henckelia; species Henckelia pumila. The sequence continues at coordinate 86,743,862 of NC_133120.1, forward strand.
TTCGATGTCGGCCATAAGGCATTCCACTTTTTCATCATCGCTGTCATCTGAAGAGCTTCCGGTATTGGAGTTGTCAGAGTCAGACTCAGCCCACTTGCTTTTGCTTTCGTCTGCTACTAGAACCCTTTGGTCTCTTCCTTTTCTAAACGTCCTTTTATCCTCCTTACCCCTTCTTCTTTCGGAGAATTGCTTCTGATCATTGTTCTTAGGCTTGGTGCAGTCTGCAATGAAGTGGCCTGACTTTCCACAGTTAAAGCAAGTAGGACCATCCTTTGTATGGTCCGATTTATGATAATTTTTAAATTTAGAATTGTTTTTACGCATAAATCTACCAAATTTCTTGACAAAGAGTGTCATGGCTTCATTGCTGATTTGCTCAGCTGATCTCTTTGGAGCTTCCTCGACCGGTGGACATATCACGGTTGAGGTTAAGGCCTTGGTTGGTTGAGAAGTAGATGGTTCATCTTCTGTTCTCATGTTGAGCTCGAACTCGTAGGCTTTGAGATATGCAAAGAGATCATGCAGTTCAACCTTGCTTAAGGCTTTTGACTCTCTCATGGCCACTGTCTTGATCTCCCATTCTTTGGGTAAAGCTCTCATAACCTTCACAGCAATTTCACGGTTAGTATAAGTTTTTCCTAAAGCAATAAGATCACAGATGATACTACTGAACCGTTCATCAAATTCAGCCATGGTTTCCCCTGGCTTCATTTTGGCGTTATCATATTTTTGAATGGCCAAAGTGAGCTTGTTTTCCTTTGTCTGGTCATTCCCTTCACATAGCTGAGTGAGCTTCTCCCAAATCTCCTTTGCTGTGGAACATGACTTGATTTTGCTGAACATATTCTTATCCAGTGTTTTGTATAGGATGTCCCGGGCCACATTGTCAAGATTGGCCTTCTTTTTGTCCTCAGTGGTCCACTCAGCTCTTGGTTTCTCAATCATTTGTCCTGCACCATCGGCTAGAGCTGGGTTGACCTTCATAATTTTGATAGGACCGTCTGTTATGACATATAGCATGTCATCATCCTGTGCTGCAAGATGTGCCTGCATGCGAATTTTCCAATCATCATACTCTTCTTTAGAAAACATAGGAATTCTGTTGAAAGAAGTCATGATTTTAAAACTTCAGATCAGCAGTTGAGAAAGGAACCCGCTCTGATACCACTTGTTGGGATCGGTTCAGAGGGTAAAGGGGGGGGGGTGAATACACTCTGAAACTTTTCTTCTTCTTCTTCTACAAAATGATCAAGTGAGGTTTAGTTCACTTAATCTGTTTTCTCAACTTCTAAAACGGTTTGAACAACTTAAATAGTGCGGAAATAGTTCAGAGGTTTTAGTGATGCAAAGTTTATAATGCAATGTATGAACAGAATGTAAGATAAATAGCAGTAAAGACTAAGGCACGATTTATGGAAGTTCGAAGGCTTAATCCTTCTACGTCTCCCCTTCTTCCACTTAGGAAGGAATTCACTAGAAGACTTTGGTTATTACAACGTCTTGTAATACACCCACTTCAGACTTAGGACTTATCCAATGCCTAATCCGAAACTCCTAGATTTACACAGATAAGATTCTCAGTTCTTATCAGACTGGTGAAAGCTTTCAGAGTAGCTTCAATTCTCTTCAACAATGAGTATAGTTGAGTTGAGCTTCTCAAACTGCAGAGCGGTCGAGAGGCTTGAAAACCCTAGGATGATCCTTGACGATCAGATATGTGAACTGTAGGCGAGGGTTTATTTGAGCAGCAAATGAATGATCTTGTAAGTGTGCTCAAGTATATCAGATGAGGACTTCTGATATTATTCAAGTGATTGAGTTGATTGAGATTTTTCTGAATTGCTTGTCTCTCTTTGTTGTCTACCCCACTTTCTTTTTGAGCAATCTTCCCTTTATATAGGTCAATCATCAACGTCTTTATTTTGAACGTTCTGATGCTGCATTGAATGCACATTTAATGCTCATAAATGCATTGATGATTCTGCATGAAGATCGTACACTGCAGACAACTTCCAGGGTCCAAAACTGGAATAAACGGTCGAATGCTTTATCTGTAGTCATTCTGTGTTTTTGCCATTTTGGTGCAACATGTTGTCTCGATTGCAGGAGTCAACATATCTTCTGACACGCCGGTTCTGCTTTTAATAAAAGATCTTGCAAAGAACATCTTGTCACAGGTACTTGTCTTGCAAAGAACATCTTGTCACAGGTACTTGTCTTGAGATATCCTGAAAAGCAGTTGGCATTCTACCTGTAGAGATATTTGTCCTCTGCTGGTTTGAATAACCAGTCGATAAGCTTGTGACTTCAACCGGTCGAGAGACAAAGGCGGTTGACAAGCTTCCGGTAGATAGATTTATCCTCTGCTGGTTTTGATAGCCAGTCGATAGGCTTGTGACTTCAGCCGGTCGAGAGCAAAGGCGGTTGACAAGCTTCCGGTAGTAGTAGATTCCTGAAATACAATGGTTGGCAGCACATTCCTATACAATGAGTTGTTGTTTGTTATCACCAAAATATCGGATTCAACACAAGATAATCTCCTTGGCTTAGAAACAGATTTCCTTTTTTTTTTTTTCTGTTTCTCTGGATTTTCATTCCCAATATCTTCTTGGCCTCTCCAAGATCCTTCATGTCAAATTCAGAGTTCAATTATTTCTGGATTCTGTTTGTTCCATCATGCATTTGCAACCTAATAGTTTCAATTCCCTTTACTTTGCAGGACTTGTCATTCCCTAGTAATACCATACCTTGATCTGTTTCTGTCAATTTTTCAAACCAAGACTTTACTGGGCACATATGATAGGTACAACCCGAGTCTAGTATCCAAGCATTTTTCATCTCATTTTCTGCCACTACTAGAGCTTCTGTTGTGTCATATTCATCAGATACTAGAGCCACTTCTCCATTATCATTTTGTCTTTCAAAACCTTTCTTCTTTCTTTCTGGGCAGTTTCTTTTAAAGTGTCCTTCTTTATGACAAGTGAAGCATTTATATCTTGTTTTGCTCTTTGATCTTGGCCTGGTCTTGACAGACCTTTGAACCTTTTTTTCTGCTCTGCCTCTTACATTAAGTCCTTTTCCAGAGTCACTCCAGTAAGCTGAATCTTCCTCTGCAACTCCTTTGATTGAATGTCAGATTGTACTTCTTCCAAAGAGATAGTTTGATCTCTTCCATACAACAAAGCATCCTTAAAGTTTTCATAGGACTTTGGCAGAGCATTCAATAGTATGAGAGCCTAGTCCTCATCATCAAGTTTCACGTCTACATTTTCCAAGTCATCCAAGATCTTGATAAAATCATCAATCTGGTCCTCAATGCCTTTTCCATCCTGTACTTAAAAGAGTACAAGCGCTGCTTCATATATAATCTATTAGCAAGGGACTTAGTCATGTATATACTTTCCAATTTTAACCACATAGCCGATGCAGATTTCTCCCTTGCTACTTCCCTTAATGGCTTGTCTCCCAAACATAGAATGATTGCACATTGAGCTTTCTCCAATATGTCATTCTTTTCTTTATCATTTAAAGAAGTCGACATTTCCTCTTTAATTTTCAGAGCTTCTCCTAACCCTTGTTGAATCAAGATAGCCTTCATCTTGATTCTTCACAAAGCAAAGTCATTCTTCCCGGTAAACTTTTCGATATCGAATTTCATTGACCCGAGCATGGTTCCTTTTTTTTCCCATGGACGGCGCCACTGTTAAGATGTCAATCTAATTCGAATTAATCGACTCAGCCAAATTCGAAGAACAACCCAAAGAATTCCTAGACACAAATCACATAGATTTATCAATCAAGAAGATTAACAAATTCAATACAGAAAACTTAAAGCATAAGAACCAAGAACACCATTTACGTGGTTCAGCTATAATCAGCCTACATCCACGGGAAATCGCCACTTCTTATTAATGAAAAATCCAAAATTTGATACACTTCACCAATCGAATAACAAAGAAAATAAGATTGATACAGATTTAAAGAATTATAGATTGAGCTTTCAATTCCTCAATCACAGCTGCAATCTTGCTTCTTTCTTTCCTTCGATTCCCAGTGAGTGTTACCCTTGTTGATCTTCAAGTTTCTGGAGAATTGATTCTTTATCGTCTCTCAATCGCTTTCCCTGATCTCAGCTTGTATCTGTTGTATCCCTCAAAGAAGAAAACTGAATCTGTTATAAGGCATACTCCCAACTCCACAACGGCTAGCACATTGATGGGCTTCCCTTTAATAACAAACCATGTTTAGGCCCAAAGAATTAAATCATGGCCAGTGACTTAATTCTTGCATTAGGCCCAACAATATTATTTCCCTCCCGAGGCCCATACATGATCAGCTGGTTTGAAAGACACACCTCAACATAAACTTTGTGTCCGTCCGCGAGTAGACGCCTTCATTCATGAATGGATTCATGCCAATCCAAAAAAGATACAACTATTCGAAATCGACTCCTAATTTTCTATAAATACGTGCTTCATCAGATTCAATATTCTGTCTTGAATTAGAGTGGTTTACTCTATTTGTATTCTGAGAAAGATCGAGAAACATCTCTTAAAAGATAGCATTAAATAAAGTGCCTTGGAGATTCAATTAAAATCCTTATACTAGTATCGAAATTCCTCAACAGTTTTACAACAAAATTTTATATACCAATATATACACCCAATATTCATATATTTCTTTATACACATGGAATTTAGTTAATGAATCGGCTATTTCATAATATTCATTTCATTATTTTAATTTTTTATTTAAAAAAAAATTCATATCATGAGTGAGATTATATTCTTTTTAAGTGATAAAATAAAAATATATCATTGTATTTTTAAAAAGAATTAATGAGAATGATTGTTGTTAAATTGAGGGCTTTTGTGTTTTATGAAACAAAAAGTTAATTTTGGAGAGAAAAAAATTATAACACAAGAACTGAAATACTTAAGAGCAGGTACACAATAGGCGAGGAAGCCCACGTGAGGAATTGCGCTTCCTCGCCCATCTTCATTTCTCGCCGCTTCAAGGGGCGAGAACCTCGCATGTTATCCGCGTGCGAGGATGCAGTGGGCCACATGCGTAGACCATCCGCGCACTGCTTTTTTTTTTAAATAAAAAAATCCACTGCTTTCTTTTTTTATTTTTTTAATGAAAAACAAAGATGTAACGGCCAGAAAAATCTGGCCGTTAAGATCGAACAACCAGATTTAATCTGGCCGTTTTAATTTATTTAAAATAAATTTAAAAATATTTTTAAAATAAAATTAATAATAATATAATTTTAAATTAAATATGAAATAGTAGATGAGATCATTTGGCCGTTTTAGATCAATGGTCAATATTATTTTAGTGTTCAATATTTTTAAAAAAATAGATAAATTATTTTTAAAAACTGGATAAAATGTCCAACTGTCACGCCCCGAAACCGGGCCTAGTTGACATCGGCGTTGTTTAACAATTTAACATTGAAACAACAAGCTTCATAGTACAAGTCTTGCCAAAAACCAGTCTATTTCATAAACCATAACTATTTTTACAGAGAAAAAAAACACAAGTGCAACAATGCGGAAGCGAAAATGAAATTTAAAGTAAAAATATTTCTTCAACTTGAACTGATCCATCCTCACCAACCTCAGAACCTATTCTGTTCTTTGTCATCTAACTCATCTTCATTCTTATCTGGGGAGCAAAGTAAGGGGGTGAGTGTTTTGGGAAACACTCAGCAAGTGGGGGCCGATCGAGCACGATAAACACCAAAATATATTTACACGTACTCATGTATATTTTATAATCTCGAAACAAAATAAGCATGCTGAATTCGAACAAATACGAAGCAAATATTGCACTGTTAATTATCTCATTTTCCGTGGTTCTACTGATCAGTCACCTATATGTTACTCCTCTAAGGGGCGAGGCCAAAGGAACGGTTATTATTACCCACCGCATCAGGGCCATATCAAATCAAATCAAATCAAATCAAATTGTCGGAAATTCTTTAACCATTTCTAAATCGACTCTTAACAGTGTATCTCAAATATTTCCAAATAATTCTAACATGCTTCAAATAATATCACGAATAGCCAACAAATAATATATATCAAAGTGAAACGAATATTATCATGCCGATCGAATTTTCAAAAGTATAAGTATTTATTTTATAAAACTTAACTCACACACAAAAATAAATATAAGTGTAGAAACTTATATTACACAAAAGAAAGGTAGAAGCCCTCTTACTCGGAAAATCTTGTTGAATCGATAACTGATATAAAATTCTTCTAAAAGCTTCATCTACTCTTTGCCAAGCCCAACTCTTTGATGCCACAAGAACTTAACTCTTAGAAGAAATATGCATGTCTTCCATATAATTTATCTCTCTTTATTTTTATGAATATTATGGATTGAAATGAGAATGTGACTAGTGTAGTATATTTATACTAAAATTTCAAGCAACTCAAAGGGTCACATTAAATGTAAGGAATTGAATTTGGTTTAGTGGGTAGTAACTTGAGAGGGGAAACATGGGTTAGTGGGTAGGAATTTGATAAGTCATGGTGGTTTATGACAAATAATAAGTATGGTATAATGGTTAATTTAAAGACTAGTCAATAATTTTTAACACATGACAAATAAATTATCTATATTGAAAATTTGGACACAAAATGGATTTTATGAACTTTATAATGGATAAAGATATATACTTGAACGTGTGTTTTCATGGTTGAGAATTTTAAAAGACAATCAATTGAGGCATTAAGCCTAATTAATAATCAAACAATAATTATATAAAATAATTAGATATAATGTCACTTTTAAAATTTTAAACATTAATAATTTCACCTCAACATGACAATTAAGATAAATCATTATTTTGAAAATAATACTAGTCAATAAAAATAATAAGTTTTCTTTACATGTAAAATAATAAGTATAATATGAGAACCGAGATTTAGCCAAAATAATTGAAATTAGAAATCTTAGTTTTTATTTCACTAGTAGGTACAAAAATATATTTTCTTTATTATATCATGAATTTTGTCACGGGTATCACACCAACGAACCATTCAAATATTTTTTTGTAATATTTAAAATTTAATTATATGTAATTTTATTTTTTTTTAATTGTGAAAATTTATTTTGTGTTTCCATACAAATAAATTTAATAAAATAAAAAATTAATATTTCAACATCCTCTCTACAATATCATCTCACCCTCGCAAAACCAAGCAATGAAGTTATCATCGCGAACATCATCATGCACTGAAGTTACCAATTTCATCTCATCAACATCATCTCACCATTGAACATGCTCTAAAACTGTTATAGAGGGAGGTATTTGCTCATCTAGAATTTCACAGGAGTATTTGACGCACTTTTCTACAACTAAAACAGTAAAACTATGTTATATTAATTATAAAATTTTACATCCTGGCAAATTCAAGGGCGGTAAACCTATTCAATGAAAATGCCATTTTTTTTTTGTGTAAATACAATTTTCGCACCAAATATTTAAAATGTAATTTGCAACCCCTCGATTGTCCAATTCAATTAGCCGGAAGGTCTTTACTCAAGCATTGAACCTGGTAAATGGGCCAGTAGTAAAAGTAATGGGCCGATAAAAAAAAGTTGACATGTGAGGAAAATGGGCTGACGGGACAAGCCAGCCGGTGAAGTATCATGAAGTTTACATATGGGCTACCTCTACGAGAAAAGGCCGACATCGTCTTGCAACGGAAACACGCAGTGAGCTCAAGTTTACACACACTAGAATACAAGGAAGTTGAGACGCAGATTAGAAGGAGAAATCTAGGGAATAAACTTGATTGTGTTCTTGCAGGATTTATAAAATACGGTTGCGATTGTTGATTAATAATCTTCTATTGAATTGAGCCTTTCATATTGGTGATTAATAAAATACGGTTGCGATTGTTCTCCCGTGGAGTCAGCCTGGATTACCAGCCGAATCACGTAAATTTTGTGTTGTGCGATGAATTTCCGTATGATTGTACTCGATTCTTTAGTTGGTTTATTTTTAATCTATTAATTAATTGACATAATATCATAAAGCTTATAATAAAAACTATATCGAAACGCAATTTTATGTTCGTTCTAAACTTGATCATGTTTTCACCTTTTTTAAAACCTTCATCTAATTATTTTTATATACTAATTAATTTACCTGGAAAAGTGAGTTTCAATATTTTGTTATATGTATTAATTAATTCGTGAGTTTAAATGTGCTTGTGTGTATATATATGTGTGTGTCTTACGTGGATAAAAAATGTTACGTGTATTTCTTTTAATTAGATTAAATGAAGGCCACTTTGAATGCAGAAGCTGAAAGTTTTAAAAAATGCTTAAATAAGTTCAGTTTTTTTTAGGTATTTTTATTTTTAAAAACAGAAATCATTTTGGTATTTGGATAAATGTTGAAAAAATGCTTTTATTTAAATTTTTTAACACAATCAAAAGCAAAAATCCAAAAAACTAGAAATTTTTGCTTTTTAAAATAATATTTTTAAGTGCTTTTTAAAAATGACTTTGTAACCAAACGCATCACTTAAAAATGTTTTTTTTAATAAAAAAAATGCTTTTGATTTCCGGCTTCTCTAACCAAACGGACTCGAAATCTAAGTTTACAAATAACCCTATAAATTAATGGAAGACGACACATCAAGCTGAACCTATAATTGTCGAGTTAGCGATTAACATTTGGACCACATCACATTCAAGACTCTTTCAATTTGACTTTATTTGCAATTCCTGGATTTTATCGTTTTTCGTTCTCCGATTCCAATTCAAATATTATATTTTGTATATTCTAAGCGTTATCCAGTTCTTCGAATATTCGGTTAATTATTTATTCTTTATTCAATGAAATTTTATTTATTTCTCGACAATATTATTTGTCCATTATCTACATATTATATAATACGCACGACACGAACAATCAATTTGCCCAAGTTGCATTGAAATTAATTTCCATGTTTAAATGCTGCTGACCCAGTAGTACTCTCAGGTCTCAGCCGACGTTATTTCTTTTCATTTCCCATCTATAGAAGACAAGTTCATACATAATGCCAATCTAAATATATATTTTATTTGTGGATAGTAAATTTAATCAAAAAAACTATTATTCATGTATTAAGCAATTCCTTAAAATTACGGAAATCATCGTTTCTACCTTTTTGCCCGTGTAACTTTTCGTTTTTTTATCATGTTATCAACCAATTCACGGTTTTAGTCCATTAACATGTATATTTTTCACACTTACTGATTTTTCGAAATACTATTAGATATCGATCTATGGGGAGTTTTACAATCATTTCTTTGAATTAAAAATAGATATGACATCATAATATATATACTGTATGGATTAACAGGGGCGGACCCATGTAGGGTCCAGGGGCATGGCCCTCCTCAAATTTTTATAAAAATTATTAGTATATATTTATATTAATTTTTAATAAAATTAAATATGGTACATGTTAATTTTAAATAATATTGATTTATTATATTTCAAAGAAAATATGTTTAATAAATCATGAAATAATTGTATAATGTATGAATTGATGATAATATTTTAACTTTTTTGGTCGTTTTTAAGTTGATATAAAATGCACATTTATGATTTTTTTATGAATTTTATCCAATAACGGAGCCAGATTTTTATCTCTATCCAAACTAAAATTTTATAAGCTCTCTATTTTTTTGTGTTGAGCTTTTATCTTTTTATTTTTAAAATTATTCACGGGAATATTGACAAAGTTGACTAAATTTAATGTATAAAAAATAGGAAAAAAAAATTAGGTCACCCAAGCGACCACCCAGGCAGAACAACACATACCTCCGTCCGTAATTGTACCCCCCTGACCAAATTTTCTGGGTCCGCCCCTGGTGGCAGGAATATGTAGCACGGGTACTTCAAAAAAAAATTTGAGTATTGGGTACGAGTACAACGCACGGATACGAAAAAATACGTGTCGTTAAACTTTTTCAAGTTTGACTGATCGAGTACGGCCTGAGTACGGTTTGGGTACGACTCGGGTACGGTTTGTGTACGTTTTGAACTAAATTGCAAATAATTAAAAGTTTTAAAGGTTAAATTTAAAAATAATAAATTTTTGAGGACTACTTGATAAATAAATTAAAATTTATTGGGTACGTTTTCGGGTACATTTTTTATTTTTATTCTTAAATTTATATATATGTATATATTTTATATATATATATATATATATATATATATATATATATATATATATATTATATATATTTTTTAATAATAGTCGTGTCCTAGCCGTATTTTATCTTATATTTTCTAAATTTTTCGTATCAATGTATACTTATCGTATCCGATCCGTACCCATATATGTATCCATGCAACATAGTCGCAGGGTGAACACACACACACACATACACACAAATATATATATATATATATATATATAAGCTGAGTTTTTACTAAATATAGCAATTTCCCGCAAAAATATATTTACTAAATAAAGAAACATGTTAATTAAATGCTATATATATAATGAGGATGATGATCATGATTTTTATTCAAAATTTGAAATTTAATCGGATATTATCATTATTTTGAATTTCAATTAGTTTTGTGTGAGTAAAAATATCCATAAATATATATGACAATATATTAATTTTCGGTTCAAATTTTGATAATATTTATAAAAAAATCATTTAATTTTAGTGTATCCAAATATACGTGAAAATATCCATAATGTTATATATATAATAATGTCTCAAATTCAGTTAAATTTTTTTATGTTAATAGTGAAAATTTTCATAAATACAATATATGATAATGTACCAATTTTTTTGTTCAAAATTTGAAATTTCATTGGATTTATCATTATTTTTAGGGAAAATTGCAAATTTAGTCATGTATATTTGTCATTTTGCGATTTGGTCATCTATGTTTTCACATTTCAGTTTTAGTCCGCTATCTTTATTTTTCTGACAACTTTAGTCCTTTTTCCGATGTGGCGCTGACGTGGCACCAATTCACTGCTGATGTGGAGCTGACGTGTACAGTGCCACATAAGCATTTTTGAATAAAAAGGACCGAAATTGCCAAAAATCAGAACATGCAGGACTAAAACTGAAATGTGAAAACATAGAGGACCAAAATCGAAAAGTGACAAACATACCGGACTAAATTTGAAATTTTTCCTTATTTTTAATTTTAGTTAATTTTGTTTTGTCCATATATGTGTGTGAAAATTTTCATAAACGTTATATATGATAATATATCAATATTCCGTTCACAATTATAAAGTTTTGCTATGGTAAGCACCCACCGTGAGCACTTCTGTGAGCACCTATTGGATGCATAACATGCCACATATCTATAATAATGTGCAAAAATAAGTGGTTCAAATTTACTTTCTTTACAGAAATTTAATTAGCCAAAAAATTAATAATAAAAACTAGATAATGATTAATATTATAAATAAATGAGTAGAAATTTTGTGAGACGATCTCGCGGATTTTTATTCGTGAGACGGATCAACCCTACACATATTTACAATAAAAATTAATATTTTGTCATAAAAAGTAATTATTTTTCATGGATAATCTAAATAGAAGATCCGTCTCACAAAATTGATCCGTAAGACCGTCTCGCGAGATTTTTTGTGTAAATAAATATTACAATATACCAATTTTCAATTCAAAATATAATTATGTTATAAACATGAAAGATATAGATATTAAAGCTATACACATTTTTTATGGAGCTAAATACGTATGAAAACTTTTTTAATACATATTTATAATATATATATATGCAAAATATTCCATAAATGATAAATGATATATATATATATATATATATATAATATGTAATATTCTACCCAATAAAATTTTGTTAGTTTACCATATATATGTGTGAAATGTTTAATAATTTTTATGTGTGTGTATGTGTGTCTATATACATAGCATATCACTATTTACCCTTTTTTATTGATAAAATTATTTTGAAAACTCCACCATATATACAAAAAATTTATCATTTGATTTGAACACTCACGTAATATATGAATAGTGCAATGATATAATAATTCAATCAAAATATACAAATGACTCTTTTATTTTGATTAGAGCTATCTTTGAAGTCGACACTTCAATAATCTTGCATTGAGTGTTTAAGCTACGATTGATTCTGTTACGATCTATATTCGTTTCAAAACAAGGGAGATCTAATGTTGTAATGCACATTTTATGATTTTTTTAAACACATATTTCATGATGTTTATGTGTATATATATTATTCTTATTGATATTTATCAATCTATAAATATGAGTATAAAATATATTTTTCTCTATTTTATAGGATTTACGTATACATGCAACAATGAAAATATGGTTTCATAGAGAAAGTGTAACCAATCCTAAAAAAAGTCATTATTTTGTTATTAAAACATAATTGTTGCAGAAAATAAACTGAAATATAAAATCAAATTTATGTAATTAAAACACACGTATGCGATATTTTTGATGATATTTTCTTTCGAAGATGTTTGAATTCAAGAGTTTTAGAGATTTAAAGAATGTGGATGTAATCGATAATATAATTTTTTTTTGTTTAATTTTTAGTTTTTTATTAGTTGTAATTTTTAACTTATGTTTTATTAATCTAACACATTTCTTATCATTTTAAATTTTATTTCTAGACATTGAAAAAATGGTATCAAGAGATTTCCTACAAAATAAATAAATATTTAAGTAAAAAAATTATTAAATTTTTCATTGAAGATTTAGTTTAAATTCTATTTTTCTTATCTTTCTCATTTTATTGGTGGTGAGTTATTTTTTTATATATTTTTTTTTTTGTCAAAAACAATAAGTTACCATATACTTTGCAGGAAGAATTTGTTTTTTAATTATACAATATATAATATTTCATTTTGCTAATTTGTATTTTATTTATTTTTTTAAAATGTCATACTTACTAATATTTATCATTAATTATTAAAATAATATATCGCGGTGTATCGCACGGATAATATAATATAAGAGATCTTTTGGCTTATAAAATACAACTATTTGTGGAGACATGGTCTAGTACACACCTGCATGCACATTAATTATATACGTACTACTGCACCCACACATCTGTAATGGGTATTCATTTTCGACATACTTTTCCATTTAATACTCTGACAACGGTAGTTGTGTTTACATCTCGAATTGTAAATACATTGGCCAGCATATATGATGGGGTGAAGCATACATAGCTACGCACCAAATCCAGAATTTTCTGAAATTTACCATTAATATATACAACCAACAGTTATACGTGCGTACCAAGAAACAATTTGGCATGATATATATATCTAATATTACAGACCAACATGAAACAAATCAGTCTTTTTTTTATACAATGGAGGTGATTATTTACCTGAACTTAACCTGACTCACTAAACATCGGCTCAGATCGTCGATGAGATTCGAACATGAAACAACCACTAGGGTTCTTGGGACCTGGAGATTGGAACAAGTATTTGGTTTATTATAAGGAACAAGTTATAATTTTCATGCGTGGTTCTATGAACATATATAGAGTTATCACACGAGATAGCTAGCTAGGGTTGACTTGTGCAAGCTAATTAAAGACATAATTTTTCCAACAGTATTAGATTTGAATCAAGAAGATGAGAGAAAATTGAGTTATGCGCGCGTGTAGAAAATATGTCCACATCCCTAATACAGACAATAGAAAAAGGAACAAATTAAATTACATAACTACTAATTAACCAACTGACTGTTAACTAAAGGTAGTTGATTAAAAGTCTTGATGACGTAATTATAAAAAAACAGCCAACCAAATCCAAGGCCTACTAGCTCGTGTGACCCTAGCTCTTAATTAATATATAATATATTCATATTTATATATATATATATATATATATATATATATAGATTATCATCACATCCCAATTTTGTACCTATAAATAGAGACTCGAATGTGCCTACATTCTCATCCAAAATCATAACCAAATATTTTAGAAAAGTAAATAAATATTTTCAAAGAAATAATTAACATATATATATGGGCTTGAAGGCACTTTTCTTTCTTGGCTTTTTCTTAGCCACATATCTTGTCATTTCCTCCCAAGTAGCTGCAGCTAGGGAATTGGCTGCAGAGGCTTCCACCACTGACTCTGAGGATACTGGTAATTTTAAGTACATTTAATTCTATGTTAAAAACCATGTATAGTGAGATATTATTATAGTGGCACAATTATACAATGTCATGGGTCGTCTATTTTTTCTTAGCAAATGATGATAAAGTCGATAAGACGAATGAAGTCGGGGTAGATCAATATGGAGGATATCCTGGTGGAGGATATGGAGGCTATCCCGGAGGAGGAAGGGGAGGATATCCCGGAGGAGGATATGGAGGATATCCCGGAGGAGGAAGGGGAGGATATCCCGGAGGAGGATATGGAGGCTATCCAGGAGGAGGCCGTGGTGGCTATCCCGGAGGAGGCCGTGGAGGCTACGGTGGCCGCTGCCGATTTGGATGCTGTGGTGGTCGCGGCGGCGGCTACTATGGCGGCGGCGGATGCAGGTGCTGCTACTTTGCCGGTCAAGTACCCGATGCTGATTGGCAAAGCGAGCCTAGAAATTAATATTGATGAATATGTACAACTCCTGCGCTAGCTATCTATATATATATCTTATATCATGCATACTGATGTTTGTTGAAGTTGTTGTATGATACAACCGATGGTGAGAATTGTTAATAAATGTGTGAAAGATTTGCGTTCATCATAGTGGATGAACACGAATCCATACATATTGCAATATGTGCATGTGCATTGTGTACGTTTTACATATCATGTAAGTACTGTTTGTATAATAGTAAAAGATGTAGTTCCTTTCCTATTTGAAATGGCTTCGTTGTTTTTCTTTTGAAGTTAAATGGCTTCGTAGTTTTTTTTATATACTAGTATTTCGCTGCATGCGTAGCGTGCTCTTATCTTTCGTTTTTAACAAAGACAATAAATAATAATTTGTAAAATTTAAAAATAATAAAAATATAATGTTTTTTTAAACAAATATTCACAAAAAAATATATATACTTTATAAAGTGGGTGCTATTTTTGTAAATAAAAAAATATCAAAAGTCACAAAGTGAGTGTCATTTTGATAAGTAATAAAACATCTAATGGCTAAAAAAAAGAAAATAATATAAAATGACTATTTTGCTTAATTTTTGTTTTATTGAAAATTAAATTAGAAGATAATGGTAATTTCAAATCAAATTTCAATAATTAATTGGAAGTTTGTTAATATATATATATATAAACTAAACTTATTTGGATCTAATATCTGATTTATCAACTCCACAAAAATCATATCAATTATGACACTATTTTAATATCGCGCTCATTCATCTATCAATCATTTAATAATTCACATTTCTATTTCATATCACCAATTCATGTGATAATCTCTCCCTACTAAGCACTCACCGACGGCCATTTCACTAAAAAAAAATAATAATAATTTGACCATCTCCCGTGTAATCCAATACACTGCCGAGGGTGATCATATTTTTAAAAAAAATGAAATTTGACCCAAGGCCCTCCCCTAAATCTTCCCCAATAATAATATCATGAGGCAAGTTTGAAATGAACCTGAAAAAAGGAAAATGAAGCTTCCTAATTAATAAAAAAAACATTAAAATGTAAAATTTCCTTTACGTTAATTATTAACTTGTAAAGCAGTCTAATAAAAAAAAAATTAATCATAATTAAATTTATTTTTACAAAATTAGGCTAGTGTCGAAAATTTCCAAAGTCGTAAATATTAATGAAGATCCCAATAATCTATTATTTTGACTTTCGTCAACCCAATCATTTGAAATAGTGATCACATATAGGGCCGCGTACGAATCTGCGTTATATATATATATATGGAAAACATAATAATGAAGAAGAGGTGAGAAAGTAAAAACACAAATAAAATTGGTATATTTATAGGTAATAAAATAAAATAAATAAATAAATAATATATAATATAATATAATATAATATAATATAGATATATATCAAAATTATATATATGCACACAAAATATAGGAATGAGGCGCACCAAGCTGATGTAGCCTAAAATTATTTGTATATGACACGTTGCTTCCGCAAAGTTCGGAGTATCAACAAATCCTTGTATGTTTTCGGTGGAGATCTTTAGTGGGTTGTTCCTACGTCACAAAACAAAGTCAGAGTAGCCGGGAGGGTTTCCGGCCAAGACACTCCGACGCTTAAGTCAATGATTACTCAAGGAATAATAATCAAGAGTAGAGCGTTATAGTGCTAAAAAAAAGTGTGTACCTTAATAATGAGGTGACTTGAGCTATTTATAGATATTCGGAGAGTTTCATGGGTTTGGGCCTCTTATGGGCTTTTGTAAAATTCAGGGCCTGCTTGAATTAAATATATATAATATTTAAATAAGTTGGGCCCAAAAATATTTGGAGTTGACCTTCATTATTGGACTTAGGACCAGTTGAATTTTTAGGTGTAACCTATCACATATATATATCATATAAACTTAGGATGACAATTTCCTTCGAATCCGATGGAGAATTTGATATCCGACCCGAATGGAGGAGGGTATGGAGGCATTTTTTGGACCCGATTAAATAAATGTGTATGAGGATCTTGTATATGGGGATGAAGGAGGATGTAGTAATATCTTATCCATACCCTATCCGATATCCGATTAAATATAAAAATATATATATACATATTAATTTATATTAAATAAATGATAATTTAATTTTTTTGTTGAATTATGTTAGTTGGATGGAACAATGAAAATTATTAGTATAAATCAAATGCTATTTTGTCGAAGTTTTATTTTTTATATAATTCTTAAGTTGTAGATTTTCTTCTATGTTTCATTTTTTTTATTGTTCTCTTAAAAATTTTAGTATAAAAATCTAGTAAATAAGTAGAGTTTTATCAAAATAATTCAAATTTGAAAAAATGTATTTGTATGAAGTATATATATGATAAATGGGGATATGGGTAGGGTATGGATATCTGATCCTCCGACGGATATGAGGATGCAGATGAAATTGAATATCCGATGGGTATTGTATGAGGATGAATTTAATAAATGGGTATGAGGATGGAGACACGATATCCTACCCATACCCGACTCATTGTCATCTCTATATTAACCATTTACAGTTTATATCAAATATGATCATGCATGCTGCAATAATTTTATGAAAATGAGAGATATTATATATATCACAAAAATGGTTCGAAACCAATAAAAATTTTTTGAAATATTTTTTTAGAGTAAAATATGATCTTGATCCAAATCACAAATAATAAGACCAATTATTAACTCAAATCTCCACACCAGCCATGAAAGTAATCTTGATCGGTTAGGCTAGCTAGCCAATTAGATATGAAATTAGGAAATACATGGTACTATAGAATTTGGATGACGTAATTATTAATTCGGGATGGCTTTGATTAATGTAGAGCATTAATCAATTGTTTTGATCAATAAGAACTAGTCAAATTAATATATCGACCTCTGCCACGGAACAAATTTGGACCACATTTTGTATATTTATGACATTTGAACAATGAGATTCAACGTTTTCACATCATTAATTTATACTTGATTCAAGTTTTAAAATAAGTTATTTTTATATTTAATTTCAATTTATTATCTTATTATTATGATCACGTACATCATCTCACGACTGGTAGATGAGATCCTACCTGTATAGGCAATGCCCCAACCTAGATTTAAGGGTTGAGATTTATCAATATATGTGGGGCCTACAATTTATTTAGTGAAACCCACAAATATTGATCAATCTCCACCTTAGATCTATCATTGGGAGTAATGCCATAAGGTAGAATGAAATGATCCCTCACGACTCACGAGTCAAGTGGAACTAGTCGACTGATCTAGTTTGTGATTAA
Source organism: Henckelia pumila (assembly GCF_033568475.1). Lineage (NCBI taxonomy): Eukaryota > Viridiplantae > Streptophyta > Magnoliopsida > Lamiales > Gesneriaceae > Henckelia > Henckelia pumila. Next base: position 86,761,837 of record NC_133120.1, read on the forward strand.
GTCACTAGCTCTCTCTCTGTCTGTCAGTTAATTGAGACGTTGACCTATATATGTGTATGAGTGACAAATTTAATTAAATGCATGCAAGCGCGCGTGGACGTACATATATATATGCAATATCGAACAAGAACGTAGGCCTAACTTCACAATTTGTTAATAGTTGTAATTAATTTAAGCTGCCGCTCGCTCGCGCTGACCTTTGAAATCATTAAAGAATCGGAAGTATTATATAATACATTAATATTCAAAAAATTAATTTAAATGTTAATTGAAGACGTATAACATCTAACAACCAACTATATATATATATAATTATTAGGGGCCTACTCTTAAATAGTTAATCATAAACATATGTATATGATCCTAGCTAGCTATATAGTATTATAAATAGAGACCCGAATGTGCCAACAATATTCTCATCAAAACTTGAAACAAAAAATTTAAATAACACGTACAACTAGTTACGTTCAAAAATGGGTTTGAAGGCGATTTTGTTTCTTGGCTTGTTCTTGGCTACGTTTCTTCTTGTTCTCTCTGAAGTGTCTGCAGCTAGAGAATTGGCTGAGGCTACAGACACTACTCTGGACACAAGTAAGCATCATATCCATGCATACTTATTATATTTGACAATATGAAGAAATATAATCTTAATTTTTTGTTGACATGCATGTTATATTTATAGATGCCAAATCATGCATGTAATACTAGTTATAATATTATTAATTTTTCTGCAGCAAAGAATACGGCTGACAAGACGGATGAGGTTAATGATGCAAAATATCCTGGAGGTGGATATGGAGGGTATCCATATCGTGGTGGTGGTTATGGAGGGTATCCATATCGTGGTGGTTATGGAGGGTATCCATATCGTGGTGGTGGTTATGGAGGGTATCCATATCGTGGTGGTTACGGCGGTTATCGAGGAGGCTACCCTGGATATGGAGGTGGTTACCCTGGTGGAGGCTATGGTGGTGGTTATCCTGGTGGAGGTTATGGTGGTGGTTATCCTGGTGGAGGTTATGGTGGTGGCCACCCTTGACGTGCATGGTTTCGATCGCTTGTTACTATTATATATGCATTGGGCTGGTAATATTCAGTACGAAGTTTGAAGTAGGAAAATATATAATATGGTCTTATAAGTACGTATGTCCCCTGTAAAATAGTCATATATGTTGCTTGAATGTTTGAAAATAAATTGCGAGGGGGTGTCCATGATAGGCACACGTACATAAGGGGATATGCCTCGTGATACACGTGTACAAGTGTGATTGTGTGTTTAAATCCATATATTAATACAGTAATCATGTATCTTTTGTATACATTTTTACATGGATTTCCAGCATTTAATTTACATTATAATAAATAAATAAAGAGTACAACAATAGTAGTGTTGGAGTCGGAGGATTTTGCAGTTGTTGTCTTGAAAAATGTCGGGATACGACTTTAGATAAGAACATAAATTTGATTTGAAATTTTCAGTTGATGCTAGAATTAAACTCTATGTCCTTATGTCCCAAAGTGACAAACATATATAAAGAATCAAAATTGCAGTTTTTTTCTTTAATTTAAGTTAATATTATATCATATAAAGTACCAAAAACGACATGAATTTTAGTTATAAACAAATATTTTTTACGATATTAAAAAAAAATTGGGGTACTTTTAAAACAGTACATAATTACATAAAATATATTAATATTGTTGAATATTTAATTTAATCAATAAAAATTTTTCATTAAAACTTCCATTAATTAGACCATCTCACCGGCCAATTTACGAGATGGATTCACCCAACAAATTGAATATATTTTATGTAAAAAATATTATTTTTCATCACAAATTTAGATCATATCAACATATCTCATAGATATAGATATAAATAAGTCAGATCATTTAAGAAGATACAAGATTTCTCCTCAAATTTTATTTTGTCCCAAAATATTTGTAATCAATATATTTGTCCCCTCAATTACTTGGAAAAAATGTCACCAAGTTAGTTAGATCAATGCTATATACTTCAATTCATAAACAAAGTATTATGCATATTACTTTATTTAATATAATCTGAATTCATAAACAGTTAAACAACTAGAAAAAAAATATATAACAATTATTGTTTAATGAAAAGAAAAACATGTATGCAAATTCACGATTCAAGCAGATAACTAACTCCTACACATTGATAAGTATTTCTATTTATTTATCCATCATTTTACTTAGAAAACCATAACTAAAAGTAAGCATTAATTCGAAAATATAGCCAATAATTGGAAATTCGATATTTAAACTTGAAGTAAAAAACATCCAAAAAAAATTATATTTAAATGTAAATCTATGAATGTAGTTGAAACTGAATCCAATTTAATATCAAAAAGTTTATATAGTGCAAGACATTAACATGCACATCTTTACGTGAAAAAAGTTAAAAGTTAAAAATGTTGCAATTAAATTTGTGAGATCCCGATTCTAATCATCTAATCAAGAGTTAGTCCTATCGATAATCAATCAAAGGCCACAAGATAAGACATTAAATAAATAACAAATTTTTTTTTTCTGATGAATAGTGCTGCGCTCGATCCTAGAAAATTTCAGGATCGAGCGCACCATAATCCTGAACTCACTGCCGAGAAAGATTCATGTGCCGCGCTCGATCCGGAAAAAAGCCAGGATCGAGCGCACCATTTTGTGCAAGTCTCTGCCTCAATATTTTCACGGGCTGCGCTCGATCCCAGCATTTCATATGATCGAGCGCACCCCCCCTGCCCAGAAAATATACAGAACAAGGTATGCCTTTCCTTACAAACTCAATCCAACTCAATCTAACATGCTCAAATCCGAATCCAACAACATGTAATCAACATACAAAGGTAGTTCTAGAGTTATACAATCTCAAACTAATAGAACATGCATCAATCTAAGTTCCATAACCGATACAAAACGAATTCGAATAAAATCTACTTTCGATTACAATTCGACTTCTACAACAACAAGGCCTCACTCTATCAACTCTTCCACCTAGCCATGCGATCTCTGACACGGTCCTGCCCCACCTGTTGCCAAGTACACATACAAACAAAGACAACAGCCGGATAATACGGTGAGAATATAATTTCCAGTAAAAGAGACAAACATGCATATCATAAAACATCTCAAATGAAATGCATCAACTTCCAGATATTCAATTAACAACCATGCAATTCCAAAAGCATATATAAACTCAATTCAGATGCATAAATGCAATGCATGTCTTTAAATCTGGGATTATCAAGTCGGATAATCAAAAGAGTTGCTGCTTTTGCTTTTGGGATCCCGAGGACAAGATCATGTAAACAACTCACCGACTCTCCCGATCGAGGTGGTGCTATGTATCTCCATCCTCTAGACTTTGGTGCGATTATAAGGAGTATGCTAGCACTAGGTGAAACGGCTACACCCAGGCCACTCACAATATAATCCCCAAAACGTCTATCATAAAAGGGTCGTCCTGCCCGCTGCTCAAATCAAGGATTCTTAGCTCAATATGAATGCAATGCAAAACATAACTCAAATAACTCAAATAATCAAATAACATGCAAGTATGTGATTTTTCCGGAACACTCGAATCAAGTCGGATTCGAGTCACACGTTCCATTCCAGTATAACTCATCTTATACCTCTTTTCAACAACGTCGATGCTCCAAACCTGGAAACAACAACGATTCCTCAGTTCAAGATTCAATCAACTTCCTAGTCGATAATAAGAGAATCGATACTATACCGGCTCCAATCTCCAAGTTGCACAAAGCTGCAATCTCGCAACTCCACTGGCCTCAAATCAATCTGTACAAGAAGTCATAAAGGCTCGAGATTAACATACAACTCAATCGAAGGCTTGGCTCAAACAATTCAAACCGATTGACAATCCAAAACTCAAACCGGCGGCATAACGGTTGTATTCATATCAAACCGGAATTGCAGACAGCATAATATCAATCCAAACAACTCATATCAATCAACATTCAACCATAACAATCCAATTCCAACGAATCATAAAACTCAACTTTCGATCATCCCTTCAAAAATCATAACAAATCCAAACGACGCTCTATTTCAAAACCGACAAAGAATAAACGATCAGAACTCTGCCAAGGTCAACATACTAGAAACTCAATCGATTCTAAGGACATCCCAAAACTAGAATGTATCTGATCGTAGAAAAACTTACGATAGAATGAAGCTCTCGCAGCCGTGATCGCTAATCTGCCTTCAGAAATAAATTCCAACGGACGGATCGAGCTCGGGATGAAATCTGGAAAGCTTGGAAGTCGCTTTATCGTCTTCAATGGAGGGAGACGGCTTGGAGGGGAAGGATGAAGTGAAAAGAGAGTCAAATCTTGCTTAAATATCTATTTAAGTCCAAATTTGCGTTTTAGTCCCTGAAAAATCCAAAATTTGCAAAAAGGACCCTGATCAAAATCAAGTCGGCTCTTGAACTCTGTAATCTCCGATTATCTCAAATAAAGTCGATTAAGATAAAATCGGGGCGTTACAAAATTCATAGATATACATCAATGTAGAAAATAACAAAGAATCAAAAATAAAAATATTATTCTTTGACTAATTGGTAGATAAATATATAAAAATTTTATGATCAAGTGGTAATTTAAAATAAATAAATTAAACTAAAATATAATAAAATTGAAGTCATTAATTTTTTTTCTTGAAACATTGAATCCATTAATTAATATAATCATGATACACAAAAAAACACACAAAAAAAACGATGAGTACTATTTATTGAAATGAGCATTATATTTTTAATGAAGAGAAAAACATGTATGCAAATTCATGATTCAAGCAGAGAACTAAATCCTACACTTTGATAAGTAATTTTCTATTTATTTATCCATCATTTTACTTAGAAAATCATTACTAAAATTAAGCATTTGAAAATCTAACCAATAATTGGAAATTTGATATTTAAACTTGAAGTAAAAAACATAAAAAAAATTATATAAATATTTAAATCTATGAATGTAGTTGTAATTTGAATTCATATATAGATATATATCAACGTACAAAATAACAAAAATTCAGAAGTAAAAATATAGTTATTTGAATAATTGATAGATAAAGATATACAATTTTTATGATCAAGTGTTAAGTTAAAATAAATAAATTAAAATAAAATAAAATAAATTTGAAGTCTCTAATTTTTCTTCTTCTTGAAATTGTGAAGCCATTAATTAATATGATCATGATACACAAAAATACACAAAAGACGATGAATATTTATTGAAATGAGCTCATGGAAATTGTTGGGATTTGGCCCAACTATCATTATAATTTTTCAGCACACTTCCAATTCTTATTTAATTCCCCCACTTTTCCCTAATCGGCAGAGAGGGCAGTAGGCGTTCATTCTGCTTCTGTGAGAGTTCCATTCTTTCTGTGTCAAAGTGGCCGACAAACTTTGTGAGAATCTTTCTTCTTTCTGCGTGAAACATGAGGCAACCGATAACACCCATTTTCACCATGATTTCTAATTGGCCAGATCCTTGGAGCACCTTGTCATTTGTGTATAAAAGGAGTCGAGTGATTGAGAGATTAAGGAGGGCGAGAGAGAGTGAGGCAGCCGTTCTTCTCAATTTGCTTCTGAGTGCGAGACCGAGAAAGCTTGAGAGTGTGATGGTGGGGTGTTGACTATGTGTCTTCTCTTCCCCTTGTTTTGTGCTATTTCTATGTGTTGCTGTCCTCTCTCTCGTTCGTGTGTTGGTTCGGGCGTTCCTACTTTGTGTAGGGGCAGTGGGATTTGTTAGGACGTGGGAGTTCTTTGCGGTCTTCGCCGTGGATTGATGTGTGATTCAGAGAGTTGTAGTGTTTGAGCCCCGAAAGCTTTGAGTTTGCTCACGTTATTGTTACTGCTCTTGTGTTGTTTTCTTTGTGTTTTTGTGTTCCACATGTTAGTGCAGGTTAAAACGGAGGAAGGCGATCGAAATCAGAAGCTAAAATTGGATAGGGACAAGCATGAAATCCCAACAGTGGTATCAGAGATACGGGTTGAAGTTGTTCGTCATACCGAGGCGTTGGGTGCTGCCTTTTGTTGGTTGATGTCCGTTAGTTGTCGTCGCCGCCGAGTGCCGATGTTCCCGTTGGATGCTGCCAAAGATGGACGTTGGGTCCGTACATCGCGCTGGAATTTTGGTTTGTTGGAATCGAAACTCTTGCGATGAGTTTTGCCCTGATATATTGGTTGGAACCTCTTTTACTGCTTTAGTAGCCTAACCGCTTGGTGTGGATGCTATGTGCTGGGATTTGTTACTGGTAGAAGCCTAGGATGTATGTGCTTGGTGGTTAATGTTGTGTTTTCATCTCGCCTTTGTTATTGGATACTATCGTGTTTCCATGATTGGTCACTGTTGTGTTTCCATCTCCGTGTTGTTTTCGATGTGTTTCTTTGTGATTCACATGTGTCTTTGAGATTATCTGCATTTTTCTGTGTGAAATCTGCTAGCTTGTTTTTATTATTTTTCTGTGTGAAAAATATTTATGACTAGATATTTTTCATAACTTGTCTCGGCTCCAAACAAGGTGAAGCATTTACCTGGTTTAAGTCATGATTCTGAAAATGTTGAAAAGTTTAAACAGTCTGAAAATTTTAAACTTTGATATTTTTTGACAGTTGTGTTCTGTTTGGATGTAGTGTTGTAGCTTTATTTTGTGTTCGCTGCATATTGGTTTTTTGTACTAACTATGTATTTTCTGTGTGGGACGATGATGATGGCTGTAGGTGACTCTTCAACCTAGTGAACCGACGTTGGGCCAAAAAGTTGGAGATTGCTGGGCTTTGGCCCAACCATCATTATAATTTCCCAGCCCACTTCCAAGCCTTTATTTAATTCCCCCCTTTTCCCTAATCGGCAGAGAGGGCAGTAGGTGTTCCTTCTGCTTCTGTGAGAGTTCCATTCTTTCTATGTGAAAGTGGCCGACAAACTTTGTGAGAATCTTTCTTCTTTCTGCGTGAAACATGGGGCAGCCGATAACACCCATTTTCACCGTGATTTCTGGGCTGCCAAATCCTTGGAGTGCCTTGTCATTTGTGTATAAAAGGAGTCGAGTGATTGAGAGATTAAAGAGGGCGAGAGAGAGTGAGGCGGTCGTTCTTCTCAATCTGCTGCTGAGTGCGAGACCGAGAGAGCTTGAGAGTGTGATGGTGGAGTGTTGACTGTGTGTCTTCTCTTCCCCTTGCTTTGTGTTATTTCTATGTGTTGTTGCCCTCTCTCTCATTCTTGTGTTGGTTCCGGCATTCCTACTGTGTGTAGGGGCAGTGGGATTGGTTAAGGCGTGAGAGTTTTTTGCGGTCTTCGCCGTGGATTGATGTGTGATTCGGATAGTCGTAGCATCTGAGCCCCGGAAGCTTTGAGTTTACTCACGTTATTGTTACTGCTCTTGTGTTGTTTTCTTTGTGTTTTTTTGATCCACATGTTAGTGCAGGTTAAAACAGTGAAAGGCGATCAAAATCGGAAGAAAAAACGGGACGGGGACAAGCATGAATTCCCAACAGAAATTTAATATCATACTAAATTAACAAATTAATTAAATTACTTAAACAACCTCATATTAAGACAAAAGCCTAAGGAATACAAGGATAAAAATGTAAATTTATAATCAAAAGATCACTTTTAAATATATATATATATATATATATATATATATATATATATTGTCTTTCTTAAAAGTTAAATATATAATAAAAATATTATGTTAAAAAATAGACTAAAAACATTGTGAGCACGATAAAAATTAAAATAGATTCACAAAATTAATAATTTTTTATATTTATATTAGACAAAAAAATTAAGGTAACTTTTAATTAATAACCAAAGTGTCCCTTTTACAGATATATAGATACAGACAAATAAATTAAGATCTAACTTTCAATTAATATTTTTTTTAGTTTAGGACATGAATTAAATATTAACAATTAATTTGACTTGAATAAAAATAAATAAATGGATACAAAAAATGATATGAATTAAATATTAACAATTAATCTGCGTTAAATAAATAAATTGATTAATCTATATAATGAAATGAAAAACCTTAAAAAAACTTGAAAATGACAAAAATATTAATCATTAAATGAAACAATGAGGACAAAATTGTAAATTCATAATCAAAAGTGTCACTTTTAGATATAAATATAAATAAATATAAAATATAGATTTAATTAGGACATGAATTAAATATTAATAATTAATTTATCTTGAATTAAAAAATGAACAAAAAAATGATATGACTTAAATATTAACAATTAATCTACCTTGAATGAATAAAATGATTAATCTATAAAATAACATGAAAAACCTTTAAAAAACCTTGAAAATGACGAAAATAAGTTTTTTTTTTCTTAAAAGTTAATAAAAATAGAATATTAAAAAAATTAGACTAAAAACATTTTGAGCACAATAAAAATTAAAATAAGTTCACAAAATTAATAATTTTTTAGATTTATAATCAAAATTTTCACTTTTAAATAGGAAAAATTTATTTTTTGGTTATGTATGTTTGTCACTTTGCGATTTCAGTCCTTTATAATTTCATATTTCAGTTTTAGTCAACTATTTTTATTTTTTTTGGCAATTTTAGTCCTTTTCCGACGTGGCGCTGATGTGACACAAATTCAGTGCTGATGTGGAGCTGACGTGCACAGTGCCACGTAAACATTTTTGAATAAAAAGGATCGAAATTGCCAAAAATCAGAACATGCAGAACTAAAACTGAAATGTGAAAACATACAGGACCAAAATCGCAAAGTGACAAACATATACGACTAAATTTGCAATTTTTTTCTTTTAAATATTAATAAATATAGAATATATATTTAGGACATGAATTAAATATCAACCATTAATTTATCTTGAATAAATAAATGAACACAAAAAATGATATGAATAAAATATTAACAATTAATTTACCTTGAATAAACAAATTGATTAATCTATAAAATGACTTATAAAACCTTGGAAAGGAAAAAATAATAAACTTTTTTTTTCTTTAAATTAAAATAATAAAAATATTATGATAAAGAAAGTAGATTAAAAACATTGCGAGCGCGATAAAAATTAAAATAAGTTCAAAAAATTAATAATTTTAGATTTATATTAAACAAAAAAATTAAGATAACTTTCAATTAATAACCAAAGTGCCATTTTTATTGATATAGATAGATATATGTAGACAAAAAAATATTAAGATAACTTTCAATTAATAATTTTTAGTTTAGGACATGAATTAAATATTAATAATTAATTTGTCTTCAATAAAAATAAATAAATATACACAAACTAAATATGAAATAAATATTAACAATCAATCTATTTTAAATAAATAAATTGACTAATTTATAAAATGACATGAGAAACTTTAAAAAACCTTGAAAATGACAAAAATATTAATTATGAAATGAAATAATGAGGAAAAAATTGAAAATTCATGATCAAAAGTGTCACTTTTAAATATAAAAAATATATAGAATATAGATTTAGGATATGAATTAAATATTAACAACTAATTTACCTTTAATAAATAAATGGATACAAAAAATGATATGAATTAAATATTAAAAATATTAATCTTCCTTGGATAAATAAGTTGATTAATCTATAAAATGACATAAAATTTTTTTAAAAAAAATCTCGGAAATGACAGATATATTAATTATTAAATGAAATACTGAGGACAAAAATGTAAATTCAGTTATTTTAAACAAACAAAAAAATGAAATATATTAAGATTTTTTTTGAGAGAGAAATATATATTTGACCTTTTATCTATTTTTTAGCGTAATATTTCATCGTACCATATGCACTACCTAATTTACATAACAATTTTTGCATTATCTTTGACTCAGAACCTTACAACATACACATGCTTTGCGTTTTACCTACCACTCATTGTTTTGACATGTCCTACCTAATTAAATATCACCAAAAACTAATGTTATAACCTAATTTGTAACATAAGAACATATTAAATTAATTTTTTTAGTGGCATATTAAATTAAATGTTGTATATATATTCTGTGTGTTTTTGTGTATTTTCTACTTCAAATTTTAGCATCTATCTTATAATACATCCTTGCAAAAATATGGTACTGATCAAGATGGTTTTGCTTTTTATGACCATCCAAATATTGGAGACTTTTCTTCTACTGCACCCCATGCAATCAACACACAACTCATTGATCGTTATTCTATCTTTTCTCCCTTCTACAATAAAATATTTCCATTGCAGATTGTTGGAAAATGAATTAAAAAGCTCACAAACCAGGGTGGAGTACTTACAAGCATGAGAAATGTTCGTAGGAACATGTCAAAATCTGGAGTCACAACTCTCTTATTTCAATATATATCCTGGCTTAACTTTTTTGACCGAGGCATACATAGGTAATCTTCGAATCCGCCAGTACTCCATGATGGACACTGGGAGTGATTTATTATGGGTTCATAGCACCCTATGCAATTAGTGCATGTTTAATTTTAGTAACATATATTATCCATACTTTTGTGGATTTTCGTGAAGTGCAATGATATATCCCAGCGTGTATAAATTTTCAAAGCAAGACCATATGTAACCCTGCAGAAGAAAACTCTCTTTGTCATTTTTATATTGTGTATGCAGATAAAATGGATGTCTCTGGTAATTTGGCCTTGGAAAGTTTCACATTTGTGACCCAATAAGATATTACAATTAGTTCCGAACATAAAATTTGGGTATGCAACTGGCATATCACGAGACAATATGTATGAGATACATGGAATAATTGGACTCCAAGCAACCAGTACATATGCTTTGGTGTCTCTGTTTGGAAGAAAATTCTCCTATTGAATTGCAGTATTAGACATCCCGACTATAAATACAATCACTTGTTCCTTGGCAGCGCAGTAGTTCTTCAAGGTTATTCAACCCCAACAAATATCAGTTACTGAGGTTATCACTAGTCACTGTCGAAGGAATATCACTCGATCAAAAACAACTTGAAATTGATGAAAAAGAAGTATAAATCCAATGTTGTTATTGACTCCGGCTCGACATTATCTAATGTCGAGGAAATTTGATATGAATCGATATTGGAGGAGGTGGATAACTTGATGGACGGAATCCTAAATTCTATGAATATTGAAGATGACAAATTATGCTACCATGGTAATATTGATGGAGACCTACAAGGATTTCCTCTTTTGACATTTCATTTTTCCGAAAAAGCTGATTTAAATATAGGAGTGGAATAAACGAACCCATCTTTTTCTTGGTCATTCGTAGAAACTTTGGTATACAATATCCTAATATAATAGGAGTGTTAGCTCAACAATACTATAATGTTGGCTTTGATTTAGATGGCAATAGGATTTATTTTCAAAACATAGACTGTGATGCATTAGAACATAATTCTATATTTTATAGGTATATTTCTGATCCATCGTATCTATTATTCTTATCATATCGTTTTCAAAACTAAAAAATTGATAACTTAAATTCTAAAAGTAAAAATATTTGTTTCCTTTATCATGTATACTAGATATAAAGATTGAAATATTTATTAATTGATCAGATACCGAATAATTTCTACAAAACTCCTTTGTCTAATAAAAATTATATATTTTTATTTATTTTAAAACCGTGTAAATATATAATTTATAATTTATTTACAATCACTACATCTTGATTATCCTCGATCCCCTTTCATGTTATTATCTCAACAAATTGAACAAAAATGCATGTAGGAATACTGTAATTTTAAGAGTCATATGTAACACAAACGTGTAAGACTCCATGTACATATAACATTATCCAAAAATAAATTAATTGCAGCGGGTGATGATATATTAATGATGATCAATATAATGGTATCCCATTCTTAAGATTTTGCATGCTTCTTACCATCGGATTTCTTGTCTTCATTCAAAATATTAAAATAAAAATAAAATTCTTAGATACGATATATATGGATAAGTTAATATATCATGAGAATATCGAAGATAAGGAAAAATAGCAATTTATTGGAAAGCATCCAATTTTTTTTTTTTTTTTTTTTATCATCATATCATCGATCTCAAGATTATTATCTTAATTAATCAATAATATGGTTTGTGGTTGTATAATACATAATCTCATCGGCTTGTCTTCCCCACTTGTGCTTAATTTGATGGCAGGGTAGGTGCCCGCGGTGGGGGGACATATGGAGGAAACGGTGGGATGATGTTGGGTTTTGAACCTGGAGTGGTCGTGCCCCCATTGGAAGATTCGGAGACGGCTTAACCGGTTCTAGCTTAATGCCACCATAAGAAGTAAAATCAGCCATGCAATGAGGTATGACGGCCAAGACAAATAATAATCCTATCAACATTAAAAAGTATTTTACGCTAGACATGGTTTGCTGTTGAATAAATATGTAGATTGTGAATTTGATGGTGATCAAATAAGTGGTTGAAGGTCACATTTTTATATGAGGGTGAGACCAATTCTTTCAATACAAATGTCTCTCTAGCTTCTTGTATGTAAACAAATGCTTGTTTACACACACACATTTGGACCACATCACATTTAAACCAAGTGTAATCCTCTCCTACACTTCCTCCTACATTTCCTCCTACACATTTAAATTTAGTAAATTAATATTTTACTACTACTAAAATTAAGCAATATATCTTTTTCACTTCTTACCAATATTATAATAAAATAATATCTAGTATTTATAGAAATATTGACACATAAAATTTTTTTATTGCTGTAAATAAATTTTATTTTGCTTAAAAAAACTATTTATAATACTATATATGATTATAATTATAAATACATATTTTTATACACGTATATACATTCATAAAAAAAATTAAAAACATTATTCAAAATCTAAGATATCAAAAATTACTTTAATATTTTAACTTAAACTTGGAAAAATAATTATAATATAATAAAATATTATAAGAACATTTAATTTTTTTTTTGAGAGAATAAGAACATTTAAAACCAAGAAGAAGTTGCTAAAACCCAAAGTATAGACCAATACTCGCCTGAAAAATAGATCAAGATATATCATGACTTACAAAACCGAAAGTTGGTGTGTTTTATTTATTATGTTATATTATTAGGATAAAGATATTTTTGAAATTATATCATATTTTATATTTATCCTAATAATTTAGGATTTACCAAATTAGTATAATTTAAAATTTTTGATGATTGGAGTGATAATATTCGTTCAATTTTATATATTTGTTTGTTTGTTTTTTTTTTTTTCGTATGTTGAATTTAATATGTTTTGTTTAAGTTAGTTTAATTGATTTTAATAAGCATAAAATGAGTATTGTAATAATTCAAGAAGAAATTGAAATTATGTATAAAGATTTTTTTATCCAAAATTTTAGATTTAAGAAATTTAATTAAAAAATTGAAAAAATCGATATCCATAATCATATAATTTTTCTAATATTTTATTATAAGTTTAATTGCAATATAATTTAGTTTAGTTAAAAATTTTGATATCTAATTAAATTTTAATCAATGTTTTTATTTTTCTCTAAATGTATGTATACGTATAAACAAATTTGTTTAAAAGAATATATATTATTTTAGTGTAAATAGTTTTTAAGTAAAATAAAATTTATTTAATGCAACCATTTTTATTATATGACAATATTTCCATAAGAACTAGATATCATTGAATTATAATAAAGGTAAGAAGTGAAAGAGAGATATAATGGTTAGTTTCAGTGGTAAAAAAATATAAAATATTATTACTAAATTTAAATGTGTAGGAGGAAATGTAGGAGGAAGTGTAGGAGAGGATTGCATTTGCATTTAAACACTCTTTGAATTTGAGTTTATTTGCAATTCCTGGATTTATCGTTTTTCGTTCTCCAATATTTCTAATTCAAATATAATATTATATCTGCATGTATATTCTAAGCGTTATCCAATTCTTCGAATATTGGGTTAATTATTTGTTCTTTATTCAATGAATTTTATTTTTTTCTAGACAATATTATTTGTCCTTTATCTACATAATTAAATATGGTATCAAAAGATTGTATAAGACGCACGACACGAACGATCAATTTGCCCAAGTTGCATTGAAATTAAATTCCATGTTTAAATGCTGCGGACCCATATTGCCAGTAGTCTCAGCCGACGTTCTTTCTTTTAATTTCCCATCTGTAGAAGACAAGTTCGTACATAATGCCAATCTAAATATTTTATTTGTGGATGGATAGTAAATTTAATTTTCAAAAAAGATAATATTCATGTATTAAGCAATTCCTTAAAATTAGGGAAAACTAACATTTTTGGCCATGTAACCTTACCTTGTTAAATTTTGTTTTTGATCATTAGAGCTGATCAAATTTAATGAAAACCCGCCCAATATGTTCAGTTTTTTCATCAAAACCGCGGTTGGAAAAAAAATAGCAAATCGCACCGCATAATATGGTGTGGTGGCAATTTTAGTGGAAAACCGCACCGGTCGCATCGTATAAATAAATACTTTAAAATTATTTATGATATATTAATATAATCATGAATATCGTTTATATAATTTATTTTAAATTTAATAAAGTGATTCAAATGAAACATTGCCATGTCTATATCTAATTATAATACCATAATAATGACATAAATTCGAAATTTATGTACTGAAAAAAGAGACTATATAATATATCATCTATATCTATATATATATATATATAATAACTGAGTTTTTGCCAAATATAGTAAAATCCCGCCAAAAATATTAAGTTGAAAAAGGAAACAAACTAAACTTATTTCTATTTATATTATTATAAATGCAACGAAATGGTCAAATCTTTTCATATATTATATATATAAATATATAATTTATAAAGATAACTCATATAATTGACTCAAATTACATATTTTATAATGTTTTGATTTACTAAATAAATATACACTTTCAAATGTATATAAATAAATACTAAAAATATAATAATAAATAAATAAATTTTCATTATAAAATTTGCTTAATCAATCTATAGAAATTTATTAATTTTAAGTATCCGTATATATCAATTTTTTTTAAAAAATAATTACATATAAAATATAACTTAAATAAAATAATTACTTAGTTTTCTTTTAACATTTAAAAGTCTTTTAATTTCGGAAATTAAATTTTCTTAAACACAATATAATATTATATATAATAATATGAAATTTTGACCACAAATGAAAAATGAGCATTATTAACAGAAAATTTTTATTAGTTTGCAATATTTACCATATTTATGAGTTTCAAATTTGATTTATTTTAGATAATGCTTAAATAGACCGAACAATTTTCCTTGATTACTTTACATTCTTATTTTAATTGAAATAACTATTTTATATATATATATATATATATATATATATATATATATATATATATATAGAATTCTTTTATGGTGCCCAACACTATATGCCCACTTCATGTCCACCATGTACAAGTCAACTCATCTATTGTACATGGTGGGCATGAAGTGGGCATATAGTGTTGGACATCATAAAAGGATTCACATCTATATATATATAATAACTGAATTTTTGCCAAATATAGTAAAATCCCGCCAAAAACTTTAAGCTAAAATAGGAAACAAGCTTTATTTAATTCTATTTATATGTTTTATGCACCGAAATTTATTTTAAATATTACTTAGAAATAGTTGTCATTTTCATATATATCTATATATATAATGCACAAATATAATTGATTCAAATTAACTTACTTTATAATAATTTTATTTGCCAAAAACTTACGCTTAAAGTGGTAGATATTAATTAATACTATAAATATAATAATAAATCAATTTTCAATTTAAAATTTGCTTAATCACTTTATAAAAAATAATTAATTATTTGAGTCCATATATATTTCAAAATATCTTACAATACTATAAATAATAATGTACAAATGTATTATATAACAATTTATTTCATTTAGTATTTCGAATTTGCTTCATAAACAATTTTATACGGAACTAAATTCATCTGAAAACATGCTTCCAATGCCAACGAACAAACTTTTCAAACAATTATCATATATATGTGAAATCTTCAATAAATGCTATATATATATTATATAACAACAACAACAACAACAACAACAATAATAATAATAATAATAATACAACAAAATTTTGCAGACTTCCCAATTATATATAAAATTTTCAATAAATGATAAAATTTTTGTAATTTAGAATTAAAATTTATATGAGTCAAAATTCGTCTGAAAATTTTGAAACAAATTACCAAATCAAATTTTGAAACAAATGACCGCATATATGTGAAATTTTAATAAATTCTAAATTTTTATAATAATACAACGAATTTAGAATATTTCTCAATTACATATAAAATGTTCCATAAATAATACAATTTACCTAATTTAGAATTAAAATTTAGAAATTTTACAGAATTAAGGAGGTTCATTTTTCTTTAAAAAAAAAGTTTATGTTAGAATACAGAAGATAATATTATTCGCAGAAAAATTTGATTCGTTTTAAAATATTTTCCATATTTATGAGAAATACTTATATCATTTGAGATAATCTTTAAATGGACATATCAATTTTGTGTGATTACATTAAATTCTTTATCTTGGTTGATATAACTCTTATTAATAAAAAGAATATAAAAGATATTATAAAAATCATATATTATTTTTCTATTAGAATTTTTAAAAATAAATATTTTTCAAAAAATTCAAATTTTTTGTCGATTAATAAATTTGATTAAAAATGATAATTATTTTTTAGAATATGTTAAGTAAATTTATATCAAGGTTCTAATTAAGATACGTAATATAGATTTATGGAAAGTCAATATACCAAATATTCTAGACGACGCTCTTTTAAAAATTTTGAAAATGTAATATTTTATAAAACAAATGTTTTCGAAATAAAAAAATCATAATTTTCCGTCAAATATATTTGAATTCAAGAAATTTAAATATTTGACGAACACAGAAGTCATCGACGAATCAAAATTTTTTGTCATGTTTAATCTTGAAGTGTCGTGTAATTAAATGATCTTAGCATGCATTTATTATTATATTTTAATTTGTGTTAATTTATCACTTTATTTTTCTAGATGTGATTGGGGTAAATATTGTTATTTTAATATCTTATTTTTATGGTGATTATGAATTTGAATTCTTATATATTCCATATATATTTATAATTTTTTAGGCACCACAAGTTAGCATGCACTTTGTGGGGAAGTTTCATGGATAAAATGATGATATTTTTTGATACAATTGGTGATGATCCTGTATTGAAAATAATTGGTGATCAATCACATAAATTTAAAAATATTTATATACACATAAAAAAAATACGATGTAGATCATATATTGTAATTTAGCTTTTTTCAACAAGAGAAGTCGCATGCTGTAATTTAGCTTTTAAAAAATATTTCATCAAATAATTTATTAAATTAAAAATATTTATATAACACACATAAAATACATTTTTTTTCTTATTAGTTTTTTTATGGTAAAAGAAAATATTTTTAATTTTGTCTGCATTGAAAATAAAAATAATAGAAGAAGAAAACTTAAAAATAAATTTACATTATTTTTTATTATAATAGAAATAATATTTATCTGGTTTTATGAGAATATATACTTTTGAAAGATAACTACACAAAACACTAAAAAAAACAATAATAAAATATAGTCCATAATTTTTTACCATAGATTTTTTTAACAAGATAATTATTTTTTTAAATTTTAATATTCATTATAAAATTTTTCCCTATCAATTATCTAATTTCGCTCTTTAAGAAAACTAAAAACAAATATAATAAAAAATATTTGCAATTAAAAACACATATAAAAGAAAAATATGATAGATTAAACAAAGATAATTTATTAATGAACATATTTTTGATCTTTAAATTTGAAGAAAAGTATAATATTCAATCTTATTAGTTAAAATTTATAATTTTAAACCATTTATAATTTTTAAACTCCGAACAAATTGTAATTTTTTTTTTATTTTTTGCAAAAAGTTTATTGTTAAAAAACTTTTATATTTGGTTTTTGTGTATATACACTTAACAATTTTTATAATCTTACCAAATTAAATAAATTTAACTATATGAAAATTTTACCCACTATATTAAATTAAAATAATAAAAAATTTTAAATATGATTTGTATATTGTTATTTTGGTCTATTAAAAAATAAATTTAAATAGTTTCCTTTTATACATTGTTAAAAATGGGTTAATTAAAGTATGAAACAATATTTTTTAGAATTATAAGATTTTGTGGGACATTACGTTTTAAAATCCTAAAGAGTTGTAGTATATAATAATACTAGAGAGAAATAGAAAATCCAAAATTATATTGAAGATACCATAATTTGGTCGCCAAAATTATCTATATATACTTAAGGGCAACAAACCGTATCGTACCAAAAATATGTCATATCGAAAAATATTGAATAAAAATTTTTTATACCGATACCGCACCAAAAATTTTGATATATACCGAAATCGGTGTACCGAAAATTTTGATACATATAATTATCATAACGATTATACCAAAATTTTACGATATACAGAGATTTAGATACGTATTGATCGGTATATATATTCAACTTTATACAAAAAAAACTTTATATTTTTTAAAAGTTATAAATATATGATATTATTAAATTTTAAATATATTCATTATATTTTATCAATATTTTTAAAGATATTCAAACGATTATACTTATTACCTATATATTTAATCATTAAATCTATATATAATAACTGAGTTTTTGCCATTTTTGGCAAAATCCCGCCAAAATCATATTGTTAAAAACGGAAATCAAACATTCCATAATTAAATCACAATATTCATTTAATTAAAAATTACAAAATCTTTGCATCTTTTTATATACATATATATACATTAATAATTCCATAATCTTTGCATCTTTTTATATAAATATATTTTTTTATATACATACATGTATATTTACAATATTTATTTTTCAAAATATTTTTGAAAATCATGAATGATTTAAAATAAATTCCAAAGATTCGAAAAATGTTTAATATAAATGTAAACATAAATATATATATATAAACATATAAACATCATTTCGTAAATTATATATTATTTTTTAATTACGTATGAATATTTACATATATTTATATACAAATATATAATTTCGTAGTCTTTATGTATATTTCCGTAATCTTTGTGTGCGTGTAGATATATATATATATATATATATATATATATATATATAATTTCGTAAATAAAAACCATACAAAATCATGAAATATTTCTCAGCCCGTAATTAATTAAATACTATAAAATCTAAAAAATAAAAAAATATATAAAACATTTCCGATCTTGATTACGAAATTAAATCACAATATTAATATACATTCCATAATATTTGCATCTATTTATATATATATATATATATATATATATCCAATTAAAATTACACAACATTATTTACATTATTATCTGATTTCAGCATTCCTTTGATAATATTTGTTTTCAAAAAAAATTTAAAAATCATAAATAAACATTTAAAATAAAATCCAACCTAAGATTCGAAAAATGAAAATTTGCAGAACAAAACCGAAAAAAAAAGATTGATTTAAAAAAATCACACTTCTACAAATTATTAAATATGTTATTTTATATTTGGCATATTTTGATTACGCATGAATCTTTACAAAACATTCAAATTCCAAACTTAATCACAATATTATGTAATTAAAAATTAAATAATATTTGCATTTTTAATTCCGTATAAAAAACCATACAAAATAACAACCGTAATTAAAACTATACAAAATCACTATTGACTTCTCGGCCCATTCTTAAATACAATAAACTCTTAAAAATAACAAAAAAAATAAAATATTTCCGATTTTGATTACGGAATTAAATCACAATATTTATATAATTAAACATTACGTAATATTGGCATCTATTTATGTATATATATATATATATATATATATATATATATATATATATCCAATTAAAATTACACAACATGATTTACATTATTCCCTGATTTCAGCATTCCTTTGATAATATTTGCTTCAAAAAAATTTAAAAATCACAAAGAAACATTTAAAATAAAATTCAACCTAAGATTCGAAAATGGAATTTTTCAGAACAAAAACGGAAAAAGATGGTTTTAAAAAATCATACTTTTAAAAATTATTAAATCAATTATTTTATATTTGGAATATTTTAATTAGGTTGGGATTTACAAAAAAATCAAATTCCAAACTTAATCACAATATTCATGTAATTAAAAATTACATAATATTTGCATATATAAATCAGTAATTAAAAACTATACAAAATCACTACCGTAATTAAAACTATACAAAATCACTACTGACTTTTTGGCCCGTTCTTAAATACTACAAAATCAAAAAAATAACAAAAATATAGAACATTCCATAATATTTTCATCTATTTATATAATTAAACATTCCATAATTTTTCATATATATATATATATATATATATATATATCTAATTAAATTAAAATTACATAATATTATTTAAATTATTCTAAACATTAAAAAAAAGATTAACTTAAAAAAATCATACTTCTACAAATTATTAAATCAGTTATTTTATATTTGGCATATTTTGATTAGGGAGGAATCTTTACAAAACATTCAAATTCCAAACCTAATCACAATATTATGTAATTAAAAATTAAATAATATTTTCATTTTTAATTCCGTAAAAAAAACATACAAAAATATAAAAACAGTAATTAAAACTATACAAAATTACTATCTATAATTCCATAATTAAAAGCATACAAAATCACTACCGTTATTAAAACTATACAATCACTACTAACTTCTCGGCCCATTCTTAAATACAACAAAATCTAAAAATTATCAAAAATATAGAACATTTTCAATATTGAATTGAGCACAATTATTGTATAAATATAATTATATTTTCAACTTCAATCAAAAAATCACAACATAGTTTCAACTCCATACTCACCAAATGTCACCGTTGTTCAAAGTTATTCGTGAAATAAATCTTTCAGATTGGTATTGGGCACTGAAATTACGATTAATACGTTAATATTTGCGATTCAAATTTATCATCAATCTAACTTCGATTTGTTATGTTTTTTCTCGCTTCCAGGGAACACGCATACATGCAACCATAAAATATGGTGTCATTGACAAATTGAGGCCAATACTCAAAGAAATACGTTTTTATGCCATCAAAGACATGATCGTTGCACAAAATAAAATGAAAATCAAAACCACCTCGAGCATATACAAAATTAATCTCATCAACAAAACAAATGTATGCGAAATAAAAGATCATAATTTTCCGTCAAAGATATTTGAATTCAAGAACTTCAAAGATTTGACAAGCACAGAAATCATCGATGAAAATAAAATTTTTGGTATGTTTAATTTTTGAAGTTTCGTGAATTTAAATGATGTTAGCATTTTATTATTAAATATTAATGTGTTTATTGATCATTGTGTGTTTTTTATATGTGATTGTTGTAATGATTTCAAGTGACAACCCTAAAACAGAGAAATCAATGGACGTCCTACAAAGATAATTGATTTTTCCATTGAAGATTTAGTGTAAAAGTATTTATAATCTAACATTTTTCTGGTCATAAGAAATTTTAATGTAGATATATTCTATGTATATTTATAATTCTTTAGGCACAACAAGTTACCATGCACTTTGCTGGAAAGTTTCGTAGATGAAATGATGACGTTTTTTAATACAATTGGTGATGAGTCGGTGATTGTGGTTCTTCAAATGTATCGTGCAAGAAGATATAAAGGTGAATTAAGTAGGTGTTTCAAATACATTTTATGTCAACAAATTAATGTTAAAAGGTAAATACGCGAAATTCTGGAATTTTTAAACAGGTAATATTACTCTTATATTACTTCATTTTGTTTAAAATTCTAATAAATTTATTTTGATAATTTACATAAAATCAATTTTTTTTCGGATTTAGGATCACCTCAAGCAGTACTCCAGAGAATTCAATCAACACAATGTCATTGCCATGTGCCCGAACTTTTATCGAGAAACTTAGAAATTCAAAGGATATTTTCAGGACTACTGAAAACGACGAGGTGTGAATGTGGTAGGTAGTATTTTGGTATATGCAAAAATAGTATTCGTGGAATCAAATGAAAATTGATGGTATTTGTCATACAAAAAATGTCCTAAGAAACTCAATGCAGTGGGTGAAAAATTTTACTGTGAAAAAGTGTGACCATTTCGATAGTCAAGGAACTACGAGGGTTGCTAAAAAAAATATATCATAATTTGCATATATTACATTGATTATTTAATGAAACTTATTTTTGAATCATTCTTTCATTTGGTTCAATATACAAGTGAGAGTTGTTGACATCACTGAAAATGTAGTTTTTTTACTTTGGGATAGAGTGTGCTGAACTTTTTTGCCGTTTTAAAAAGTAATTTTTAATCTTATTATTCTTATTACTCATTGTAAAATTAATTTTATTAACATTTTAATTGTATAGTCAATATTTTCATTGATTCAAATTTATTTATATTATACACAAGATATAGTCCGTGCATCGCACGGGTGAAATACTAGTATATATATATGATAGAGTTTGTGTCATTTTTAGTAAAATCCCGCCAAAATTTGTTTCTAAAAACAAAAATTTTGTGAACAAAATCGAAAAATAAATTGTTTTAAAAAATATTATATTTTTAAAATTATTAATTCAATTACTTCATATTTGACATATTTAGATTACAAAATAATATTTACAAACAATTTCATTTCTAAATTTAATCGCAATATTCATGTAATTAAACATTCCATAATATTCGCAACTATTTATATACATATACAATCATTTAGAATTACACAAGAATATTTAAAATATTTCATGATTTCGACATTCCATTTATAATATTTTCTTTCCAAATATTTAAAATTAATCAATTAATATTTTTAAATTTTTTAATATAAATATATATATATTTAAATACAGAATTTCATAATATAATTTATGTACATACATCTTTAAGACCTATAAATGTTATTATTAAATATATAAATGTAATTCCGTAATATTTGCATAAATTTATATAAATAAATATCATTCCGTAATATTTGCTTTCTAAAACATCAACAATTTATCATCTAATCATAATATTTCTGTACAAAATAAAAAATTCTGTAATATTTACATATAGTTATATACATATATATTTATTTTAAAATACGAACAATATTTACAAAAAAATCCAAATCCACATGTCTGAAAAATATATAATATTTTTTAATTTAAAAACACTTATAATTAAAATCAAAGTGCACTTTTAAAATATATATTACATAATATTGCTAATTTACCATGAATGTGTGAATATATTTATATATATATATGTATCGTAATATCAATAAATATTTAAAATATCCGATAAATATTAAATATATATGGATATATAGATTAGATCATGGTTCCAATGTAAAAAAAAATCATAAAAAATACAAAATATTGCATATTTACCATATATGTATAAATATTTTTATATACAGAATATATATCATAATATCAATAAAATATTTAAAATACCCGATAATTATTAAACATACATATATATATAGATTACACAATGTTGTTAAGTTAACATTTATAACCAATATTTAAGCATTCCATGTATGATAATTTATTTTTTAAAAAAAAATTAAAAGCGCGCATATTTCAATATTCGAAAAAAAAATCACACATAATACTTTCAAATATTTATATACATTTACAATATTTTCTTTCCAAAAAATTAAAAATTCCATCTCTAAATTCGAAAAAACAACCATGATTTTCCTGCACACAATTAAAAATTTTAAAACTTAACAAAAATGACCGAGCATTTTCAATATTGGTTTGACTAAACTTAAAGTATAAATATAATTTACATGAAAAAAAAATATTATCTAACATGATCAACTTTAATAAAATAGTCATCCATCAATTGCAAACCAATATTACACATTTGTTTAATTTTATTCGTGAACTATACCCTTCAAACTAGCATTGAACGCTGAAGTTACGGTTAGTATGTTGTTAAGATCTACCTCCATATCAAAACAAACAAGATCTCACACGATGGAACATTATTACTAAAAACTGTTGGGATCGGTTCAGAGGGTAGAGGGGGGGGGGGGGGTGAATACACTCTGAAACTTTTCTTCTTTCTTTTCAAAATGATCAAGTAAAGTTTAGTTCACTTAATCTGTTTTCTCAACTTCTAAAACGGTTTGAACAACTTAAATAGTGCGGAAATAGTTCAGAGGTTTTAGTGATGCAAAGTTTATAACACGATGTATGAGCAATATGTAAGATAAATAGCAGTAAAGACTAAGGCACGATTTATGGAAGTTCGAAGGCTTGATCCTTCTACGTCTCCCCTTCTTCCACTTAGGAAGGAATTCACTAGAAGACTTTGGTTATTACAACGTCTTGCAATACACCCACTTCAGACCTAGGACTTATCCAATGCCTAATCCGAAACTCCTAGATTTACACAGATAAGATTCTCAGTTCTTATCAGACTGGTGGAAGCTTTCAGAGTAGCTTCAAGTCTCTTCAATAATGAGTACAGTCCGGTTGAGCTTCTCAAACTGCAGAGCGGTCGAGAGGCTTGGAAACCCTAGGATGATCCTTGAAGATCAGATATGTAAACTGTAGGCGAGGGTTTATTTGAGCAGCAAGAGAATGATCTTGTAAGTGTGCTCAAGTATTGCTTCAGTATATCAGATGAGGACTTCTGATAGTATTCAAGTGATTGAGTTGATTGAGATTTTTCGTGTTGCTTGTCTTCTCATCACTTCTTGAGCAGTCTTCCCTTTATATAGGTCAATCATCAACGTCTTTATTTTGAACGTTCTGATGCTGCATTGAATGCGTATTTAATGCTTCATAAATGCATTGATGATTCTGCATGAAGATCGTACACTTCTTTAAATGCAGACAACTTCCAGGGTCCAAAACTTAAACGGTCGAATGCTTTATCTGTAGCCATTCTGCATTTTTGCCATTTTAGTGCAACCTGTTGTCTCGATGCAAGAGTCAACAGATCTTCTGATACGCCGGTTCTGCTTTTGATAAAAGATTTTGCAATGAACGTCTTGTCACAAGTACTTGTCTTGAGATATCTTGATAAGCAGTTGGCATTCTACCGGTAGATAGATTTATCCTCTGCTGGTTTGAATAACCAGTCGATAGGCTTGTGACTGCAACCGGTCGAGAGACAAAGGCGGTTGACAAGCTTCCGGTAGATAACTTGAAGGGTTTAGATGGTTGCGGTAGGAGTTGTAGTAGATTCCTGAAATACAAAAGATTGGAAGCACATTCCTATACAATGAGTTGTTGTTTGTTATCACCAAAATGTCGGATTCAACAATTTCCCCCTTTTTGGTGATGACAAAACTTAAGTGCTCCAAAAACAATATGAAAGCATTAAAATGATCTTCATTGAGAGAATGAATTTCATTAATTACAATAAGCATTCTTATTACACCTACTGAAGAAAAACAAAATGAGATACAGCTGCGATAAGTAAAGAAGAGACAAGTTGTTCATCTTTTGAACCAACTGGCTCCTCCTGACCTATCGCCTTCTCTTCTTCTTCTGTCGGCTTCTTCCTCACGTCTTCTTGCCTCTGCTGCTCTTCGTTGCTCTTCTTCCCCCTTTTTGGCATCACCTTGGTTGAGTCGAAGGATGATCTCAGTGAGTTGAGTGCCAAGGCAAGCTTGCATAGTATCAATTTTTGCATCTAGTTGAGCAAGTAGAGTAGCTTGCATAGTGTCCATCCGATCATTCAACTGCCTATGAAGGCGGTTTTCGGATCTGACAACTTGTTCGGAGACGGTAGAGAGCGTTTTGATTTGAGTGCGATGATGAGCAGTGATCTCTTTGGACAGATGATCAAGGTCTCGAGACACGGTCTCAAAATGCCGAATCATCGTCTGGCGTGAATTGTCAACCGATAAGGATGAGTTTGTGATGTCTTGTGAAAAGGATCGAACTGTTTGCATGAGCTTATGAAGCCTATTTATCAAAGTGTGATCCAGAGCTGCGGCCATGGCTTCAATTAATGAGTCATCAGTCTGAAGCATTTGACTCTGTGTGTCATTCCTTGGTGAAACCGGGCCAGACTCAAGATGATGTGGTGCTGGTGATCTGGCTGGTGAGCTAGCTGATGGACCTTCCAATAGTGGTACAGTTGGAGATGTAGGAGTCTCGACTGCAGCCAAGATGGTTGGTGGAGTAGCAGGATCAGCACTCGGTTCATCTATTAGGAGATCTTCCACAAACTTTTCACTGGATGGAGACGGTTGAAGTGCTGGGTCAGCATCAGTCACTGGCTGTTCTGGAGGTGCAAGTGATACAATAGTGCTTGGTATCTCTGTTGGGGGCACTACTGCTTCACTGCTGCAAGGAGCCTCTGTCACAGAGGTGACAGGAATTTCTTGTTCAATCACTTCGAAAGAATCTTGTGAACGACTGGGAGAGGTGTGAGCGGTCGCCGCTGGAGATGAGTGAGCAGTCACAGCTGCTTCCGGTTGAATTACTGCTTGGACTGCGGTTGAGGCGGGGTCGACCGATGAAGATGCTCCCACAATCGATCCTAGAGTGGATGACTGAAACAGGTCAGCAGTGATGAGACCGGTCAGAATCCCATCTGAAAGAGTAATAGCAGAGACGTCTTCTTCACCCTGATCTTGAGTAAGAAAAGTCTTCATCATCACCTGTGCTTCCAGTCCATAAGCCTGTAAACAAGCGGCTGAAGCTGTCGTCTTGACGTTGTTAAGAGCTTGGAAGTGCTGAAGTAGTTGAGTGATTTGACGTAGACTATTCTGTAGTCCAGTCAAAATCACAAAGTCATCGGCGGCGGTAGGACTCTTGGATTTGAAGTTCTTGACACGCTCATTAATCAGCAGAGATAACAGGCTTCCTCGAAGCTTCAAGTCGATGAGCTGTCTTCTTCCCAGAGCCTCCACGATGTCTTCAGTGTCAGCAAAAAGAAGCATTTTTGCTCAATAACGTTCAGAGCTTTCCACTTAGGAAATATTTGAGCAAGCGTCAGGTGAGTACGGGAATGATGCCATCTGTCAAAGCGCTGTAGGTGACGCTTGACAGTGCGGAGAACGTGAGAGATGATCAAGTTGAGCTCTACAGTAGCTGCTGGTTGAGCCTTAGGTGAGTAGATCATCACACCTTTCCCTTTGTCCTTGGGATCAGCGGGAGTGACCTTTGGAGTTGATGAGGCACCTTCCCTGATTATCACACCCTTGGTAGGACGTGGAGCAGTAGTAGCAGTAGCGGTAGTAGGCTTGACCGTTGGCAGAATTGGTGTTGGAATGGTAGGAGCAAGTCCAGAAAGGGACTTTAACTTCTTGTGCTGCCTTTTCTTCTCGCCTGCAGGCGTGGATGGCACAGCTGCTTTGGAGACAGAAGGAGATGACTTGCTGAAGGCTTGAATCAGTGGAACGTTCTCACGTGATTCTTCTTCAGAGTCAGACTCTATGATAAGTTGACGCTTGGCAGATTTCTTGGTATGGGCTGGTTTGGCCGCTACCGGAACTGTTGAAAGCGGTTGAGTGACAGCAACAACACTTGCGGTTGAAGGCAGAGTGTCGACCGCAACCTCTTTCTTGTTCAGAAACTTGAAGATTGTAGACTTGTTGAGCCATTTGGTGGGATGCAGAGGCTCAGTCTTGGAGAAGTCTACTCCAAGGACGCTCAAGATGTGGCAAATTTGCAGAGCAAATCCCTCGAATTGCCCTTTTCCCCTGATCATTTCACATAAAGTATTGAACAGTATGTCTGACCAGTTGATGTTGATTTTGGAGGCGATACAAGCCATGTATTGGAATTTCTCCATCGTCACCTTGTCGTACGATCCAGCCTTGGCCAGAAGATTCTTGGCCACGATGTTGGTCAATAGCCTGAATGGAGCTTTAAGAGATGTCTTCTGAGCCGGCAGTTTGATCGGAGCATCAGTGGTTGAGAATTCCTTCAACCAGTATGAGCAGTTACCATCGGGAAGATCCGCGCATTTTGTCAAACCCCTGGAGGGCAGATCAAATGTGCTGGCGAAGAACTTTTGATTGAAGGAGTAGGACTCTGTCCGGATCAAGCATTTGACAGTTCCATGCTCGATTTGAGCGGTTGCAAAGAACTCCTTTAAGACAGGCAGATCGCAGATGGCGCTGCTACCTAAAAACTTCTTCAGTCCAGAGGCTTCAAGCATGGTGAAGACCTCAGTGATTCCTGCATTGTTTGCCTCAATAACGGAATCAAAGTTGATTGCAAGGCAAGTCTTCTGGATCGACATGATAGATGTAGATAAGAACTCGAGGAGAGAGTAAGCAAGAGCTTGATAGTAATACGATAGAACTTTTAATGCAATATGAGAGCTTTAGCAACGGTGAAAGGTTGATATACAAGTGTAAAGAAGTATATATAGGAACTTATGGGCCATAAGGTAACGTCATGAAAAGTATTTTTGAAATTCAAAAAGTTTTGAAGAGTATAATCACCGCGCCCAATTAATGTCATTTGGTTCAAAGCACAAAGCGGCTAGTACGGAGCCTGTCAGAGACTAGCTAAAGGCGGATGATATGCCAACATTTATGGCAATATAACAGTTAAGCTATGAACGTCATACTAGCAATCATTCCCCCTAAAAGCATGCATACTAACTTAGATCTATTAAGCCAAGAATATTTCGAAAATATGAAAACTTAGCGTCCGGTAAAGGCTTGGTGTATATGTCTGCTGCTTGCTGATCGGTAGAGATGTATTCCAGCCTGATTTCCTTCTTTAAGACATGATCTCGGATAAAGTGATGCCTGACATCAATGTGCTTTGTCCTAGAGTGCATCACTGGATTGTGAGTGATGGCTATGGCACTTGTATTGTCACTGTAGATTGGAGCTTCACTCGACCGGATTCCATAATCATTAAGCTGCTGTTGAATCCAGAGTATTTGAGCACAACAGCTGCCAGCAGCAAGGTATTCTGCTTCGGCGGTCGAGGTAGCAATTGATGTCTGCTTCTTACTTGACCACAAAATTAGTCTATCTCCAAGGAATTGACATGTGCCACTTGTACTTTTGCGATCAATTCTACAACCTGCATAATCTGCATCTGAATAGCCAATAAGATTAAGATTTGAATCTTTGGGATACCAAAGACCCACATTAGTAGTTCCTTTAATATATTTAATTATTCGTTTGGCGGCAATGAAATGAGATTGCTTAGGTGCTGCTTGAAATCTAGCACATAAACAAACTGATTACATGATATCCGGTCGACTGGCAGTCAAATAAAGCAATGAGCCAATAAGGCCTCGATACATTGTTACCTCGACCGGGATTCCCCCTTCATCTTTATCAAGCTTGATTGATGTACTCATGGGGGTAGATACAGTTGAGCACTGTTCCATTCCAAACTTCTTTACCAATTCCTTGGCATACTTGGATTGATTGATAAATATTCCAGTTTCAAGTTGCTTCACTTGCAATCCAAGAAAGAAATTTAGCTCGCCCATCATGCTCATTTCAAATTTCTCCTGCATCATCTTAGAGAACTTTGAGCACAACTTGGGGTTAGTTGACCCAAATATAATGTCATCAACATAAATTTGTACTAGTAACACATGATCACCTTTTACAAATTTAAACAAGGTCTTATCGACCGTTCCAATTTGGAAATCATGTTCCAGTAAAAATTTTAGTAATGTATCATACCATGCACGCGGTGCTTGTTTTAATCCATAGAGGGCTTTGTCAAGTTTATAGATATATTGAGGATGAGTAGGATTGACAAAACCTGGTGGTTGTTCAACGTACACCTCTTCTTGAAGTAGACCATTGAGGAATGCAGACTTGACATCCATTTGATAAACTTTAAAGTCCTTGAAAGCTGCATAGGCAAGAAAGATGCGGATTGCTTCTAGTCTTGCAACTGGCGCGAAGGATTCCTCAAAGTCTATGCCTTCTTCTTGTCTGAATCCTTGTGCGACAAGCCGAGCTTTGTTACGCACAACAGTGCCATGTTCATCGAGCTTGTTACGAAACACCCATCTAGTTCCAATCATATTTTGATTTTCCGGTCAAGGAACTAGATGCCACACATTGTTGCGGGTGAATTGATTCAACTCTTCTTGCATAGCTTCAATCCAGCTGGCATCTGATAGAGCTTCATCTATCTTCTTGGGCTCTACCTGAGATATGAAAGCTGCATGCAAGAATTCATTAATCATTTGACCACGTGTTTTTCGAGGAGCAGAAGGGTCACCTATGACCAACCCAGGTGGATGATCTTTGTTCCACCTAAAATAATTCCTTAAAGGATTGTCATCAATTGATTGACGA
Organism: Henckelia pumila; assembly: GCF_033568475.1. Lineage (NCBI taxonomy): Eukaryota > Viridiplantae > Streptophyta > Magnoliopsida > Lamiales > Gesneriaceae > Henckelia > Henckelia pumila. Next base: position 86,792,282 of record NC_133120.1, read on the forward strand.
ACGTCCTCGTTTACTGTATCATCATTGGCAGGAGGATCGTTATCAACCGGTGGATCCTCTTCTGGCCTTGTTTGATCACACACGGTAGAGGGAACTGGATCATCTTTCTTTGGAGGATATGGATCACTGTCACTCTCTTCCTGTAGATTTGTGTTTTCCAGTCTATGAATCAGATCATTTATGCTCCCTTGAGTTTGTTCTGTACAAAGAGTAGATTCATAAAAAACAACATGAATGGTTTCCTCGACCGTTAGTGATCTTTGATTGAACACTCGATAAGCTCTGCTAACGGCTGAGTAACCAATAAAAGTTCCTTCGTCTGCTTTGGCATCGAAGGCTGTCAAATGATTTTTGCCATTGTTGTGGATAAAGCATTTGCACCCAAAAATTTTGAAGTATGAAATATCAGGTTTTGTGCCATTCCAGATCTCATATGGGGTTTTGTTAAATCGTTTATTAATCATAGATCTGTTTTGAGTATAGCAAGCTGTGTTAACTGCTTCTGCCCAAAGCCTCTGAGAAACATTTGAATCAGCAATCATAGTTCTGGCTGCTTCCTTTAACGTACGGTTCCTTCTTTCAGCCACCCCATTTTGCTATGGGGATCTAGCAGCTGACAACTCATGCTTGATTCCCTGATCATCTAGATAAGTCATAAGAGTGGTGTTTAAAAATTCAGTCCCTCTATCACTCCTGATTCTATCTATCACAGTAGATTGTTCATTTTGCAAGCGTTTAAAAAGCTTAATCAGGTGAGGTGCAGTTTGGTCTTTTGAAGAGAGAAAGATGACCCAAGTAAATCGAGAAAAGTCATCTATAACAACAAGAGCATATCTCATTTCCCCTATGCTTCTTACTGGTATAGGACCAAATAGGTCCATGTGAAGTAAATCTAAGCATTTGGAAGAAGACATACACCCTTTATTTTTAAAAGTTGCTCTCACCTGCTTTCCTAGTTGACAAGCAGGACAGACTTTGTCTTTTATAAAATCTCCTTCAGGCAGACCAGAAACCAAATCATGCTTCCTCAAGTTAGAGATGGACTTAAAATTTAGATGATTTAGCCGCTTATGCCACAACCAATGTTTATCATGATGAGCAGTAAAACAAGTAGGTGAAGAAGTATGTGAGCAAGACCAGTTTACCTTGTAGGTGTTTAGATCTCTTACACCGGTCACAAGAGTCTCACCTTTGTCATTTTTGATGATGCAAGTGTGTTTGTGAAACTCGACCGAATGATCATTGTCACATAGTTGACTAATACTTATCAAATTATAGCACAGTTTGTCAACAAGCAACACATCTTTAATAATGATGTTACCATGGATAATCTTACCCTTACCCACGGTTTTACCTTTGGAGTTGTCTCCAAAGCTAATCTTTGGTCCTTTGCACAGCACAACTTCTGTTAGAAGTTCTGGATTTCCTGTCATGTGCCGTGAGCAACCACTATCTAAGTACCAGGTAGTGTCCTTGATAGAAGTGGTCTTCTCGCCCGTTTGGACTTTTAGTACCTGCAAAAAGTGAAGAACTTTTGGTACCCATATCTAGTAGGGTCCAGGTCGGATTAGCCCTTTCGGGACCCACACCTGGAACACCCTTACAGATTTGCCCGTGTGTGTGTCCAGAAATCTGTGCGGTCGATAAGCAGTAAATGTGTGACGCCCGGGGCTGAGGAGGCAGGGAGTGATCGCCGGTGCCAAGAGGTTGCATGGACAATGAGCGGCTCCTGGTAGGCTTCTAGGCGGAGGGAGACATGAATGAACCGATCCCGTGCCGGAATGAGAGGGGATTCTGAGACTGTGTAGGTATGGGACTACATAGTTGAGGAGGGCTTAAAAAGATTTCATATGTACTGCTCATATCAAGAAGGTGCATCTTCTTTTCGGGAGCTCATCATGTAAGAATTCCAAAGTTAAGCGTGCTTGACTTGGGGTAATTATAGGATGGGTGACCCCCTGGGAAGTTTCTCAGGGTGCGTGTGAGTGAGGACATAAGCACGCTGAAAAGACACGTCTTGATACAGTGGGTCGTTACAAATGGTATCAAAGCCGACCTCTCTTAGTACGGTATGGTTCGGGGACGAACCAAGCGGAAGCTGGTGGGCATGTGACGCCCGGGGCTGAGGAGGCAGGGAGTGATCGCCGGTGCCAAGAGGTTGCATGGACAATGAGCGGCTCCTGGTAGGCTTCTAGGCGGAGGGAGACATGAATGAACCGATCCCGTGCCGGAATGAGAGGGGATTCTGAGACTGTGTAGGTATGGGACTACATAGTTGAGGAGGGCTTAAAAAGATTTCATATGTACTGCTCATATCAAGAAGGTGCATCTTCTTTTCGGGAGCTCATCATGTAAGAATTTCAAAGTTAAGCGTGCTTGACTTGGGGTAATTATAGGATGGGTGACCCCCTGGGAAGTTTCTCAAGGTGCGTGTGAGTGAGGACATAAGCACGCTGAAAAGACACGTCTTGATACAGTGGGTCGTTACAAAATGTGTGTGCTTGTGAGGTTGCTGTGTGCTTCTTGCCTTTTTGATCTTTATCAGTCAGCCTGTACCTCTTTTGAACTGGCCTGCAATTAAAGTACTGGTAAGGCTTCTCCTTTGACCATCTTTTCTTAGAGTAGTTAGACTCATTCCATGGCCTTTTGAAATTAGATTGGTTTCCCTTTCTTCTTTCATTAGGTTTTGGTTTAATCCAAGTTCCTCTTTGATTAGAGATCTGGGGATCCACATATCCCAGCTCTCTATGCTTAGAGCTTCGTTCGTTAGATACTTTTTGATTTTTGTCAAAGCTGCACTCATCATGTTCATATATCGTGCTGGACCTGACAAATCTTATTTTGTTAAGATTGCCTTTGTCCAGGCTTGACTGAATACAAGATTCCATAGATTGTTCATTTGTTCCAAACCCTAGACCGGTTTTGTCATGTACCGGTCTTTGGATTTCTTGAATCTTGTCAATGATTACAGAAGATTTATTCCAAGCCTTAATTGTTTCAAGTAGTTTTTTGTTCTCAGTCAAGGTTGCTTGGAACACTCTTTTCAAGGTGTCATTCTCAGTACCCAGCAGACTTAGCTTGACCTTAAGACCATCAAGCTCTTTTCGCTGCATGCAGCTTGATTCGCTTGACTTATCTTTTAGGTCAGCTCTTTCTGCCTTTACCTCCTCGAATTCCTTGGATAATGCTTTGTATTCATTAGCCATTTCGTGTAAAGCAGTAACTAGATCACTGTGAGTAAATTCAGGTGAACCAAAGTCAAATACCTCCTCAGCTTCTTCTTCGATGTCAGCCATAAGGCATTCTACCTTTTCATCATCGCTGTCATCTGAAGAGCTTCCGGTATTGGGGTTGTCAGAGTCAGACTCAGCCCACTTGCTTTTGCTTTCGTCTGCTACTAGAACTCTTTGGTCTATTCCTTTTCTAAACGTCCTCTTGTCCTCCTTGCCCCTTCTTTTTTCGGAGAATTGCTTTTGATCATTGCTCTTAGGCTTGGTGCAATCTGCAATAAAGTGTCCTGGCTTGCCACAGTTAAAACAAGTAGGACCATCGTCTGTATGGTCCGATTTATGATAATTTTTAAATTTAGAATTGTTTTTACGCATAAATCTACCAAATTTTTTGACAAAGAGTGTCATGGCTTCGTTGCTGATTTGCTCAGCTGATCTCTTTGGAGTTTCCTCGACCGGTGGACGTATCACCGTTGAGGTTAAGGCCTTGGTTGGTTGAGAGGTAGATGGTTCATCTTCTGTCCTCATGTTGAGCTCGAACTCGTAGGCTTTGAGATCTGCAAAGAGGTCATGCAGTTCAACCTTGCTTAAGTCTTTTGACTCCCTCATGGCCACTGTCTTGATCTCCCATTCTTTGGGCAAAGCTCTCATAACCTTCACAGCAATTTCACGGTTAGTATAAGTTTTTCCTAAAGCAATAAGATCACAAATGATACTACTGAACCGTTCATCAAATTCAGCCATGGTTTCCCCTGGCTTCATTTTGGCATTGTCATATTTTTGAATGGCCATGGTGAGCTTGTTTTCCTTGGTCTGATCATTTCCTTCACACAGCTGAGTGAGCTTCTCCCAAATCTCCTTTGCTGTGGAGCATGACTTGATTTTGCTGAACATGTTCTTGTCCAGTGTTTTGTATAGGATGTCCCGGGCCACATTGTCAAGGTTGGCCTTCTTTTTGTCCTCAGTAGTCCACTCAGCTCTTGGTTTTTCAATCATTTGTCCTGCACCATCGGTTAGAGCTGGGTTGACCTTCATGATTTTGATAGGACCGTCTGTTATGACATATAGCATGTCATCGTCCTGTGCTGCAAGATGTGCCTGCATGCGAATTTTCCAGTCATCATAATCTTCTTTAGAAAACATAGGAATTTTGTTGAAAGAAGTCATGATTTTAGAACTTTAGATCAGCAGTTGAGAAAGAAACCCGCTCTGATACCACTTGTTGGGATCGGTTCAGAGGGTAGAGGGGGGAGGGGGGTGAATACACTCTGAAACTTTTCTTCTTTCTTTTCAAAATGATCAAGTGAAGTTTAGTTCACTTAATCTGTTTTCTCAACTTCTAAAACGGTTTGAACAACTTAAATAGTGCGGAAATAGTTCAGAGGTTTTAGTGATGCAAAGTTTATAACACGATGTATGAGCAATATGTAAGATAAATAGCAGTAAAGACTAAGGCACGATTTATGGAAGTTCGAAGGCTTGATCCTTCTACGTCTCCCCTTCTTCCACTTAGGAAGGAATTCACTAGAAGACTTTGGTTATTACAACGTCTTGCAATACACCCACTTCAGACCTAGGACTTATCCAATGCCTAATCCGAAACTCCTAGATTTACGCAGATAAGATTCTCAGTTCTTATCAGACTGGTGGAAGCTTTCAGAGTAGCTTCAAGTCTCTTCAATAATGAGTACAGTCCGGTTGAGCTTCTCAAACTGCAGAGCGGTCGAGAGGCTTGGAAACCCTAGGATGATCCTTGAAGATCAGATATGTAAACTGTAGGCGAGGGTTTATTTGAGCAGCAAGAGAATGATCTTGTAAGTGTGCTCAAGTATTGCTTCAGTATATCAGATGACGACTTCTGATAGTATTAAAGTGGTTGAGTTGATTGAGATTTTTCGTGTTGCTTGTCTTCTCATCACTTCTTGAGCAGTCTTTCCTTTATATAGGTCAATCATCAACGTCTTTATTTTGAACGTTCTGATGCTGCATTGAATGCGTATTTAATGCTTCATAAATGCATTGATGATTCTGCATGAAGATCGTACACTTCTTTAAATGCAGACAACTTCCAGGGTCCAAAACTGGTATAAACGGTCGAATGCTTTATCTGTAGCCATTCTGCGTTTTTGCCATTTTAGTGCAACCTGTTGTCTCGATGCAAGAGTCAACAGATCTTCTGATACGCCGGTTCTGCTTTTGATAAAAGGTTTGCAATGAACGTCTTGTCACAAGTACTTGTCTTGAGATATCTTGATAAGCAGTTGGCATTCTACCGGTAGATAGATTTATCCTCTGCTGGTTTGAATAACCAGTCGATAGGCTTGTGACTGCAACCGGTCGAGAGACAAAGGCGGTTGACAAGCTTCCGGTAGATAACTTGAAGGGTTTAGACGGTTGCGGTAGGAGTTGTAGTAGATTCCTGAAATACAAAAGATTGGCAGCACATTCCTATACAATAAGTTGTTGTTTGTTATCACAATAAGTTGTCTATATTTTGTTTGTTATGTTTTTCTTAATTTCAGGGACACGCATACATGCTACCATAAAATATGGTGTCATCGACAAATTGAAGCCAATACTCAAAGAATGACGTCTAAGTGCTGTAAATTCGAATAATGTTGGCATTTTATTATTATTTTTTAATTTTTCTTCATTGAATAAAATGATAATTTGACCACTAATGTATTTGACTATTTTTTTAGATGTTATTGGCGTAATGATTTAAAGAGACAACCCAAAAAACAGAGAATTCAAGCTAATCGATTTTGCCATTGAAGATTTAGAGTAAAAAATATTTTTATTCTTGAATTTTTTTGGTTGATTAAAAATTTTAATGTACATATTCCATGTATATTTTTAAATTTTTTAGGCACAACAAGTTACCATGCATTTTGTGGGTAGAATTTGTTGATGAAATGATGAAATTTTTAAATACAATTGGCAATGAACCGATTATAGTGGTTATTCAAATGTGCCGTGCAAGAACATATAAAGGTGAAGTAGGTGTTTCAAATACATTATATATTACCAAATTGATATTAAATGGTGAATTTAAGGAAATTTTGGAATTTCGAAAGAGGTATTGAGATAAAATACATAATATTTGCTTTCAAATATACAACCTATCATGTCAAACAATAAATAAATAACCAATCAAAAGATACTTAATCAATCTAATTCTTTATTTGAATTTAAAATTCAGCCTTATGACTTCAAAAAAATGTCTATATACATCCCAAATACACGATATATTTTATTTAATACTATATGTGTATACCTAATGTGCTAAAATTCGTTATCAAATTTATTTCCTTTTGAATTTGTCGAAATTTACTCTATTTAACAATATTTGATTGGTCGAAAAAATTAGACTACAGAAATAATAAAATTAAAAATTTCAGTTCAAATTTTGTTTTTTACCAACGCTTTATTTAGTTACAATTAATTTTTTTGTTCCACATATTTTAAAAAATCTCCATCTCCATAAATAAATATATAACAATATACCAATTTGATTAATTCTAAATTTGCTTCGTTTACATAAACGAGAAAATCGAAATTACACCTCAAAATATATTTACGTAAAAGAAAAAGGATTGAGATGCAATTAACTTTTTTAAAAAAAAACCCAGATGTAATTAACATTTTAAACAATAATAATGGGTCAACATTTTCCTTAAATTTTGCTTCGGTGAAAAAATTGTCAAATTTATCATATATATACATACAGTAAATGATATAAGTGATATAACTATATAATGTATCATATATATTTAAAAATCTTCAGAAATAATAGTATATATTAATGTGCTGATATGATTTAGATCTAAATTGGCTTTAACAAACGAGAATTTTTAATTTGTTCCGAAAAAAATGTTATGTGAAAAAAGGAAAGAGATGTGTAAAAAAGAAAGAGGAAGTAAAATTATATATAACAATAATAACAGTAGAGCAATTTTAGCTTGAAAATTTGTTGAGGTTCAAAAATTTGAAAATTTTTAACCAAATATATGTGAAAAAAGTCAATAAATTATATATATATATATAACAATCTACCGATTTTACCAATCAAATTTTGATTGTTACGTTATGCATTATTTTGAAAATGATTGAAATCACACGATAAAAAATGTATTTCATGATGTTGATTTTTTTTTTTTCATCTTATGATATCTTTTTATAAATAGTACGATTTACGACTAAATAGATGATATTTTTTCATCAAAGATGTTTGAACTCAAGAGCTTGAGGGATGTAAATAATAGAGATGTTGCTGATGAAATATTTGGTCATTTGATTTTTTTCTTCCTGTTTTATGGATTGATCATAATATATTGTGTTTTTTGTTTTTTTTTTGTTTTTTTATTAAGTAGATTATTTTTATTATGTTTATATGAATCTAACACTTTTTTTACTGCTAATTTTTGTTCTAGATTTCATAGACAAAACTATATCAAGATACTCACCACAAAATAGAGAATTTATTGAACTTGATACAAAATTTATTGATTTTGTCATTGGAGATTTAGAGTAAAGACAATTCAATGAACTTTGTCATTTTAATTTTTTATGTTATTTTTAAAATTTAATTAATGTTTTATATTTTTTTGTTATTTAGAAACAACAAGTTATTTTTTTCATCAAAGATTTCTGAGCTCAAGAGCTTAAGTGGTGTGAAAATAGAGATGTTGCTGATGAAATATTTGGTAAGGTACTTTTTTTCTTCATGTTTTATTTATGGATTGATCATAATATATTGTGTTTTTTGTTTAATTTTGACTTTTTATTAAGTAAATTATTTTTATTATGTTTATATGGATCTAACACTTTTTTTTGCTGATAATTTTTGTTCTAGATTTCATAGACAAAACTATATGAAGAGACTCCCCATAAAATAGAGAATTTAGTGAACTTGCTATAAAACTTATTGATTTTATCATTGGAGATTTAGATTAAAGACAATTTCACATAACTTTTTCACTTTACTTTTTCTATCTTATTTTTTAAATTTAATTAATATTCTATATTTTTTTGTTATTTAGAAACAACAAGTTATTTTTTTTATCAAAGATGTCTGAGCTCAAGAGCTAAAGGGGTGTGAAAAATAGAGATGTTGTTGATGAAATATTTGGTAAGTTGGTTTTTTTCTTCATTATTTATGGATTGATCATACTATATTGTGTGTTTTTTTGTTAATTTTGATTTTTTATTAAGTAAATTATTTTTATTATGTTTATATAGTTCTAACACTTTTTTACTGATAATTTTTGTTCTAACTTTTATAGACAAAACTTTATCAAGAGACTCTCCACAAAATAGAGAATTTAGTGAACTTGCTACAAAATTTATTGATTTTGTCATTGGAGATTTAGAGTAAAGACAATTTCACTTATCTTTGTCATTTTACCTTTTGTAAGTTATTTTTTAAATTTAATTAATATTCTATATTTTTTTTGTTATTTAGAAACAACAAATTTCCATGAACCATGTGGAAAAATTTGTTGATGACCTCATATTTGGGTACAATTGGTGAATAATCTGTTGTTGTAATTCTTAAATTATGTCGTGGGTGAAGTACATGTTTCTAATACGTTTTATATGACTAAGAAGATATAAATAGCAACTTTGATAAAATTCTTGAATTTCAGAACATATATTTCTAGATTACTTCGTTTATTTAAATTTTAATTTATCTTTTGGTTATTTCATAATGTTAATATTTTTTCGAATTTAAGATGACTTCGGATTGCAAGACTCCAACAGCTTTTTATATGTGATCATAACAACAAAAAATTCAGCGACAAACATTGTATTTAAGAAAGTTTTTAAAATTTATAAAATAATTTATTTGTTTTCTAATTGAACTATATGTAATTCGTTTACTAATTTGTATTTTAATTATTTATTTAAATATTCTTATTTACTAATTTTTATTGTTAATTATATAAAACTAACACACCGTGCATCGCACGGGTGGAATACTAGTATATATAATAACTGAGTTTTTGCCAAAAATAGTAAAATCCCGCCAAAAAAATTAGCTAAAAAAGGAAAACAAACAAAACTTATTTTATTTTTGTTCTATATGCAACAAAAATTTTCATTCTTTCCCTACATTATATATATTATATATATATATATATAATTTATAAAGATAACTCATATAATTTACAAAAATTACGTTTTATAACGTTTTGTTTCGCTAAAAATTTTCACTTTGAAATGTAGATATATAAATACTAAAAATATAATAATAAATAAATTATAATTTAAAAATTTGCTTAATTACTCTACACAAATTCAATAATTTTAGGAATCCTTACATATTGAATACATGCTTTAATATATAAAATTTGCAATAATTAATATATTTAATTCTTTAACAATACAACAAAATTAGAAGATTTAATAATTATTACATATAAAATGTACCATAAATGAAAGAATCACTTAATTTTTTTTAAGATTTAAAAAGTCTTTAATTTCGGAGATTGATTTTTCTTTAATAAAATACAAAGATTATTGTTGGAAAATTTAGTTTTGGTATTTATAAAAGTAAGCCAAACTATAAACTGATATTCAAGAAAAGATGACGTCAGCACTAAAGTACAAAGAAAGATTCAGTCTACCTCGACTAAATCTTAGTTTACCTTGCTAAACTGAATTCATCAGTACATCCTTATTCAACCAGGTCATCTCAGAAAACAAAGCAGTTTACCTTACTAAACTGAATTCATCAGTTGAATAAAGACTCAGAGAACAAAGCAGTTTCAGTATACCATTGCTCAACTGATTGCGCAAGAGAACTCTCAGATAAAGATGATCCGTACTCTGACACATCTGCAGATTATAGTGCCGCAATACTAAGGGAATTTCGGCGTCAGAGATCGTTGATGATAGTGACAAATCCAACGGGAATAATTTGAATTCTATCTAAAGAACACTTTTTGAAATTATGACCGTTGCATACCCAAGCTTATAAATAGAGATCTTGATCAAAGTTCACGCGGTGACAACGCTGCTACTGCAAAAAAATCTCAAGAACATCTCACGCCAAAACTTGATCAAGAAACTCCAAAGCACAAACACTGATAAGCATCTTTCTGACCATTGAAGGGTCAATCTTTGTGCAAAAGGATTTCTAGTTATATTTGCTCTACTGTAAAGTCAGTCTAGGACTGTAACCAAAGTGACATACTAGGAGTTCTGATTTGGGCAGTGTTCTAAGTCCTAAAATCGGATAGGGTTTGTGCAAATCACTTGTATAAATCAAAGTCTTCTAGTGAATCCTTCTGAGGTGGAAGAAGGGGTGACGTAGGAGTATTTGAAATCTCCGAATATAACTAGAAATCCTTTTGCACAAAGATCGACCCTTCAATGGTCAGAAAGATGCTTATCAGTGTTTGTGCTTTGGAGTTTCTTGATCAAGTTTTGGCGTGAGATGTTCTTGAGATTTTTTGCAGTAGCAGCGTTGTCACCGCGTGAACTTTGATCAAGATCTCTATTTATAAGCTTGGGTATGCAACGGTCATAATTTCAAAAAGTGTTCTTCAGATAGAATTCAAATTATTCCCGTTAGATTTGTCACTATCATCAACGATCTCTGACGCCGACATTCCCTTAGTATTGCGGCACTATAATCTGCAGATGTGTCAGAGTAAGGATCATCTTTATCTGAGAGATCTCTAGCGCAATCAGTTGAGCAATGGTATACTGAAACTGCTTTGTTCTCTGAGTCTTTATTCAACTGATGAATTCAGTTTAGTAAGGTAAACTGCTTTGTTTTCTGAGATGACCTGGTTGAATAAGGATGTACTGATGAATTCAGTTTAGCAAGGTAAACTAAGATTTAGTCGAGGTAGACTGAATCTTTCTTTGTACTTTAGTGCTGATGTCATCTTTTTTTGAATATCAGTTTATAGTTTGGCTTACTTTTATAAATACCAAAACTAAATTTCCCAACAATTTCCCCCTTTTTGGTGTTTATCAAAACATTTAAAACTTTTCAGTTGGTCATATCATAAGCTGATATTCATTGTTAAGCAGGTTTTAATAATGAGAACTAGAACTCGTAAGAATACTTTGTGAGAACTCTTTTCCCCCTTTTTGATAAACCGAAAAACATAAGAGTAGATAACATAACTTTCTTGATAAAATAATTATCGCCGATCGAAGGAGGGTCTGTGAAATGCGGAGCTGCGGGCTGATGGATGAGCTACTAAATGAGAGCGTTGTATAGCCTGAGATTCATGTTGAGCTCGCAATATATTCTGAGATAAGTCTGCTAACGAGGTCAGCTGTCGAGAAATCCCTTGGAAATTGGACTGAACTGAGTTGTGAAACGTTTGAACAAAGCTATTCAAATTTTCAACTTTTGTCTCCAAAGACTGATGAGAAGTTTGCAGATGAGACAATGAGTTAGTTGAGTGGGTTGATTCTGCCAGAAGCTTATCTAGTAGTGCAAGTTTTTCTTGAAGTTTCCCAAACTCAGCATTCATCGATTGTCTTAAAAAGGATACGTTGCTGTCTGTAGTTTGTTGACTTTCTTTAAGATTGGCGACAGTCTTGGACATGGCATAAACTGATTGCTCAATTTGAGAGAGTGTTTGATACCAATCCTCTTCAGTTGGTGAAGTTGGAGAGTGAAGTCTTTTGTCAGTGATTGAAAAGAGCTCTTTGGAAAAATCTTGTTTTTGTCCTTTAGGAGGAGGGGACGGAGTAACTGCGAATATTTCAATCTTTCCTTTGCCCTTATCCAGTTGAGTTGATGATTCAGGAGCTGTTTGAACAACCATTGCTAGATTTTGAGATAAAATCTCTGTCTCAATAGCTTTGGCAGGAGGAGATGAATTTTTGATAATCTGATCATGGGTGGAAGATTCATTCAACGGTTCTTGCAACTCCTTGTCCTGACAATGCACTGAGGAGACAAAAGGATTATCAATTGAAGTGAGTTGAGAGGGTGCTTCCTCAGCAGCAAACTCGGTTGTAGGAGGTGTGTCTTTGAGTGGAGATGAATTGTCCAAGGTCTGAGTGGCTTCCGTGGATTCTGCCATAACTGATTGGATGGGGATTGACAATTCATCTACTTGAGATAGATGTGGTTCAGATATTTCCATCTGGGTTAAAGTGAATGCTTCGTTTGTTTGATCAAGAATTGGAGAGGATTGTGCTGCCAAGAAAAAGTGATGAGGTACTTCAAGTTATTTTTGAAGGAGTACGGGAGACCTAAATTCTTCTGTAGCTGGTGCTGATATCATCAGAGGGGTGTTATTTTCTTCCTCAATTTGAGATATCACTTCATCAACATTCATAAGTTGAAGTTCAGGAAGAGTTTTATCACTATCTGAAGGGTGTAGTTATTGCTCGATGGTTGTTTCTGGAGCAGTTGAAGTTTCTCTCTGAAGTTCATCAAATGCTTGATCAATAGACTGGTTGGAAGATTCAGTTGAGGCATGACTTTTCTTGTTCTTTTTGTGTTTGGATTTTGATGAGGAATGAGTTTTGTGTTTCTTCCATTCAAATGGGTCTGGAATCTCCAATGTTTTATCAGTTTCCCAGAATTTGACTTCTGTTTGGATGTTGATGAGATCAGTCTGTAGTTGAGTGAATACAGCCCTGTCTTCATAAGAAGTTCTACCCCGAGGATCATAATTTTGTTGAAATTCATCAACAATTTCTCCTATCTTCTTTATCTGCAGAAGATCATAGAAATACTTTCTTCTCATCAAAGCTTCTTGAATATTGACAGTTGTGACTACTATTAGCACAATCTCTTCAGTTTTGACAAACTTAGAGAGTTCAGGCTTCTTGGTGAAGTGTCTGGCTAAGGTAGAAGACCTGTATTGATGCCAAGTATCAAATATTTCAGCAGTGCGTTTCTCAGCATATTCAAGTACTTCATCCATGGTCAAGTCAATTTGGAGTTGAATAGCATTGGATGGTCTGTCAGGGTCTGAGGATGAAGCGATTTGTGAACTTCATGCTACCAAGTCCAAGCCAGAGTGAGTGTATTCAACAATTAGTTTTGAGGATAGACCATCGATTGGTGTTGCTGGAGGCAGAGCTATAATTGGCGAGATGGACTGCAGGGGATCTTTCTGAGTTTTAACAATAGTACTCAAATTTTCGGATGCTGGTGTTTCTAATGATGATTGACGATTCTGAACTGGTTCATTCATCAAGGGTTGCTTGCCTTTTGGATTAGTTTTGTTTGACAAATATTCAGCTATTTTATCAGTGAGATAAGTTCCTTCAGTTGAGACAAAACTAACTGGTTTAGGAAATATGGGAATGATCAGTTTAGATGGAGAAGTTACAGCCTTAGCTTGTAACATTCTTGTTTGCTTGATTTGAGGCAATTTGACCACTTCTTCACTATCAGTCTCATCGCTATCATCAATGACAAGATTTCTTTTCTTTTTGGTGGACTTCTTTGTTGGTGTTTTATGCACTTTTGCAATTGTTGAGTCAGTTGAGTCTCTTGATTGAAAACTTGTGAGATATTCATGATTCAGAATTCTGAACTTGTGTAGTTGAGATGAGGCTTGGAGAGAGATGCCCAAAGTTTCGAGAAGTTGACTGGCTTGAAGAATATAACCAGAGGATTGCTTTGTAGGTGTCATCATTTGAACGAAGATATTAAACAAAATGTTACTCCAATTGAAACACCTTTCATGATAGCCGTCATGACTTTGAACTTTACAACAGTTAACCTAGCAAAAGATCCACCTTTGGCCAAAATGCTCTTGGCAACAATATCAGCTAACATTTGATATTCAGGTTTAAGATCTCTTTTGAGTCCAGATAAAGAAATCGGTTGAATTGAGCTCAAAAATGAATGTTGCATCTCGGTGATATCAGTAGTTGAAATGATGTTGAAATCAGTGTTACCTGAGGTAGGTAAACTGAAAGTGCTGGCGAAGAACGCTTCACTGACCTGAACAGAATGTCCTCCGAGAGAGATTAATAAGGTTCTATCATCGCTGAGTTTGCAGTGATGATAAAGTGACAGTAGATCGTTTTGATAGATGCTCAACTTCGTGATATCTAAGAAATTGCGAAGCCCAGATTGTTCCAAAGCAGTGCAAACCTTTGATATCTCTGGTTTGTTCATTCCGTATAGGGATTCAAAATCAACGGCCAGAGCAATAAGAATGTAAACTGCAGATGAGGTAGCCATGGATATTTTTTCCTGTGGATCAATAGAGTAATCAGAGGAAAAGTTAGATTGAGTTTAGTGTTCTTTGAAGAGCTTAGTTGCTTATAAGATGAAAGAAAAGACTTGGTCAATACGACACATAAGTGACGTGGCTTGCAGAGGAATTTAAAATTCAAATTTACTAGTACAGTAAGGCGGGAAAAAGTACATGTATTTCCCTCAATACATGCTACAGATATCCCTATAAAAGAGGTGAAGCTGTAATTGGAAGGGCAAAAGAAAATGAGTGATCAAATTCCCTTGTTTGGTTTTGTTCGGGGTCCTTATGTGGTATGTAAATCATGTCGTGATAATTATTTTGAAGCTGAGAAGAAGAAGATTGAAGAACGTGTTTTTGAAAAAATAATGAAGGTCTGGCTAAAAATTGAAGAACTCCATATGTATCATCATGCTCAATTTCCTCCGAGAAAATTTGAGGATGCTGAGGAGATAGGTCAAAGGGCAATGTACTACATGATAGCACTGGATACTTTTTCACTCAGAGATATTTTTAAGGATGAAAATATTCTCTATATGATGCTTAGTAAAGAGTACATCACGTTGGTTCATATTGCAACTGATGAGATAACTGATCCTGCTGTTGCTCTACTTCGATCATGGGTGACAAACTGGAGTTATGAAGTTTTTCTTAAGATGAGGGAGATAAAAAGTGTGTGATTGTAATCTTTTTGATTTTAAGTTTGAATAAAATGGTTAATTTATCTAGATTGATATTGTTTATCAACTGATTTTTCTTAGATGGATAGGGTGCATAAACTGAGTTTTTCTGAACTAATAGAGTACGTAAACTGAGTTTTTCTAAACTAATAAGGTACGTAAACTGAGTGAGGATAAACTGAATCACTTAGAGGGCACGAGAAACTATGCTATCAAGTGATGATTACACGCAGTCAGTAATGCAGAGAATTTCTTGTCATCAACAGTGCCTTAATATGTGAAAATTTATATGTGAGAGACTCTCGAAATTCCAAATATTTGATTTAACATATAATAAATGAAAGACTCTTCGATAACTGGACTTCGTGTCTATATATGTAAAAAATAAAGTAAAAGAGTTTAAATAAGCACTTAAAGTGGAAGAAATGGAGAGTTGCAAAATTGCTCATGATGATTTTATTGAAGAAAAAGTTGCTCGACTGCGAGCAAAACTGATCCAAATGCAGTTCAGAGGTCCGGATGCACTTGATCCTGATGAGGTGCGGCGTTTGGAGAAGTACAAGCAAGTTCTTGGGATATATGATGCTGCGTATGTCCTTGGCCGGGAGGGCATACGACTTCTGCTCTTGAAGAAGGAGTTACGAGTGGTAACCCTTTTTCATGGTCTTGAAGAGGTAGAAGATGACCCATTAGAGGAGCATCTTCGCCTGTTGAAGATGGCTGTGGAAATAGAAATAGATCTTGTAAAAAGAGTTTATTAATAAAATGAGTTTTTATTTTGACTGTGTTTGTAAGGCCCGGGATTAATTAGAAATTAATCCGAATTTATTTAATTTTAATCCGAGTATATTTAATTTGGAAATATTTGGAATTTTGGATTTAAATTCTAATATTCTTAAATTATTTAGGGTTGAAATTGAAGTAAAATAAGGGCCGAGGACCAAGTTGCAATTATTGAAGAGTTGAGGGACCAAATTGCAATTATCTTATAACTTATCAGATTTTAAGTTTATTAGTCAGCATGAAACGTGTACTTCATTATATAATTCAGAATTATGAACAGAGGAATCGATTTCTTCCATTTTCTTTGAGTTCTTGATCTTCAAACCCTTATAACTTTTGCTCCGGGTATTCGATTTCGATTCCGAAAAGTGTTTTGGAATCCTTACGATGAGGGCTTCGATCTTGTGTAAGTTTTATGTTATGTTTTATGGATTTCAAAATTGATATGTGGCAAAGATCAGATTCTGAAATTTTGGAATTGTGCTTGGTGTTCTATCGTTTGAATATGCAACACCGGAATTGATGAGCTTATGTTATTGTGTCCAAATATGATCTCCAGCTTATGATTGTAGATTATAGCTATTTCAATGAAGATTTGAATGAGTTATATCAGCTGGTTTGTGAAATATATCTATAATTTTGAATGATATTGAAAAGAGAAATGATTTCGAAGTCGGGATTACGTCGGTTACCGAATTGAAATCGTTACGTCGTTTAATCGAGTTTTGAAACTGTTTTGATAGCCGAATTCTAAGTTGAAGTTGTTATTGAGATGCTATCAATGTTATAGTATTTTTCTTATTCAGTTTCAGTTGAGTTTGAAGGCTTAACGACACAAGACGCCGACTTGAACGAACGAAGAAAGAATTGAGGTTTGAAATGCGATTGATTGATGAATTCTTGATGGTTTTGACTCGTTTCTGAAATGATAGATTGGTATGAAGTTTGATATATGTATTTTGATTATATCTCGCAGATTTGAAGAGTTCAGAACCTCAATAAATGAAGGTATAATGACGACATCGCGAAGTAGGGACCTTGAAACTCAAGAACGATTATCTTTGAGTTGGCCCGCAAAAATCACATACTTGTTTATGTTTTGATTTGATTGTGGTGTTGTCGATCCATCTCAGGTAGTGGATCTTTATATTCGAGTTGATATGATGTTATATTGAATTGATTCTATGCCAAGGTTGCTGTTAACCTTATTTGCGAGTCGGTTACGAACTCGTTAGATGAATATCCATGTCAAGATCATTTATGAATCTTGATGGCTTCAAAGTTATGTGAATCAATTCGTATTTAAAGCGTTTGAGTACTCTATTTGTTGAGTCGAGTTTGAAATAGAGTTAATATGATTTATTTAACGCTTTCGATATGTTGGTTATACTGAGAATTATATCTCACCGGAGTTTATCCGGCTGTTGTCTTGTTTTGTATGTGTGCATGACAACAGAGAGGGCAGGAGCTGATCATCGACGTCATTGACAGCTGGGAGAGAGTCTAGCACGTGAGGGCTCGGGTTGTAGATGAGGTCTTGAACTTTAGAAGCATGAAACTTTGGTTTAGTTGGTTTTGGAATACATGTATCAAATTTGAGATAATTTGTGTCGTTGTCGTTTATCGTTTCTTTAGTGACTTGTACGATGTAATAAATACATGTATGGATGCTTGAGACCTTGTTTATATTAATATGCATGATTTGGATCTTTTATATCATGTTTAGACTTGAGTTTGATGAATTGGAAGGAGTTGAAGGGATCGAATTTGCGGACAAAGAACAGGGCAATTTTCTGCTCCAGGAGGTGCCCCCGCGGTAATTTTTGACGGCTCGCGCGCAGCCTGGAGATTAGCCTACTGTTTTGGAAAAAAACAGGGGCGCCCCCGCGGTAGTTTTTGGCGGCAGGGGCGCACCCCTTTTTGAAAAAAAAAAAAAAAATTTTTATTTTTTTAGATCCTTTCTTTCCTTATTAGTTTAATGATGCTTATTAATTAAATGCCCTTAAGATTTGAGATTAGCAACCCGAGGCCCCACAACAGGTGGTATCAGAGCGTTAAGTTTCTCAGACTAAGAATAGATGAGCGGGGTAGATCGAGTCTTTTACTCTGATTTAAGTATTCTTGAAGCATGTTTATTATCTGACTTGATTTACAGCTTTAAGAATTGCATGCTATCCGTTATCTGATATTATTGGAAGCATGTAACAATACGACTGAATCAGATTTGATCTTTTGAGAAGGCATTGAGTAACTGAAACATAAATGTGTTATGATATGATGAACTGTACACTAATCTGTTTGATTATCAGATATGCCTCCCCGACCAGCACCGAGAGTTAGGCAGACATTGGCTACGAATCAGCCTGAACAGACAAATGCTGCACAGGTCCCAGTGACAGTATCTGAACATGGACAGGGTAGTACGTCTACTGATGAGTTTAGTGATGCGAATCCGATGGAGAAACTTTTGAAACGATTCCAGTCATTCAAACCACCGAAGGTGCAAGGAACAGAGAATGCTATAGAGTGTGAGAACTGGCTGGAAGATATTGAGCAGTTATTTGAGTCCATTGATTATATAGATGATCATCGTGTGAGACTGATAATTCATCAATTGCATGGCCTTGCCAAGAGTTGGTGGATAGCGACGAAGAGAGCACTGGAAAACCAAGGTAATGTTATTACCTGGTCTGTATTTCGAACTGCTTTCTATCAGCGTTTCTTTCCTGTGTCTTATCGCAAGGACAAAGGAGCAGAGTTTGCAAGTTTGCAACAGGGACAGTTGAATATTAAAGAATATGTTGCCAAATTCACTAGCTTGTTGAAGTTTACACCACATATCGCTGTTAGTGACGAAGCTCAAGCCGATCAATTTATCAATGGTTTGAATCCTGATGTGTTTACCCTTGTGAATTCGGGAAGACCGAATACCTTTGCTGATGCTCTGAATCGAGCAAAGGGTGCAGAAGCAGGAATACTGAAACAACGAGGAGCACAGTTTGTGCCACAGCCAGTGAGACAACCACAGGGACAACCACAGATTCCACAGCCACCTCGATTTGAAGCTGGAGGTAGCAGCAGTGGAAAGAAAAATTTCTTCAAGGGTAAGAGCAAACAGTTCAAGAGATCAGGTGGTGGTAGCTCTTCTAGTTCTAGTGGATCCCGACAGTCTAGAGCTGGACAGAAGTCTGATGTATATTGCACCAAATGTGGAGGTCTCCATACTGATGAATAATGCCGAGGTGTGTTTGGAAGCTGCCACATTTGCAACAAGATGGGACACTTTGCGAGAGTGTGTCCACAACGAGGATCTGAGGGTGCACAGGGTACTGGAGCATCGAGACCGGTGGGTCAATCTACATCTTCTGTTCACTCTTTTCAACCACAGCCTGCAGCACCGAGTAGAGGAGGAGGCCAGATGGTGAATCAACCTCCAAGGCAACAAGCAAGGGTTTTTGCATTGACTAAGGAGCAAGCACAAGCGGCACCAGATGATGTGATTGCAGGTAACTTTTCTCTTTATGGTTATCCTGCTTATGCCTTATTTGATACTGGTGCATCGCATACTTTTATATCTGAGCAGTTTGTTGCATTGCATTCATTACCTGTTGAGCCCTTAGCTACTGTTGTATCTATTTCATCACCTCTGGGTCAAGGTATTGTATCAGTGAAGTCTGTACGAAATTGTATATTACAGTGTGAGGGGCATGAGATTGAGCTTGATTGTATTGTACTCGGTTTGTCTGATTTTGATTGCATAATCGGTATTGATATGCTAACCAAGTACAGAGCTACAGTAGACTGTTTTCAGAATATTGTGAAGTTCAGACCTGATATGACTGATGAATGGAAATTTTATGGTAAGGGATCACGAGCTAGAATTCCTTTGATATCTGTTCTTTCTATGACTGACTTGTTACAGAAAGGGGCAGAAGGATTCCTTATTTATGCAGTCGATATACTGAAGACTAGTCCGAAATTGACTAATATACCGGTGGTGAGCGAGTTTGCAGATGTATTCCCTGATGAGATTCCAGGATTGCCACCATACAGAGAGGTAGATTTCAGTATTGAATTGATGTCAGGTACACAACCGATATCAAAAACACCGTACCGAATGGCACCGATTGAATTGAAAGAACTGAAAGACCAACTCGAAGATTTGTTGGCCAAGGATTATATCAGACCGAGCGTCTCTCCTTAGGGTGCTCCGGTATTGTTTGCTAGAAAGAAGGACGAATCGATGAGACTATGTATTGACTACCGGCAATTGAACAAAGCAACGGTAAAGAATCGCTATCCTTTACCTCGTATCGATGATTTATTTGATCAATTGCAGGGATCGTCAGTATATTCGAAGATTGATTTGCGATCCGGATATCATCAACTGAGGGTTAGAGACGAAGATATTCCTAAGACTGCATTTAGAACCAGGTATGGCCATTATGAATTCATAGTCATGCCTTTTGGTCTAACGAATACACCAGCAGTTTTTATGGGATTGATGAATAGGGTATTTCAAAGATATCTAGATGATTTCGTGATCATATTTATCGATGATATCTTGATTTATTCTAAGAATATGTGTGAACATGCTGATCATCTCCGAATTGTATTGAGAACGTTACGGGAAGAAAAATTATATGCCAAGTTATCCAAATGTGAGTTTTGGTTGCAACGAGTCGTGTTTCTTGGCCATATAATTTCAGGAGATGGTATATCAGTGGATCCAAGAAAAGTAGAAGCTGTGATCAGTTGGCAAAGACCGACGTCTGTGCCAGAAATTCGAAGTTTTATGGGCTTAGCTGGTTATTATCGTCGATTCATTCGAGATTTTTCATCTATAGCGAAGCCTATTACACAGCTTACACAGAAGAATGCACCATTTGTTTGGTCTGAGGCATGTGAAAGGAGTTTTGTTGAACTGAAGAAGAGATTGACTACTGCGCCAGTGTTGACAATCCCTACAGGTACTGGTGATTTTGTTGTTTATTGTGATGCTTCTCACCAGGGTTTGGGATGTATTTTAATGCAGAAAGGACATGTTGTTGCTTATGCTTCTCGACAACTGAAACCACATGAGGTTAGGTATCCGATTCATGATCTTGAATTGGCTGCTATCGTTTTTGCATTGAAGATCTGGAGACATTATTTATACGGCGAGAAGTTTGAAATCTTTTCTGATCATAAAAGTCTGAAGTATTTATTTTCACAGTCTGAATTGAATATGAGACAACGACGATGACTTGATTTACTGAAGGATTTTGATTGTGAAATCAAATACTATCCGGGAAAATCTAACGCAGCAGCAGATGCCCTGAGTAGAAAAGTATGTGCTCTATCTTTATCTACTATAGGTGTATCTAATTTTATTGAGAATTGTTGTGTTTCTGGATATGTATTTGAGACATATAGAAGGCCTATGAGAGTTTATGCAATCAGTGCTGAGCCAGAGTTGTTGATTCGTATCAAAGAAGCACAGAAAGCTGATCAGAATGTACAGAAATCGATTGAAATGAACAGATCAGGACATCAGTCTGAGTACAAGCTTAGTGACGATGATATCTTGTATGTGAATAACCGAATAGTTGTTCCCAATATTGCAGACTTGAGACAGAATATTCTGAAAGAAGCCCATTGTAGTCGCTTTAGTGTTCACCCTGGAGGCAGAAAGATGTACAACGACTTGAAGAGTCAGTACTGGTGGAAGCAAATGAAGTCTGATGTGACTGAATTTGTATCCAAATGTTTGAATTGCCAACAGGTGAAGGCTGAAAGAAAGAAACCGGGTGGCTTATTACAGAGTTTATCAATTCCTGAATGGAAATGGGATCACATTTCCATGGACTTTGTAACGAAGTTGCCACGATCATCTCAAGGATGCGATGCTGTTTGGGTGATCATTGACAGATTGACGAAATCTGCGTGCTTTATTCCTTATCGAATGACTTATCGTCATGATCAAATGGCGGATCTTTATATTCGAGAAGTGGTAAGACTTCATGGTGTGCCAAAGTCGATTGTATCTGACCGAGATCCGAGGTTTACTTCGCACTTTTGGCATAGTCTACAGGAAGCTCTAGGTACGCGTTTACATTTGAGTACTGCTTACCATCCTCAAACCGACGGTCAATCTGAACGAACTATTCAGACGCTTGAGGATATGCTTAGAGCTGTAGTACTTGATTTTGGTGTTACATGGCAAAATTCTATACCACTCGTGGAATTTTCTTATAACAACAGTTATCAGACGAGTATAGAGATGGCACCATTCGAAGCGTTATATGGAAAGAAGTGTCGATCACCTTTGTATTGGGATGATGTTTCTGAGGTACCTGAGTTAGGGCCAGATATGATCAGACAGATGACTGAAAAGGTGAAACTGATACAACAAAGAATGAGAACAGCACAGCACAGACAGACCAGATATGCAAATGTACGACGACGGCCGTTATCTTTTGATCAGGGAGATAGAGTGTTTCTGAAGATTTCACCGTTCAGAGGCACCGTTCGATTTGGTAAACGAGGGAAATTATCTCCGAGGTATATTGGGCCGTATGAGATTCTCGAGAAGATAGGCAATCTAGCTTATCGACTCGCTCTTCCTATGTCTTTATCTGGAATACATGATGTCTTTCATGTATCGATGTTGAGGAAGTACATATCTGATGCATCTCATGTGATTCACTCCGATGAAGCTGAATTGGATGACACTTTTAGTTATTTCGAGCAACCTATTCAGATTCTTGATAGAAAGACGAAGCAACTCCGAACGAAGACCATTCCATTGGTGAAGATTCAATGGAGTAGACACGGAGTTGAAGAAGCGACTTGGGAAGTCGAAGACGATATGAAGCAACGATTTCCTTATCTATTTCACTGATGTGAGTTCTTATTCAGTTTTCAGTTATTTTTATTCTTATGAGCATGCGGACTGCATATCTATACTGTTTATGAATTCGAGGACGAACTCATGTATTAGTGGGGGAGAAATGTAAGGCCCGGGATTAATTAGAAATTAATTCGAATTTATTTAATTTTAATCCGAGTATATTTAATTTGGGAATATTTGGAATTTTGGATTTAAATTCTAATATTCTTAAATTATTTAGGGTTGAAATTGAAGTAAAATAAGGGCCGAGGACCAAGTTGCAATTATTGAAGAGTTGAGGGACCAAATTACAATTATCTTATAACTTATCAGATTTTAAGTTTATTAGTCAGCATGAAACGTGTACTTCATTAGATAATTCAGAATTATGAACAGAGGAATCGATTTCTTCCATTTTCTTTGAGTTCTTGATCTTCAAACCCTTATAACTTTTGCTCCGGGTATTCGATTTCGATTTCGAAAAGTGTTTTGGAATCCTTACGACGAGGGCTTCGATCTTGTGTAATTTTTATGTTATGTTTTATAGATTTCGAAATTGATATGTGGCAAAGATCAGATTCTGAAATTTTGGAATTGTGCTTGGTGTTCTATCGTTTGAATATGCAACACCGGAATTGATGAGCTTATGTTATTGTGTCCAAATATGATCTCCAGCTTATGATTGTAGATTATAGCTATTTCAATGAAGATTTGAATGAGTTATATCAGCTGGTTTGTGAAATATATCTATAAGTTTGAATGATATTGAAAAGAGAAATGATTTCGAAGTCGGGATTACGTCAGTTACCGAATTGAAATCGTTACGTCGTTTAATCGAGTTTTGGAACTGTTTTGATAGCCGAATTCTGAGTTGAAGTTGTTATTGAGATGCTATCAATGTTATAGTATTTTTCTTATTCAGTTTCAGTTGAGTTTGAAGGCTTAACGACACAAGACGCCGACTTGAACGAACGAAGAAAGAGTTGAGGTTTGAAATGCGATTGATTGATGAATTCTTGATGGTTTTGACTCGTTTCTGAAATGATAGATTGGTATGAAGTTTGATATATGTATTTTGATTATATCTCGCAGATTTGAAGAGTTCAGAACCTCAATAAACGAAGGTATAATGACGACATCGCGAAGTAGGGACTTTGAAACTCAAGAACGATTATCTTTGAGTTGGCCCGCAAAAATCACATACTTGTTTATGTTTTGATTTGATTGTGGTGTTGTCGATCCATCTCAGGTAGTGGATCTTTATATTCGAGTTGATATGATGTTATATTGAATTGATTCTATGCCAAGGTTGCTGTTAACCTTATTTGCGAGTCGATTACGAACTCGTTAGATGGATATCCATGTCAAGATCATTTATGAATCTTGATGGCTTCGAAGTTATGTGAATCAATTCGTATTTAAAGCATTTGAGTACTCTATTTGTTGAGTCGAGTTTGAAATAGAGTTAATATGATTTATTTAACGCTTTCGATATGTTGGTTATACTGAGAATTATATCTCACCGGAGTTTATCCGGCTGTTGTCTTGTTTTGTATGTGTGCATGACAACAGAGAGGGCAGGAGCTGATCATCAACGTCATTGACAGCTGGGAGAGAGTCTAGCACGTGAGGGCTCGGGTTGTAGATGAGGTCTTGAACTTTAGAAGCTTGAAACTTTGGTTTAGTTGGTTTTGGAATACATGTATCAAACTTGAGATAGTTTGTGTCGTTGTCGTTTATCGTTTCTTTAGTGACTTGTACGATGTAATAAATACATGTATGGATGCTTGAGACCTTGTTTATATTAATATGCATGATTTGGATCTTTTATATCATGTTTTAGACTTGAGTTTGATGAATTGGAAGGAGTTGAAGGGATCGAATTTGCGGACAAAGAACAGGGCAATTTTCTGCTCCAGGAGGCGCCCCCGCGGTAATTTTTGACGGCTCGCACGCAGCCTGGAGATTAGCCTACTATTTTGGGAAAAAACAGGGGCGCCCCCGCGGTAGTTTTTGGCGGCGGGGGCGCACCCCTTTTTGAAAAAAAAAAAAAAAATTTTTTAAATTCTTTTTTTCCTTATTAGTTTAATGATGCTTATTCATTAAATGCCCTTAAAATTTGAGATTAGCAACCCGAGGCCCCACAGTGTTGTTACTAATTTTTTGTGTGTGATACAAGTCTTATATGATATCTTGCAGAAGAAGTTCCCCCTTAAAGTATGCGCAAACAATTTTAAGATAGAGAAAGTTTTATCAATACCACAAAAAAAAAAACTTAGAGAGTTAGTTTTTTTAAAAAAATCAGTTTAGATCATACTAAACTGTCTAGTCAAAATATAATAGATGAACTAATTTTACTCTAAATTGATAAGTCCTAAAATATTTCGAAGATAAGAAAACTTAGACTCTGGGAGAGGTTTTGTGAAGATGTCTGCTGTCTGTTGCTCTGTTGAAATGTACTCCAGTCGAATGTTTTTCTTGAGTGCATGATCTCGGAAAAAGTGATGCCTAACTTCAATATGCTTCGTTATAGAGTGAAGAATAGGGTTGTAAGTGATTGCAATTGTGCTGGTGTTGTCACAAAAGATTGGTGATACCTGTTCTTCAATTCCATAGTCCCTTAACTGTTGTTGAATCCAGATCAGTTGAGCACAGCAACTTCCTGCAGCTAAGTATTCAGCTTCCGTTGTGGAGGTTGCAATGGATGTTTGTTTCTTGCTAAACCATGAAATCAGTCTATCCCCAAGTAATTGACATTATCCACTAGTACTTTTTCTGTCCAGTTTACATCCAGCATAATCAGCATCTGAGTACCCAACTAGATTGAAGGAGTTGTGCTTATCATACCATAGGCCCACATTTTGAGTTCCCTTTAGATACCTCAGTATCCTTTTTCCAGCTATGAAGTGGGATTGCTTAGGATTTGATTGAAATCTTGCACATAAACAAACTGCAAAAAACAATGTCAGGTCTACTGGCTGTTAAGTAAAGTAATGATCCAATTAGACCTTGATACATTGTAGCATCAACTGATGTTCCCCCTTCGTCTTTGTCAAGTTTGATTGATGCACCCATGGGAGTTGTTGCAACCGTGCAATTTTCCATACCAAATTTTTTAATTAATTCTTTGGTATACTTAGTTTGGATTATAAATGTTCCACTGTCCATTTGTCGAACTTGTAACCCAAGAAAGAAATTTAGTTCACCCATCATACTCATCTTGAATTTTTCCTGCATTAGCCTTGAAAATCTAGTGCATAGTTTGGGGTTAGTTGACCCAAAAATGATATCATCAACATATATTTGAACTAATAAAGTGTGATCATCTTTCATAATGGCTCTATTCTTGGATTAGGTTTGTACAAGCCATTTGTACAAACCTAATCCAAGACTAGGACTTACCATTTCCTATCTTAGAACTCCTAGCCACCACTCGATTGTAGGCCGCAACCTCACAATCCACATATAGTTTTACGTTTTTATGTCAAGACTACAAACACAATCTTTAACGTCTTTGTGTAAAGACTCTCACTCAACTAATCATCAAAGTACATCTCTCGAATGTGTGTGAGTGAGCTCTCTTCAACTGATATAGAAAGATTTTGGACAAGGAAGAGTGTTCTAGAAACTTGGTTTGGTGTGAAGAACTTGGCAGTGAGCGCTCATCTTTCTTCTTGTTTTTCACACCTTGGGCTTTGCTCTCAATCTAGCTTGGTTTCTTCAAGTAGGTTGCCCATGCTTTGAATCTCTCTCAATGGCTTTTGTTTGAACTCCAAGATATTGTATTTATAGGCTCCAAGAGTGATATAGCTACTAGACATAAATAAATAGAGTCATTATCTGTACCTTTTCTGGAGCTAAACTAAGTTTCACTAAACTAATCTTGGTAAACTGAATTTAGTGCGAAACTGGTACTATAGCAGTTTTGGCACTGTAGCAGTTGAGCGATCTTCAGTTTGGGTGGGTAAACTACTCTTGGTCAATTTCAGTTTAGGTAGTAGTTTAGCAACTTCCAAGACATGTGATCAGTCTAGCTCTGTATCTCTTGATTAGTTGATTTCTGGGCAAAGTGATGAATACAAAAGTTGTAGCCCTTGATCTTAGCTTTCCAACGCCACCAAAATCAATCAATTTCAAGTTTATATGCAAAAGTTATGCTCGAAATACCAGAGCTGCACAAAATTTCGGTTGAGCACAAAATTAGTTTAGGAGCTAAACTGATTTTGAGCAGTTTAGTAATCATACGATCAATTTAGTATCATATCTCTTGATTTGTTAATTTTTGGGCAAAGTGATAAACATAAAAGTTGTAGCCCTTTCTCTTAGATTTCCATGGAATCAAGAATCACTCAATTCGGAGTTCCAATGCGAAAGTTATGCTTAATACACCAGACTGTTCTAAAAATTCTGCTCTGCAGAATTTCACTTCCGAACCAGTAACTTCAACGCAGTTTATCATCTCCTTAGAATCCGATTCAGTCTTTGACTTGTGAATATGATTTGTATCATTGTCTTATCTTTCCAACGCATAGTGAATAGTTCCATTCGGATAATCGAGCTGCAAGATATGGCCAATATACCAGAACTGCTTGAGGTAAACTGCTTCTGTATTTCTGCTAAACTGATCCGATTCAGTTTGGTATTGCGACGTCAGTTTGATCTAGATATCATCCGTTTTGGCTCAACTGACGTGAAATAAGATATGTTCCAAATTAAGTTTTCTTTGCATTTTCTTTGGCGGATAATCATTTGGATCACTGATATGTAAGATATCGTTGAAAAACTGGAACTCGCCAAAAATTCAGTTTAGCTAACTTTGAGTTTTGGCTTCCAATTTGAGTTAACAACTTCACACTAGAGTAAATATGTTAGAAACACAATAACAAGTTTTGTTATCATCAAAATCAAGATTGCTTGAGTTCCAAAAACCCAACAATCTTCCCCTTTTTGATGATCACAAAACTTGGATAAAAATATAAACATTTAAACTCATGTAATGCAAAAATCATATTTTGATATAACATATTTCTCCCCCTTTTTGTGTGAATCAAAAAGGAAAAAAAATTCTCCCCCTTAAAATTATAATTAGCTCTCCCCCTATATTTTATAAAGGTAGAGGGGTGACTAACTCATGAAAACAACTTCAATGAAATATGTATGCAAAAATAAATAAATTTTCATCCTTACTTGATTATTTTGGTAAAAGAGATCGCATTTCCGGACAACAATGCCGAAACAAAAATAAGCGAGGGAAGTGTTTGAAAATATCACATGCTATGAATTTTAGTCACTCATAAAGATTAAGAGATAATTAAAAATTGACTTGACCAAATCATCTTCCATATTTCTCTACTTTTGCCACCATATATAGTCAACAAGTATAAATAGATCAAGAAGTTGTAAAATATCATTGTGATCCCAAAACAAATAAGCTTATGATGTGTCCCTTCAATGAATGACTCTAAAAAGATTCAAGCGTATAGAGGGTATTCACATAGAAAAATAATGATCTCTCAATGATATTACTTCTCCTCTTTTCCACAAACACAAGTGATTACTTATGCAAGTAGAGAAAATACATTGGAACTCAAATCATTTTTCGAATAAACGGATTTGATATTTGGAATTATAAAGCGCAAGTATATGAAGATACAATTGTAAGTCAAAAATCATTACTCTCCCTATCTTTATAATATGATCATAAAATAATTTTAAAGAACAAACAAAAAGTGTTGTAGCATATGACATTTCATAAATTTTAAAATTATGAAGGATGATGAATGAGCTCCCCCTCAAATTTTGAGTAAAGGAAGTTTGTAAAAATAGAGGGATAAATCTACTATGCTCAATTCAATTTTCCTTTCTTGATCCCCCTTGCTAAATGTCATTTCATGATTTCAAAACATGAATGCAATGCACAAGCAAATCAGTCTCAAAACAATAAATAAATCACGTTGAATGACTAGCAAGCTTCATCAACTTAGGACAAAATTATCTCAAATTACCAAGCAACACAAAATCAAGATTGACATACCAACATAAATATTCATAAGACATTTAAGCATCCTTTAGACATTAAGAACAATCACAATTGTAAGGGAAATGACTAGACATTCTTAATTCAAGACATGCTAGCACAAGTAGAATATCATGTTGGCAATCAAACTCAAAAGCTCTTGTAAACTAATTTTAGAACGAGTTTACCGAGTTTTCTTGATGATGTATGACTCTGATTTGATATGATAAGTCATTTTTATTGATGAGAGCAACTTACTTAAGCTTCTTGGCAAAAACGTCAACTTTTGTCCATGCCCTGTTTTCTGCGGCAGCACGCTGGTTCAACTTCATAGAATAAAATTTTTTTTCTCGTGCATCACCAGGCTGAAAATTTTATACCGCTGCGATCCTCTATGTGTCTAGTTTGCAATGCAAAAAGCGGTTCATAGTTTGGACATTCGAGCAAAGAGTTATGCCATTTTTCCCAAAGTCGCTACAAGTTGGCAGAAAACTCAACTATGCATATATATGTTAGACAAATCATGAAAAACGAATTTTAAAGATCAAAATCAGTTTCAAATGCTATTTCAAGAACTACCCTCTCTGATACCAATTGATAGGATCGGTTGAAAGTCTAGAGGAGGGGTGAATATACTTTCAACCGATCCTATCAATTATATTTAATAATATGAAAGTTTGATCACTGATGAAAATTGAACATTATTAAAATAAAAAATTTTAGTTTGCAAAAATTTTCATATTTTTGATGGTGCAAATTTTAAAAGAATATATTAAAACGATTTTACATAATCATTGCATATATAGAGCTACAAATATTCAATTTTCTATAATAGAATACAAGATAATCTATATATATATATATAATATTAAAGATTTCGAACAAAGATAAAAAAAATTGTTTACAAAAAAAGACATATGCAATAGAAATAGATATACGAAAATTTATAGATTTATATAAATATATAAATATATTTATCTATAATAGAAATAGATTTATTTATGTAATTTCCATAATAAAAAAAGGAACAAAATAACTAATGATATTTCAACCGGCAATTAAAACAATAAAATAAAAAATAATAACAAAAATAGAATACATTTCCAATTTTGATTAGATCCCAATTATTATTGTATAAATAAACAAATATTAAACATCTAAATTGTAAAGAGTTTAACTTTTTCAGATTTTAATTCAGAATTATCAATCAGTATACATAATCACCGTTCAATACATTTTTAGTTTGCAATATTTACCATATTTATGAAGTTTCAAATTTTTAAAAATAATATATTAAAACGATTTTCCATAATCATTGCATATATAAAGCTGTCAATATTCAATTTGCTATAAAAGAATACAAGATAATCATATATATATATATATATATATATATATATATATAATATAAGCTATATAAATATTTACATATATTTATCTATAATAAAAATAGATTTATTTATGTAATCCCCGTAATAAAAAAAGAAACAAAATAACTAATGATATTTCAATCGGTAATTAAAAGAATAAAATAAAAATAATAACAAAAATAGAATGCATTTTCAATTTTGAGTAGATCCCATTTATTAATGTATAAATAAACATAAATTTAATATCCAATTGATCGGATGTTATTATTATTTTTTAATTAAGTTAAATTTTATGTTCATATATATGTGTGAAAATTTTCATAAATGTTTAATATGATAATATATCAATTTTTTGTTCAAATTTGAAATTTGATTGGATGTTAGTATGTTTTCAATATTTTATAATTTCAATTAATTTTTGGTCAAATATGTAAAAAAACATTTTGTAAATTTTATATATAATAATGTACCAATTTTCGGTTTAAACATTGAAATTTCAAAGGATGCTATTAATACTTTATAATTTCTGTTTTTTTTTTTTGTATCCATGTATATGTTTAAATTCGATATATATTATATATGACGATTTATCATTTTTTCAATTTAAAAAATGAAATTTGATCGGAAGTTATCGCTACATTTTAGTTTTAGTTAAAAAAAATTTTATGTCTAGCTATGTATATGTGAAAATTTTCAATAATGCAATATATGATACCGTACAAATTTTTAATTCAAATTTTAAATTTGACACGATATTATCAATACTTTTTAATTTCATTTAAATTTTTTGTTGTGTATATATATGAAAATTTTCATAAATACTTTATATTATAATGTACCAATTTTTTGTTTCAAAATTTGAAATTTGATAGAATGTTATCACGAATTCTTAATTTCGGTTGACTTTTTGTGTTATATATATGTAAAAATTTTCAAAAATGTTATTTATGATAATATATCAATTTCGATTCAAAATTTGATTATATCTAATTACTTTTCAATTTCAGTTAAATTTTTGGTACCCCTATATATGTTAAAATTTGCATAAATGCTATAGATGATAATTAGGTTTTGCTTAACATAATCGATGTTATGGCTAAACCCACCTGAAAATATAGGATGTATTAAAACATATACAATAATGTATCATTTTATTTAATTTATGTTATTATTTTGAGTGCTATGTTACTTTTATATGTTTAGTTCTTACTAATATTTATCATATTAAATATATATAAAAAAATTTATATAATATTACATTTTTGAATTTTTAAAAGAGTATATTTGTGAATGTTTGGTATATTGATTGTTCGTAAATCATTTTTATATGTATATCAATTATATACTTGATATAAATTTTTTATGATATATATTCTAAAAAAAATAATAAAAAATTTATGTATTAAAATATTAATACTCCGTGCATCGCACGGGTGAAATACTAGTAGGGATTAAAAATTAACTTTTTTTCATCCGATATGTTATTCTCTATTTAAATCATGCACATTTAGGGAAGTTGTAAACAAAAAAAATCATCCTTGCTTTGTAAAATAAAAATATGTTTAAAATAAATATTTAACCTCTAAATTAACTAGTATATAAAATCATAAACTCTAATTTCATTGTATTCTTTCAGTAACCGGTCGTTTCTTAGTTCCATCTGTTAATTTTATTCCTTTGTTTCAACTTTTTCTTGATTCTCAACCTTTGGTCTATATTATGTTGAAAATTTTGTCAAGATTTCAAGTTTATTTGAAAAAGATAATTCAATGTATTGATTAATATTATAAATAGGACTTCTTAATATTTGTTTTTATATAATTTTTTTTAAAAAAATAGTTTTGTTTTGCCTTTCTTATACTTTTTTAGTCATGCATGTTAAAAATATGAGGAGATTTTTATGCATTTTTTTTTAGAATTTCTTTCATTTAATTTTATTTGAAAACAATCTTTATGATTTCATGTCGAAGTGATCAAAAAATATTCACGTATTTTTTCTACTTGATCATTCTTCTTTATTAAAAAAAACCGCCCCAAACCGCATATCAACATTTACATAAAAAACCGCAATTAGAAACTATCTATGAAACCGAACCGTGCATAGCAATTCGGTTTGAATTTTATAAAAATACCGCCCAAACCGCATCGTGATCACCCCTAGATCATATTATCAACCAATTCATGGCTTTAGTTCACTAAAACATGCATATATATTTTTTAAAAAAAATTACAAATTTTTCGAAACGCTATTAGATATCGATCTATGGGGCGTTTTACAATCATTTCTTTGAAGTAAAAATAGATATATATATAATGATCGTTACAAATTCTATGGGCAACTATGTGAGCAACAATTGACGTGGCACCTTGTACATCCAATGAGTGATTGTTACGTCAACTGTTGCTTACGTAGTTATTCGATCACATTGACAATCATCATGAGCAACTACGTGAACAACAACTGACGTGATACCTTAATTACATCCAATAAGTGAATAACACATCAGCTATTGCTATATATATATATATATATATATATATGAAAGATCAATTCCATCTTTTGTCCTGTTGTCCAGCTCATTGAGAGTTGAGGTTGATGCAGCAGTTAATGAAATTCAAGGTAAATATGTGATTGGTGGAGTGGTGAGAAATCGTGAAGGATATATTATGTTAGCCTTGGAAAGAAGATTGCAAAACCGCACTCATAGCTGTTTGCGAAACTTATGGCTATCAGAGAGGGATTAAAAATGATTGATGATCGACATGTAGAAGTGAAGGAAGTGAACCCGGATTCTTTCTTGGTTGTGCAAGCATTCATCAAACCAAAGGAGGATCTTAGTTACATTGGTACTATTGCAACAAATATCAAAGAACTTTTGGGACGAACTAATACGAATCTCGTGCATATTTGTAGAAATGAGAATATTGTAGCTCATAAACTTGCATTTTTTGCTAATTTATCCCCGGATCCCTTTGTTTGGTCTCATGGGATCGGAGCTGTCTTTTTTGGTTGGTAAATCTTGTATTTCTTGAATTTAATTAATTAAATAATAGTACAAGTCTTACTATTAAAAAAAAAAAAAAAAGGAGATCATCTTTTGGCTTATAAAATACGTGCTATTTGGGAAGACATGGCCAAGTAGTAAACACCTGCATGCACATTATATATGATCTGTAGTGGGTACTATTTATTTTTGACATACTTTTCCATTTAATATGACAATGGTAGTTGTGTTTACGTCTCGAATTGTAAATACAGTGCCAACATATATGATAGGGCGAAGCATACATATATAGCAACACACCAAATAACATATGATTTATATATGAGAGATATCCAATAATATTACAGGCAAACATGAAACAAATGAGACATTGGGACCTGGGGATTGGAACAATTACTATTTGGTTTATAAGGAATACGTTATTTTCATGCGTGGTTCCTATATAGTACTTATCAAGATAATAGGTTTTGACTTGTGCAAGCTAATTAAAGACATTAATTTTCCAACAGCCAACCAAAAATCCAAGGGCCTACTCGTGTGACCCACACTCTTATTTAATTTATTCATATCAATTATCTATTGGAATATATTCTATATCTTGGAATATATTCTACATTATCCTATGTTTATTTTGTATTTTATATTTTTCTTTTATCTCTTAGGTTTTCTAATTGTATATAAACTAGTCTTGTATTCATTCTTAGGAATATATCAAAACAATATTATTCCATCAGTTTCTACATGGTATCAAGAGCCTCTGGCATACGCCACTAAAATATCCTTAACCCTAATACACGAAGCAGCAGCAGCCGCCGCCCTCCCTTCCGCTGCCGTTTTCCATGGCCGCCGCCATCACTCTATTGGAATATATTCTATATCTTGGAATATATTCTATATTATCTTATGTTTATTTTGTATTTTGTATTTTCCTTTTATCTCTTAGGTTTTTTAATTGTATATAAACTAGTCTTGTATTCATTCTTGGAAATATATCAAAACAATATTATTCCATCAGTTTCTACATGGTATCAAGAGCCTCTGGCATACGCCACTAAAATATCCTTAACCCTAATACACGAAGCAGCAGCCACCGCCGCCCTCCCTTTTTCTCCGAGCCGCCGCTGCCGTTTTCCATGGCCGCCACCATCACTCTAGCTGCTGCCCCTGCCACTCTGATCTCCTTCAATGCTGCTGCCCATGCGCCTTTGAAGCTCACCTCCTCCAACTTTCTCTCATGGCATCTGCAGTTCACGACCCTCCTTACTGGTCATGATCTGCTTGGATTTGTTGATGATTCTCATCCATGTCCGGCCAAGTTAGTTACAACCGATACCACTTCAACGCTGAATCCTGCGTACACCGCCTGGATCTGCCAGGATCAACTGATACTGAATATTATCATTGGATCACTATCTCTGTCATTGATTCCGTTTATTGTTACTGCCACCACATCCGCAGATTCTTGGAACACCTTTGCCCTCACTTATGGCAAGCCCTCCCGTGGCCGCATATCCCAGTTAAAGACGCAACTTCGCAATCCAATCAAGGGCAACCAGTCCATCACCGAATTCATGCAGTTCATCAAATCCAAAGCTGATGAACTGGCTCTCATGAATGCACATGTTGACATCGAGGATCTCACCATCAAAGTTCTTCATGGTTTGGATGATGATTATAAAGAACTTGCTCATGTTATTCAAGCCCGTGATTCTGCAATATCGTTTGAGGAGTTGCATGATAAACTCCTAAATCATGAAGCTCATCTGGCTGCTTGCAGGGACACCCAGATCACACTTCCGGTCACCGCCAATCCGTCTGCCAGATCGCCTGGGGGCTTCCGCCGTTCACCGCCCGTCGCGGCTAACGTCCCCGTTGCGCATCACCAACAAATCCGCCACCCTGGTGGCTGGGCTTCCCGGCAGCCACAGCAACCGTCTCCGTCCACAAATGGACAGCGTGTCCCTCGACCATATCTAGGGCGCTGTCAGCTCTGTGGTCGTCAGGGGCATTCTGCCAAACGCGGCCCGGATTTTCAGTATCTACCAGCTCCTGCGGCACCTTCTGGGCAGTCTTATTCCGCTTCTAGCCCTTCTGCTTCCCCAGCGGCTTACTCGCTTGCACCATCTTCTTCATCTGACTGGATTCTTGACTCCGGTGCCACTCATCACGTGGCATCTGATCTTGCCAATTTCTCAATGCATGACCCTTATGTGGGTTTTGATGGTGTAATTGTTGGTGATGGCACTGGTCTTCCCATCACCCACACAGGTTGTCTCTCACCACCCATTAATCCTGCTTCTCTTCAATTTCCTCATGCCTTGTGTGTGCCCTCAATTCAGAAGAATCATTTATCAGTTTCACAACTGTGTAAATCTAATGACGTCCTGGTTGTTTTCTCTTCCTCTGTTTTTCAGGTGAAGGATCGTCGCACCGAGGCAATTCTCCATCAGGGTCCACTTAAAGATGGTGTCTACTCCTGGTCTGCGTCCACACCGTCTTCACCACTGGCATTTACCTACTCTTTTGTGTCTCAGCCCGTCTGGCATCATCGTCTAGGTCATCCATCTGATCGAGTTTTACGTCAATTAGTAGTGTCTAAGTCGTTGTCGTCCTTTAATTCTCTGTTGCGTCGTTTTAATTGTAACTCTTGCCAGTGCAATAAAAGTCATAAATTACCTTTTCATGATTCTTCTTTATCCTCTCAATTTCCTCTTGAACTTATTTTTTCTGATGTCTGGACCTTCCCTGTTCTTTCTAGTGATGGCTATAAATATTATGTTATCTTTGTTGATCACTACAGCAAATATATTTGGCTTTATCCTTTAAAATATAAGTCGGACGTTCTCCCTGTTTTTCGGTGTTTCAAATCACTTGTGGAAAAACATTTTGGTCATCTCATTCTCACCCTATACACTGATAATGGTGGTGAATTCCTTGCTCTCAAAGATTTTCTTAGTCTGCATGGAATTTCTCATCTGACCACCCCTCCCCATACTCCTGAACACAATGGTTTCGCTGAACGTCGTCATCGTCATGTTGTTGAAACTAGTCTAGCGCTTCTCCATCATGCATCTGTCCCTACCAAGTTTTGGCCTTTTGCCTTTGCAACAACAGTTTACCTCATCAATAGACTGCCTAAACGCAATTTGTCCTACAAGTCGTCATTCTAACGCCTGCTCGGTGTCCCCCCAAATCTCTCTAAACTTCGTATCTTTGGTTGTCTTTGCTACCTCTGGCTTCGCCCATATTCTTCCCACAAACTTACTCAACGCTCATCACCTTGTGTCTTCCTTGGTTACTCCCTCACACAGAGTGCCTACCTGTCTTTTGAGTTCTCATCTGGCAAAATCTTCGTCTCGCGTCATGTTGTCTTTGTCGAGTCTGAATTTCCCTTTGCCAGTGGTGGTTCTGGTGCTGGTTCATCTGTGGGAGTGCCGTCTGATATGCTGATGGAGGATTCCCTGGCTGCTGTTCCTTCACTACCTTGTCCAGTTGAGCCGTGTCCTGTGCCAACCACCTGCACCTCTGCTACACCACCCCCAAACTCGCCACCTATCATGACCAAACCTCCACCTCCACCCAACCAAACGGTCGTCCCCCCTACCCAACCATTCAGCACCCATCCTATGGTTACTCGCTCCAGAAACAATATCTTCAAACCCAACCCTCGTTTTGGCCTCACCGTCGTTCCTGACTTCACTACATCTGAACCAACCACACATACTTCTGCTCTCAAGGACCCTCGCTGGCGTGCAGCCATGTCTAAGGAGTTTGATGCTCTTCTTCGTAATCACACATGGGATCTTGTTCCCTCTGACGTCTCTCAGAATGTGGTTGGCTGCAAATGGGTGTTTCGGCTTAAACGAAAACCGGATGGCTCTGTTGATCGCTACAAGGCTCGCCTTGTTGCAAAGGGATTTCATCAGCGTCCAGGTCTTGATTACACTGATACTTTCAGTCATGTGGCGAAGCCCACTACTGTTCGCATTTTGTTGTCTCTGGCTGTCTCTAATGGGTGGTCTCTTCGTCAAATGGATGTAAATAATGCTTTCCTGCAAGGTCAATTGGATGACTGTGTCTATATGGCTCAACCGTCTGGTTTTGTTGATGATTCGCTACCCTCCTATGTCTGTAAACTGAACAAGGCAATCTATGGTCTCAAACAGACACCGCGCGCTTGGTACATTGCGCTTCGTCAGTTTGTCATCAGTGTTTGCTTTACTTGCTCTCTCGCTGACACGTCTCTATTTATTTATCGTTCTGGCGATATTATTATGTATCTCCTAGTCTATGTTGATGATCTCATTCTCACAGGAAATAATTCTAGTGCTCTCCAAAGCTTCAACGATCGCCTAAGCAGTCGTTTTTCTGTCAAAGATATGGGTTCCTTATCGTATTTTTTAGGTGTGGTGGTTGTTTCATATGCAGGGGGCCTTTGTCTATCGCAGAAAAAATATCTTCTTGATGTTCTCACCCGGACGAACATGACTGACTCCAAACCAGTTCAAACTCCGCTAGCCACAACTGCTGCTCTGCACCTGCAGGATGGCTCTTCCCCTGCTGATGCCACCCTGTATCGTCAAACGGTAGGGAGCCTGCAGTATCTGTCTTTTACTCGGCCTGACATTGCCTTTGTTGTTAACAAATTATCTCAGTTCATGCACTCTCCTTCTTCCCTGCACTGGGGTGCAGTCAAACATCTCCTGCGCTACTTAAATGGTACACGCTCCTATGGTCTTCTTTTTCAAAGGCATTCTTCTCCGACCTTGCATGCCTACTGTGATGCGGATTGGGCTGGTGATCCTGATGATCGCACCTCCACTGGTGTCTATATTGTGTTCTTAGGTTCAACTCCTATTTCGTGGAGCTCCAAAAAGCAGGGGACTGTTGCTCGCTCATCTACTGAGGCAGAATATCGTGCCATTGCATCTAGAGCTGCTGAAATACAATGGGTTCGGTCACTTCTTGTCGAACTTGGGGTCGCTGATGGCCTTTCCCCCGTCTCCATCTACTGTGACAACATTGGGGCCACTTATCTCTGTGCTAATCCTGTTTTTCATTCTCGCATGAAACATATTGCCCTGGATTATCACTTTGTTCGTGAGCTGGTTCAGAGTAAACAAATTCGAGTTTCTCATGTATCATCATCTGATCAGCTGGCTGATACTCTGACAAAGCCGCTTCCTAGTGCTCGTTTGCGTCTCCTTTGTTCCAAGATTGGTGTCTCTATGAGCTCACCATCTTGAGGGGGCCTATTGGAATATATTCTATATCTTGGAATATATTCTATATTATCTTATGTTTATTTTGTATTTTGTATTTTTATTTTATCTCTTAGGTTTTCTAATTGTATATAAACTAGTCTTGTATTCATTCTTGGGAATATATCAAAACAATATTATTCCATCAGTTTCTACACACTCCAGCTGCTGCCCCTGCCACTCTGATCTCCTTCAATGCTGCTGCCCATGCGCCTTTGAAGCTCACCTCCTCCAACTTTCTCTCATGGCGTCTGCAGTTCACGACCCTCCTTACTGGTCATGATCTGCTTGGATTTGTTGATGATTCTCATCCATGTCCGGCCAAGTTAGTTACAACCGATACCACTTCAACGCTGAATCCTGCGTACACCGCCTGGATCCGCCAGGATCAACTGATACTGAATATTATCATTGGATCACTATCTCCGTCATTGATTCGTTTATTGCTACTGCCACCACATCCGCAGATGCTTGGAACACCCTTGCCCTCACTTATGGCAAGCCCTCCCGTGGCCGCATAACCCAGTTAAAGACGCAACTTCGCAATTCAATCAAGGGAAACCAGTCCATCACCGAATTCATGCAGTTCATCAAATCCAAAGCTGATGAACTGGCTCTCATGAATGCACCTGTTGACATCGAGGATCTCACCATCAAAGTTCTTCAT
This sequence comes from Henckelia pumila, assembly GCF_033568475.1. Taxonomy (NCBI): domain Eukaryota; kingdom Viridiplantae; phylum Streptophyta; class Magnoliopsida; order Lamiales; family Gesneriaceae; genus Henckelia; species Henckelia pumila. The sequence continues at coordinate 86,831,363 of NC_133120.1, forward strand.
GGTTTGGATGATGATTATAAAGAACTTGCTCATGCTATTCAAGCCCGTGATTCTGCAATATCGTTTGAGGAGTTGCATGATAAACTCCTAAATCATGAAGCTCATCTAGCTGCTCGCAGGGACACCCAGATCATACTTCCAGTCACCGCCAATCCGTCTACCAGATCGTCTGGGGGCTTCCGCCGTTCACCGCCCGTCGCGGCTAACGTCCCCATTGCGCATCACCAACAAATCCGCCACCCTGGCAGCTGGGCTTCCCGGCAGCCGCAGCAACCATCTCCGTCAACAAACGGGCAGCGTGCCCCTCGACCCTATCTTGGGCGCTGTCAGCTCTGCGATCGTCAAGGGCATTCTGCCAAACGCTGCCCAGATTTTTAGTATCTACCAGCTCCTGCGGCACCTTCTGGGCAGTCTTATTCCGCTTTTGGCCCTTCTGCTTCCCCAGCGGCTTACTCGCTTGCACCATCTTCTTCGTTTGATTGGATTCTTGACTTCGGCGCCACTCATCACGTGGCATCCGATCTTGCCAATTTCTCAATGCATGACCCTTATGTGGGTTCTGATGGTGTAATTGTTGGTGACGACACTGGTCTTTCCATCACCCACACAGGTTGTCTCTCACCACCCATTAATCCTGCTTCTCTTCAATTTCCTCATGCCTTGTGTGTGCCCTCAATTCAAAAGAATCTTTTATCAGTTTCACAACTGTGTAAATCTAATGACGTCCTGGTTGTTTTCTCTTCCTCTGTTTTTCAGGTGAAGGATCGTCGCACCGGGGCAATTCTCCATCAGGGTCCACTTAAAGATGGTGTCTACTCCTGGTTTGCGCCCACACCGTCTTCACCACTGGCATTTACCTCCTCTTTTGTGTCTCAGCCCATCTGGCATCATCGTCTAGGTCATCCATCTGATCGAGTCTTACGTCAATTAGTAGTGTCTAAGTCGTTGTCGTCCTTTAATTCTCTGTTGCGTCGTTTTAATTTTAACTCTTGCCAGTGCAATAAAAGTCATAAATTACCTTTTCATGATTCTTCTTTATCCTCTCAATTTCCTCTTGAACTTATTTTTTCTGATGTCTGGACCTCCCCTGTTCTTTCTAGTGATGGCTATAAATATTATGTTATCTTTGTTGATCACTACAGCAAATATATTTGGCTTTATCCTTTAAAACATAAGTCGGACGTTCTCCCTGTTTTTCGGTGTTTCAAGTCACTTGTAGAAAAATGTTTTGGTCGTCTCATTCTCACTCTATACACTGATAATGGTGGTGAATTCCTTGCTCTCAAAGATTTTCTTAGTCTGCATGGAATTTCTCATCTGACCACCCCTCCCCATACTCCTGAACACAATGGCTTCGCTGAACGTCGTCATCGTCATGTTGTTGAAACTAGTCTAGCGCTTCTCCATAATGCGTCTGTCCCTACCAAGTTTTGGCCTTTTGCCTTTGCAACAGCAGTTTACCTCATCAATAGACTGCCTAAACGCAATTTGTCCTACAAGTCGTCATTCGAACGCCTGCTCAGTGTCCCCCCAAATCTCTCTAAACTTCGTATCTTTGGTTGTCTTTGCTACCCCTGGCTTCGCCCATATTCTTCCCACAAACTTACTCAATGCTCATCACCTTGTGTCTTCCTTGGTTACTCCCTCACACAGAGTGCCTACCTGTCTTTTGAGTTCTCATCTGGAAAAATCTTCGTCTCGCGTCATGTTGTCTTTGTCGAGTCTGAATTTCCCTTTGCCAGTGGTGGTTCTGGTGCTGGTTCATCTGTGGGAGTGCCGTCTGATGTGCTAATGGAGGATTCCCTGGCTGCTGATCCTTCACTACCTTGTCCAGTTGAGCCGTGTCCTGTGCCAACCACCTGCACCTCTGCTACACCACCCCCGAACCCGCCACCTATCATGACCGAACCTCCACCTCCACCCAACCAAACGGTTGTCCCCCCTACCCAACCATTCAGCACCCATCCTATGGTTACTCGCTCCAGAAACAATATCTTCAAACCCAACCCTCGTTTTGGCCTCACCGTCGTTCCTAAATTCACTACATCTAAACCAACCACACATACTTCTGCTCTCAAGGACCCTCGCTGGCGTGCATCCATGTCTGTTTGATGCTCTTCTTCGTAATCACACATGGGATCTTGTTCCCTTGACGTTTCTCAGAATGTGGTTGGCTGCAAATGGGTGTTTCGGCTTAAACGGAAACCGGATGGCTCTGTTGATCGCTACAAGGCTCGCCTTGTTGCGAAGGGATTTCATCAGCGTCAGGTCTTGACTACACTGATACTTTCAGTCCTGTGGCGAAGCCCACTACTGTTTGCATTTTGTTGTCTCTAGATGTCTCTAATGGGTGGTCTCTTCGTCAAATGGATGTAAATAATGCTTTCCTGCAAGGTCAATTGGATGACTGTGTCTATATGGCTCAACCTCCTGGTTTTGTTGATGATTCGATACCCTCCTATGTCTGTAAACTGAACAAGGCAATCTATGGTCTCAAACAGGCACCGCACGCTTGGTACACTGCGCTTCATCAGTTTGTCATCAGTGTTGGCTTTACTTGCTCTCTCGCTGTCACGTCTCTATTTATTTATCGTTCTGGCGATATTATTATGTATCTCCTAGTCTATGTTGATGATCTCATTCTCACAGGAAATAATTCTAGTGCTCTCCAGAGCTTCATCGATCGCCTAAGCAGTCGTTTTTCTGTCAAATATATGGGTTCCTTATCGTATTTTTTAGGTGTGGAGGTTGCTTCATATGCAGGGGGCCTTTGTCTATCGCAGAAAAAATATCTTCTTGATGTTCTCACCTGGACCAACATGACTGACTCCAAACCAGTTCAAACTCTACTAGCCACGACTGCTGCTCTGCACCTGCAGGATGGCTCTTCCCCTGCTGATGTCACCCTGTATCGTCAAACGGTAGGGAGCCTGCAGTATCTGTCTTTACTCGGCCTGACATTGCCTTTGCTGTTAACAAATTATCTCAGTTCATGCACTCTCCTTCTTCCCTGCACTGGGGTGCAGTCAAACGTCTCCTGCGCTACTTAAATGGTACACGCTCCTATGGTCTTCTTCTTCAAAGACATTCTTCTCCGACCTTGCATGCCTACTGTGATGCGGATTGGGCTGGTGATCCTGATGATCGCACCTCCACTGGTGCCTATATTGTGTTCTTAGGTTCAACTCCTATTTCGTGGAGCTCCAAAAAGCAGGGGACTGTTGCTCGCTCGTCTACTGAGGCAGAATATCGTGCCATTGCATCTACAGCTGCTGAAATACAATGGGTTCGGTCACTTCTTGTCGAACTTGGGGTCGCTGATGGCCTTTCCCCCGTCTCCATCTACTGTGACAACATTGGGGACACTTATCTCTGTGTTAATCCTGTTTTGCATTCTCGCATGAAACATATTGCCCTAGATTATCACTTTGTTCGTGAGCTGGTTCAGATTAAACAAATTCGATTATCTCATGTATCATCATCTGATCAGCTGGCTGATGCTCTGACAAAGCCGCTTCCTAGTGCTCGTTTGCGTCTCCTTTGTTCCAAGTTTGGTGTCTCTATGAGCTCACTATCTTGAGGGGGCCTATTGGAATATATTCTATATTATCTTATGTTTATTTTGTATTTTGTATTTTCCTTTTATCTCTTAGGTTTTCTAATTGTATATAAACTAGTCTTGTATTCATTCTTAAGAATATATCAAAACAATATTATTCCATCAGTTTCTACATTATCATCACATCCCAATTTTGTACCTATAAATAGAGACTCGAATGCGCCTACACTTTCATCCAAAATCAAAACCAAATATTCAAAGAAATAATTAACATACATATATGGGCTTGAAGGCACTTTTCTTTCTTGGCTTTTTATTGGCCACATATCTTGTCATTTCCTCCCAAGTAGCTGCAGTTAGGGAATTGGCTGCAGAGGCTTCCACCACTGAGGATACTGGTAAGTACAGTACTTCATTCTATGTTCAAAACCATATATACATCTTATTATATATAATGGTACAATTAATTATACATTCTTTGTGATGAATATCTATTTTTTTCTCAGCAAATGATAAAGTCGATAAAACAAATGAAGTCGAGGTAGATCAATATGGAGGATATGGTGGCTATCCCGGAGGAGGATATGGAGGCTATCCTGGAAGAGGGGGATATGGAGGCTATCCCGGAGGAGGAAGGGGAGGCTATCCCGGAGGAGGCCGTGATGGCTATGGTGGCCGCTGCCGATTTGGATGCTGTGGCGGTGGCGGTGGCGGCTACTATGGCTACCGCCAATGCAGGTGCTGCTACTATGCCGGTCAAGTACCTGATGCTGATTGGCAAAGCGAGACTGAAAATTAATGATCATGAACGTACAACAACTGCGCTATATATATCTTATATCATGCATAAATGATATTTGGATATATATAGTTTGAGATTTGAACAAAAATAATGATGATGTTGTTGGAAGTTGTTGTATGATACAACCGATGGTGAGAATAATTTGTGTTAATAAATGTGTGAAAGATTTGCTTTCATCTTAGTGGATGAACACGAATCGATCCATAATGCAATATGCATGTGTGATTGTGGCGCGTGCGGGAGGCAGTTGGGTTCTGAATTTGGAGTGGTCATGCACCCCTTGAAAAATTTCGAAGACGGCTTAACCGGTTCTAATGTCACCATAAAAAGTAAAATCAGCTATGCAATGAGACATGACAATCAAAAAAAATAATATATAATCCTATTTACACTAAAGAATATTTTGCGTTAAACATGGTTTGCTGTTGAATAGTTACAGTGAATTTGATGGTGAAATACGTGAGCGAAATGTTACTATTTTATTAATTGGTTATACCAATTTTTTTCAATACATGTGTCTTCGTAGCTCTTGCCATGTAAACACATGCATGTTTGTTTATCTAAAATCTAGTGTAGGGCCAAGGTAAATGTCTTTTGGATTCATTGCATTATTGTGTATTTCTTTCTTTCACACTCATGTTTACTGTTTTTTACACAAATTTAAAAAGTATTTGAAAATGTGTATTTCACAAATCAATTTCTCATTTTGCTGGAGATTTAAATAAGATAAAAAATTATACTAGTATTTATGATGTTAAATTAATAAAAATAAATTGCTAAAAGAGATCAGTAGGATATAAAACATTAAATATGAGAATTAGATAATATAATTGAGATAGGTGAAAATATATATAGCATGAATAACCAACCAGGACCCTCGGAATACATATTTTTAGTATTTTATATTATATATGTAAAAAAATTAAATATTTGGAAAACTGCAAATTTGGTATTTTATGTTTGTTACTTTGCGATTTTGGTCCTCTATGTTTTCATATTTCAGTTTTAGTCTTGTACTGAATTGGTGCCATGTCAGCGCCACATCGAAAAAAAGAGTAAAATTGCAAAAAATAATAATAATAAAGATAGCGGACTAAAACTGAAATATAAAAATATAAAGAACTGAAATCGCAAAGTGACAAACATATAGGACCAAAAAAGCAATTTTCCCTTAAATATTTGTTTGTATAAGAGTTGTAGAATAGTTTTGAACTGTTACATGAATAAAGTGTTCTTTATGTATAATTTTTTTTAAAAAAAACATCTAAGAGGTTTTTATGATTTTTTGAATAAAAATACATATTAAATAATAATTATAAAGATTTTTCTATCAATCTATTCATATAATTTGACCGAATCTCCTTAAATTTACTTGTTGAGGTTTTTTTTATTAACAGAAGGTTTTAAGCTACAATCTATTATAACTTAAAAATTATTTTATCAAAAAAATTTTAAATTTTAGATTATTTAAATATATATCTGATTTATTATTTACATATTTCGAAACACAATGTGTTTTTTTAATACAATGTGGTGTATTTATAAATTTTTGTTTTTGAATTTTTAGCCTAAATATCTATTGTTGCAAAATTTAAGAAAATAATATATTAGTTGCGATATTTGAAAATATTGATATAAAATTTTTATTGAGCTTGTATTGTGATTATTTAGTTAAAAAAATCAAAAGTTGAATAATTGTGAAATTTTAAAAATAATTATTTGTTGAAATTTTTTGAATTTACAATCGGGTAAATCATAAAATTAAAAAAAGAAAAGCATCAACTTAATTTTAAACAAAAATCATATATCGATTTTTTTATTTAATTTATTATATAAATTATAGTTTAACATTAAACGGAGCCAATCCCAATTAATTTTTAATCATGGCTCCATCCTTGCAACATAAGCTCCTAAAAGAGCTTGATTAAAAATTTAAATTACACCCATATTTTCATGAGTCTTGGCCGGTTCAACCGCGCGTAGTTGCAGTCGTTATGCGTGCACGTGGCTAAGTACTCCTCTAGCGGTCGAAGGAATTACAACATCTAGACTCTTCTTTATGTGGCAAAAGTTACTATAGTTTTACCTCAAACAAATAGTCTAAAATCATATGTAGAAACAACATAAAGATAAATCTATCATAAGAATGTCGAAAATAAGGAAAAACAGTATTTGATTGGAAAACAATCAAATTTTTTTAATCATCATATCATCAATCTCAAGATTACATCTTAATTAATCAATAACATGGTTTGTGGTTGTAATGAATACATAATCTCATCGGATTAGTCATCCCACTTGTATTTTGGTGGCGGAGCAGGTGCCGGTGAGGGTACATATGGAGGCGGGTGGTGGTGACATGAGTTGCCATCTAAACTTGAAGTGGTCATGCCGCAGCCATCGAAAGATTTTGGAGATGGCTTAACCGGTTCTAGCTTAATGACATCATAAGAAGTAAAATCAACCATACAATATGGCGGCAAATAATAATCCCAACAACACTAAGGAGTATTTTGCGCTAGACATGGTTTGTTGTTGAATAAATATGTAGATTGTGAATTTGATGATGAAATAAGTGGGTGAAATGCCACTTTTTTATAGGAGGGTGAGACCAATTCTTTCAATACAAGTGTTTCTGTAGCTTTTTGCATGCATTTGAATTTGTGTTTGTTTTATCTTTATCTAAAAGCTAGTGTGGGGTCAAGGATAATCTAATTGTATTTTTTGGACTGATATTCTGTATTTCATCACGTCTTACTTATTTAAGTTTATCTGTTTTTTATATATAGATTAAAAAAAAAATTGGAAATGTAAATTTTATAAATCAATTTCTCATTTTACCCATATATCTTGAAGGTTTAAATAGGATAAAAAGTTTATTCTAGTATTTATATTGGTTAATAATAATTATAATAAAAATATATTGGTTAATAATAATTTAAAGTTTTTATAGATTAAATTTTCAAACATCTTCTATTTATTTTAATTTCAACTATAGAATAGTTTATTTTTAGTTGCTCAAACCCTTTTCAACTCTAATAACTACCCATTTCAACTCTAATAACTATTTAATAGAATTGTTGTCCAATTGAACTTAACTAATTTAAAATGAATTTAAATTTTTTTAATAAAAATTCGTTAAAACCATTTTTTTAATTTTTTAAAGGTTATTGTCTAAAATAATACCTCGCTGATATTATAAGTTCCTAACATCTAAGTTTGTAAGCGGTTTGAAATAAGTTGAACCAAATATCTTAAAAATTGAGAACGAAGCAAGACGGAAAAAATAAAATAAAACGCAATTACATAATATTTAATTATAGGAAACTGTGTATTAGAGAAATGGATTTCCCAAATAAATTAAATCTTAAAACATCAATAAACAAATATGTTAATTTTGTTGGAAAAGAATTTCTCATAAACAAATTTTAATTATTGAATTATATAAATATAAAAATATATTACATTAAATATAGTGTTTAATTCATGTATTAAAATTTCGCATCCTTGTAAATTCAAAAAATCCAGTTTTAGTTTTTGAATTTTCATCAAACGATTTAATTAATCAAAGATGATTAAAAAAGATAAAATTTAATTTTATGAAGTTAGCACAATGAAAGATCTTTCATTGATGCCTACATATTACCAAAAGACCAACACAAATTGGAATATATATGAAAATAGAGATATTAAAACGGGTTAGTTGGAACTTGGAGTTACCGACTTTTGATCTGTCGCAAACCACACTAGACAGGTTGATTAGGAAAGATCTGATCCCAAATGCACCTATTTTAAGTGGTGGGAGTGGGACGAACCAACTTAGAAAATTTACGTGAATGAATAGCGACTTACACATCTTCTCCAATTATTATTCATTATGACCTTTTCAATTATTGTTCATTTTTCGTTGACCCTTACATCGATCCATGCATCTTCGGTTTTTTTTATAATTAATTTAAAAAATAATTTTTTTTAAAAATACTTTAAGTGGTGGAGTTTTGTAAAATTACTGCAAAACTCCACCACCAAGAGTGCAAATATTTGCAGGGTCCGCTCAAGGCTGCAGTGGATGCTGCAGTCTTTCTTCTTTTTTTTAATTTAAATTTTTAGTTTTTTTGTCTTTGTTATTTTTTATTTAAATATTTTTCATGTACTGAGACCAGATAAAAAGATCTTTATAACATATTGAAACAATATTATTCGATTTTTGTTATTTTGAAATGATTGGTTTACCAAAAAATTATTTTTTAAAAAAATATTAGTTGATTTATTAGATATTGTTTAATTTAAAAAATTAATATTTTTCATAGGTTGCATTAGCACATATGTTAGAAAATATCGGTTGAGTAGATGCTACTCGCAGGGTAGTGCCCTGCGGGTGACGTGACGGCGCATGATTAGTTAAAATCAGTGGTTCCCACGTGAGATCCACTAATTTTGACCAATCATGGGGTTACACATCACCCGCAGGGTAGTGCCCTACGGACGACATGTACTAAACCGAAAATATCATTGTTATTTTTGTGATTTCAAAATTAAAATGATTGTTAACCGATAAGGTGAAATAGGGTCGGGACCTATAACGTAACCCTCATATCGTATCCAATTCATGTCCCGAAAATAATCGGTAAATATTTTTTATCTCGACGGGATTCCCGATCCGTCCCTAAATAATATGTTAATATATTTTATTAATAATATTATTAATATATTAAACTGAATATTATTGTGTCTCAGCTTATATAATAATTAAACTATGACTTATTCGCATAATTGTATATTGTCGAAATAATAGAATAATAAATCATGAAATAAAATTTTATTTTTGTGTATTTTTTAAAATTTATATTGATAATTTAGTTGACTCATATTTATAAATTATAAGTATCTAATTAGAACAAATATTAATAAGAGATGAAATTTAACGTTATATTTAACAAAATTTATCAGTACCATGTATCCAAATATTTTATTACTAATTATCTCTCTATCCAACGAAATCCCAAAATTCGGACTCCAAAATGTCTTGGCTACGGGATCGAGAAAAAAATATTTATCGATTATTTTCGGGATAAGAATTGAGTACGAAGGTTACGGGACAGGTACCGATCCTATTCCAACTTAGAAGTTAACAATCATTTTAATTTTGAAATCACAAAAATAACAATGATAATTTTCTCACATATGTGCTAATTGCAACCTATGAAAAATATTAATTTTTTAAATCAAATAATATATTATAAATCAACTATTATTTCTAAAATAAATAATATATTACAAAAAATAATTTTTTGGTAAACCAATCATTTCAAAATAACAAAAATCGAATAATATTATTTCAATATTTGATAAAAATCTTTTTACCGATTTCAACACATAAAAAATATTTAAATAATAAATAACAAAAACTAAAAAACTATAAATTAAAAAAAAAAAAAAAAAAAAAAAGAGGAAGGCTGCGTCGTCTGTTGCAGCTTTGAGCGGACCATGCAATTTAATTGCAGGGTCCGCTCTTTGTGGTGGAGTTTTGCAGTAATTTTGCAAAACTCCACCAATTAAAATAATTTTGAAAAAAAAATTTATTTTTTAATTTAATTATAATAAAACCCTGCATCTTCATACTCTCGAGTCCATTAATTGGTAGTTGGGTTTTTTATTTTTAATTTTAAAAAAAACATTATACTTACAGCGTCCGCTCATACTTGCAGCGGACGCTGCCAGCATTTTTATTTTATTTTTTGGTTTTTTTAAAATTAATTATATAATTATTTATACTTTGTAAAATAATTATTTATTAAGTATTATTTATTATTAGTATGACAGTTTTTTTTTTCAAAAATTTGAATTTGAATTTGAATTTTTGAATTGAATAATTATTAAGAAAACAAAAAAAATTTACGGTTAAAAAAATTAGTTGATTAAATAAATTTTTTTGATAAGATATATTTATAAAAAAATTATTTAATCTAAATATACATATTTTCATTACATTTATTTTATTTTTAAAATGTAAATCATATTTTTAACTTAAAATTTGGGTAACAAAGTTATATATTTATTTTAATTGGTTTGAATATATAGAGGTTCATCGGTTCTGTGAATAAACGTAGAGAAGTTAATTCAGATTTATTTGAACCGAATTGATGAAAAAATGCTATTAGGAAATTTCTCAACTCGAATTTGAGCCGAATTGATGAAAAAATGCTATTAGAAAATTTCTCAACTCGAACTCGATACAAAACAAAATCATCTCAAAATATATGAACTCGAACCGACCCGAATATATGAACTCAAACCGACCCGAATATATCAGAATTAATCCTCTAGGTCTATCCATAGAACTTAATGACTTACAAAGATCTAGACGAATTAAAATAAGTCAATAACTCTGTTAACAAATTATTAATACAAGAAATAAAATTTATATTAAAAATATGTTTATTTAATTTAACTAATTTATCAAAATATGTTTATTTAATTTAACTAATTTTTCATAAATATAACTGATCACAAATAAATTTATTTAACTAATTAAGTTTTATTGTTTTATTAGAAAATTGATTAGCGGAGTTATTGACATATTTTAATTTGTTTGGATCTCTGCAAGTGTAACGACCCACAATATCAAGACGGGTCTTTTCAGCGTGCTTATGTCCTCACTCACACGCACCCTGAGAAACTTCCCAGGGGGTCACCCATCCTATAATTGCCCCAAGTCAAGCACGCTTAACTTTGAAGTTCTTATGTGATGAGCTCCCGAAAAGAAGATGCACCTTCTTGATATGAGCAGTACATATGAAATCTTTTTAAGCTCTCCTCAACTATGTAGTCCCATACCTACACAGTCTCAAAATCCCCTCTCATTCCGGCACGGGATCGGTTCATTCATGTCTCCCTCCGCCTAGAAGCCTACCAGGAGCCGCTCATTGTCCGTGCGACCTCTTGGCACCGGCGATCACTCTCTGCCTCCTCAGCCCCGGGCGTCACATGCCCACCAGCTTCCGCTTGGTTCGTCCCCGAACCATATCGTACTAAGAGAGGTCGGCTTTGATACCATTTGTAACGACCCACAATATCAAGACGGGTCTTTTCAGCGTGCTTATGTCCTCACTCACACGCACCCTGAGAAACTTCCCAGGGGGTCACCCATCCTATAATTGCCCCAAGTCAAGCACGCTTAACTTTGAAGTTCTTATGTGATGAGCTCCCGAAAAGAAGATGCACCTTCTTGATATGAGCAGTACATATGAAATCTTTTTAAGCTCTCCTCAACTATGTAGTCCCATACCTACACAGTCTCAAAATCCCCTCTCATTCCGGCACGGGATCGGTTCATTCATGTCTCCCTCCGCCTAGAAGCCTACCAGGAGCCGCTCATTGTCCGTGCAACCTCTTGGCACCGGCGATCACTCTCTGCCTCCTCAGCCCCGGGCGTCACAGCAAGTCTCTTTGGATAGACTTAAAAGATTAATTCAGATATATTCGGGTCGGTTGAAGTTTAATATTTTTCGAGATGATTTCTTTTCGTCTCGAATTCGGGTTGAGACATTTTCTAATAGCATTTTTGCATCAATTCAGCTCAAATAAATCTGAATTAACTCTTCTACGTTTATTCAACCCGATAATAAATTATTTTTTGTTTTCTTAATAATTATTCAACCCGATCATAAATTCAAAAATTAGATTTAAAATTCAAATTTTTGAGAAAAAATTGTCATACTAATAATAAATAATACTAAATAAATAATTATTTTACAAAATATAAATAATTATACAATTAATTTAAAAACCAAAAATAAAAATAAAAAGGGGTGCACATGGGGACGTGCAAATTGCAAGTTCCCATGCACATGCTGATGCTAGCAGCGTCCGCAGTCAGCATGAGCGGATGCAATATTTTTCTGGAGCATGCATTATTTTTAATAATGTTTTATTTTTTTAAATTAAAAATAAAAAAACCGTAGTTGTTACATGTACATGTCAAAGCTATTAATACCTACGCTTTATTGATACATCTTGTTTTTAAAATTCATGCAACTTATGTGTCGCCAATGAAAAGTAGCTCCCGTATCAACTCGACGGATCATCGATCTCACACTTAGATTATGTTTGCAATTTATTTTTAAATATTGCAAACACTATCTTATTTTTTCAAGTTCAATAGTTGCTATTTAGGCTACTATTAAAATTTAAAACATCAAAATTCATATGACTTTTATTATTAAATTTTCATGATCAGTAATTAACTCATTTCGCCTCATGACTCCAATTAATAATAACACACATTCGTTCTCAACGAGAGTGTGGCGAGAGGCAACTTTCCGAATCATGGGGCCAATAAAGACATTTCTCAAGAAAGACGTATTTCCAACGGCCAACCAAATTATGGGTCTACCCATGGGTAGGATCGAAGTAACCAAGCCAAATACGTATGAAATCTTAGCAAGTTTTGTGTACCTATAAACGGACACTCAAATTTGCTCGAATTCTTATCCAAATCAAACCAAATAAAACTTTTTTCCGAAAAAAAAAAATGGGTTTGAAGACAATTTTCTTTCATGGCTTTTTCTTAGCTGCAATTCTTATTTCCCAAGTGGCGGCTAGGCAATTGGCTGAAACTTCCATTTCTGTGGATAAGCGCAAGTGTCATGCATATAAGTTCTATCATTATTTATTTTTAACAGAGATGTTTTAATTAAGTAATTGAATCAGATTGCAGTTAAAAATAATTCACAATAAGTTCTATAATTTATTTTATGTAATAATTTCTCACTTGGTAAAAAATGAATCCGTGTGCGTTCTATCTATCTTTTCAGCAAATAATGAAGTGGATAAGACAAATGAAATCACAAAAGAACAATATCCCGGAGGTGGATTCAGAGGCTATCCCGGGTTCGGGGGTTTTTCCGGTGGCGGATTTGGAGGATATCCGGAGGAGGAGGTGGCGGGATTGGTGGTGAAGGTTGTCCTTTTGGTTGTTGTGGCCCAAGCTAGCTACTTCAGGCCTGGAGGCTGTACATGTTGTAGTTATGCAGATAAGGTTGACTCACAAAATGAGCTTCAAAATTAAATTATGATAAGTCATGTTGTTATATCCTACCCAAGATTAATTGAGCACAGGATTCACAATTAATGCGTCTTTATCATAATTCAAAATTAAAAATAAATATATTTTAATTATTAAATTCTGTACTAGTTTAGAGGTATCTAACTGATTTGACTACAAAAAAATTGCTTATTTAGCTACGGTTTTTAAAAAACCGTGGCAAATTTAAAACCGTGGTTAAATAACCACAGTTAAAAAAACCGTGGTTATTTAGCAACGGTTTTTTAAAATCGTGGTTAAATTAAAAACGGTTTTTAAAAACCGTGGTTAATTTAACCACGATTTTAAAAAAACCTTTGCTAAATAACCACGGTTTTATTTAACCGTGGCTATTTAACCACGGTTTTAAAAAAACCGTGGCTAAATTGGCCACAGTTTTAAAAAAAATCGTGGTTAAATAGCCACGGTTAAATAAAATCGTGGTTATTTAGCAACGGTTTCAAAAATTAACCACGGTTTTAAAACCTTTGCTAAATAACCACGGTTTTATTTAACCGTGGCTATAAGTGGCCACGGTTTTTTAAAAACCGTGGTTGAATAACCACGATTTTTAAAATCATGGTTGAATAACCACGATTTTTAAAACGTGGCTACATTTAATCACGGAGTTTTTAATCGTGGTTAAATAACTACGGTTTTATTTAAATCGTGGCTAAAAATTAGCAACGGTTTAACTAAACCGTGGTTAAATAACCACGATTTTAAAAAACCGTGGTTAAGTGTAGCCACGGTTTTAAATAACCGTGGTTATTTAGCCACGGTTTTTTAAAAATCGTGGTTATTTTTAGCCACGATTTTTTTAAAACCGTGGTTAAAATTAACCACAGTTTTTATAAAATCGTGGTTAATTAGCATGATATACATCCTCAATTATTTCTTCTTTTTTTTTCTATCATTTCTTCTCCATTCTTTCACTTTTTTTTTTGCCATTTAAAAATTTTCTTAATAGTGTAAATTAGATCAATCTAGAGATTTAATGACTTTCATTGACTTTTTTTATGATAAACTTTTGTGGAGTTGATAGATTTTTATTGACTTTTATGAAATACCACGGAGTTTGTGAAAAGAATTCTATGGAGATATATAGACTTTTTTGCAAGACATTTGCAGACATTTACAAAAATTAGTAGACTATTTTTAAATGATAGACTTTCGTGGAGTTAATAATATTTTTATATGTTTATATTCGATATAATTATTATCCTTATATATATGTGTATATGTTTGTGTGTGTCAGTGTTTTATTCTATACATGTATTATTATAAATTTTTAAATACAGTTAAATTACAATTAACAATTAATGAACAACATATATACAATAATACATATATAACGTTCAATAATACATTTAATTTTTCTCTCCCCTCTTTCAATTATATAAAAAACATTAATTTTATTTTATAAAAAAAATAAATAGCAATATTTGTTGCTATTATTATTTTTCATCAATTTTGTGGCATAAAAGTTCTACTAGTTAAAAATTAAATAACTTTAGTTTATAAAAATTAATTGTATACATCATGAATTAAAATTAAAAATAACAAAATCATCTTCAAAATAACTGTTTTATATAATGTTGTTAATGTGCGTGATTTTTTGAAAATAAAAAACTTTTGTTGTACAAAACTGGATGTCTTCTAACTATTATTATTATTCCTAATTTATTTAATGAAATTGCCATGTCTCAAAAAGTAAAAAATCTCGTTAATGAATGTTCCACTGTATTTATTATTTTATGAACCTAAAATTTATTTTGGTACATGAACTATTGATAAAATGTCAAATTGATACATGCAGTATTGAAAATGGCTTAATTGGTACATGATCCATCTAAAAAGTCTATTTATCCTTTTGTTTATAAAGATTTTATTAATTACATTATTTTGTTTTCAAAGTTATTTATTGATTAATTTTAAAGATATCATATTTATTTAAATTATACCATGATAAATATTATTTTCAACTCAAATTATATAAAAAAAAATATTGTAATATATCGATGAAAATATAATTAAATATAAATATATGTAACCTAAATTTGTTGACCTTGTTTTAAAATTGTTGTAGCAAATATAATCACCATTTAATATTTCAAAATCTGGTATAATTGTTATGTTAGGAGTCCAAAAAAAAGTTCAACAATAAAAATTTAGATCATGAAAAGTAAATTTCATAGTAAGAAACTTCACTCATTATCTAGATTTACGTGATTCTAATGACATAAAATTTTTTTATTTAAAAATTTATATTTTTTTACTCATGCTTGAATTTAAATATAAATAAATAAATATTTATTTTATTATATTTTTAATCGGTATTAAATATATTTCGTGTATATGATTTATTTATTGCGTGTTGTTTTATTAATATATAATTTTTATATCAAATTTTTTCAAGAAAATGGATAATTATTTAATACAAATAGAAAATATCATTTTACTATATATTGATTAATATAATTAATATATATTATATTTGAACAATTAATTTATTAATGAGTAAAAATAAAGGGTGTTACTGCTCGAAATTGAAAATTAAATTTGAATAAAAAATTGAACTGTTAATTCAATTCAGTTTTTTCTTCTTATTAACTTAATCGAACCGAAAAATGAATTTTACTTAAGCTTTTTGAATGAATAAAATAAATAATAATTAATATAAAAATAACAAAAAATAAAAAATTGAATTTTGGTTAAAACAAAAATCAAACGTGTTTTTAACCAAACCGTTAAATTCAGTTCAATTTTTTATTCGGAATTCGAAAAAACCGAAAATTCAGTTAAAGTTTGGATTTTGGGCAAATCAAAAGTTCAATTCGGTTCGGTAAAAATGCACACCTTTAAAAATATAAATTTATTTTAAAAAATAAAAATACTTATTTCTTATAATTTTTAAAATTATATAATATTTTTTTGATAATTTTAATCAATAAAAATTACTTTTAAAAAAATATACACTCAGTTGAACTTATTAAAAATAATTGGACATAATTTTTTTTATAAAATGATAAAATCGTCTTTTTAGTTGAATCATGTACCAATTAAGCTATTTTCAATAGTTTGTGTATCAATTTATCATTTTTATCCATAGTTCATGTACACAAATATATTTCTCTTTAATTTTTATAACACACAAAAATTAAAATAAATTGACATTTTCAAATTTCAAACCCAATTAATTAAATAACAAATACACGTATTACATATATCATTTCTCCCTCCCTCCTTCCTCACTCTCCTCTCGCGTCCCTTTTCTCATTTTTTTTCTTTTGCATTTTTCGTTCCTTTCACCGCCACTAGCTTCTCCGACGGTCATCCGATTTCAAATCTGAGAGTAGTTTCGGAATCCTCGCGACGGGAGCTAGGTATTGGTTCCCATTTTGCAAGGTTTTGAGCTCGTTTCTCCGAACCCATTTCCGGCAGCCGTGTCGCTCGCCGCCGTTCGTCGCCTAGGCTTAGGGGAAGTTGTTCAGGTAATTTGGAAATCTATTTCGTAGCTTTGATGTATATCTCGAATTAGGGTTCGTATTTGGGGATTTTTTGTTGAATTCGAATCTATGTAATTGATATGTGATTATTTGTTCGTTGTAGGTGTTAATATTTGAGCCTATGTAACGATCGATTTTTCTATTTTTCTGAAATTAATTTCGAAATTTCAGAATATATATAGGATTTTCGAAATTTGGGGCTGAATTATCGATTGTTTGGGTTTGAAATGCTTTAGAATTTGCATATAATAATAGTTTAGGAAATTGTTTGTATTTTTCAGAAAATTCAAAATTAAAATTTGTGCATTTTCGAACCCATATGCTGCTACTGGTTTTCTACATATGCATTTATGTTGATAAGGACGTGAAAAGGAAATGAGGAACCAAAAAAAAAAAGACAATTTGCATAATAAAAGTAATTATTGACCTGGAAGATAAATTGTAACGTCCGTAATTATTTAATTTTAATTCGAGAATATTTAATTTGGGAGTATTTGGAGTTTTGATTTAAATTCTAATATTCTTAAATTATTTAGGATTGAAATTGAATGAAATGAGAAATTGAGGACTGAATTGCAATTATTAAAGTCTTGAGGGGCCAAAATGCAAATAGTTGAAAATGAACTGGACACTTGTTATATTTCTGATTATTCACGTGTGATTCAACCATGTACATCAGATTTTTAGAGGCAAGAACCGAGAGAGAGCAAAAGAACTTTCAAGTTTCATTTCTTCAACTTCCAATCGCCATATCTTGAGTTTCGGGTATCCGATTTCGATTCCGAAAGATGTTTTGGAATCCTTGCAACGAGACCTTCGATTTGATGTAAGTTTTCTCTTAGTTCATCATGATTTGGGAATTCAAAATTGACAGAGATCAGAAGTTTGTATGGAATGGTGTTGATGAGATTCTATACCTTGTTTTATTGAAGTTGAGTTGAGGAATGATTGTTGTATCATGTTCTTATGATTTCCCAGCTAGTAGTCGATGTATATGCTTGCTGATATGTTGAGGATTATGCTGGTTTTGAATCCTATACAGCTGATATGAATGTTAGAATGGTTACGGTTGAGTTTTGATTGCCGAGTTTATATCGATATGCCGTCGAACTTTTGAATTGAAGTGTTTTGCTATCTTGTGCTTGAACTGTTATTGAGCTGAGTCTTAGCTGATGATTCCTTGGTTGTATGCTATGATTTCAGTGTATAAACAGGACACATCGAGCTTGAGAACATCGACTTCGAAACCGATAGAAGAAAGCACAAGGTTGGTAGCGTTTTGCCTTGAAGTTTGGGTTGAAAATTGAGCAAATTTTGAGATAGGTTTGGTGGTTGTCTTGTACAGATTTTGACAAGCTAGAAGACACCTTGAAACCTCACATTTGAAAGGTAAAAGTGGACTATTATTTGAATGGGATTATAACTCGAGATGGTTTGTATCGAGTTCCCTAAATCACATACTTATTTGCTTAATTGCTTTTATATGCACTTCTATGAGTTTTTGAATGAGTCTTTGCTGTTAATGGATGCTTTTATGATGATATATGTTGCATTCATCTTGCAAGACTTATTCCTTGATTTTGAAATGAACAGAGACGTTCGAATAGACGATTTGAGGGATTATATATGTATGGCATGGGTGGTTGACGTAGCCTAGCGTCTGAAATACATATGTAGTGGCTTCAAAGTCTAGAGAAGAAAGATAAGTAGCCCCACCTCGATCGGGAGAGTCGGTGGTTATTTATGATATCTTCTTCTCGGGATCCCAACCGAAGAAACGAGAGAATTGTTAGAGAATCTTGTTTTAAAACATGCATTGTTTTTATTTTATATCATGAGTTTGATATATGCTTGTTATGCATGTTTAGTTGCTTTTACTGGGAAATATATTTCTCACCGGAGTTATCCGGCTATTGTTGTGTTGTATGTGTCATGGCAATAGGCGGGAGTGGAACAGGGCAAAAGCGATCTTGAAGAACAAGGGATAAAAGAGATGAGAGAATAGCGTGATGATCCGAGTTTAGGTGGTTTATTGAGCTGTCAATGCTAGAGTTGAGTCCAAATCATGATCTTGTTGTAGTTACATGTACTAAGACTTGTTGGTTATGAGTTTAATGTATTACTCTTATGTACAAAAACTGGAGATGATGTTGCTACCTCTTAGGACTTAACTTGGTGTTTGTAAACAATGAGTCTTGTTTGATATGTGAGCCTATCTTGAGTTGATTTTAAGGCTTTGTTATGATCTATTTCTGTCAACTTATACCATGTTAGAATGCATGCTAGCTTATGTTTTGAAATAGGCTTTGTTCAAGTTGATAGTAGATGAAAAAGGCATGGAAGAACACATTTTGACAGCAAAAGTTTCTGTTCCTTTTTCTGGAAATGTGCTCGCTCGATCGGTGAAATATCACGGATTGAGCGAGGTCATCGTTGCAGGGACAAAAAGCTTGGAGATTGTGGCTCGCTCGATCGGTGAAATATTGCAGATCGAGCGAGGCCACATATTGATTGCACCCGAGAGTTGGGCTAAGGTGCTCGCTCGATCGGCAGCTTTTCACCGATTGAGCGAGGTGCTCAAATTTTTAAATTTTTTTTTTATTTTGTTTAGACTTTGATTCTTGTCTATTAATTATGATGATTTGATTAAATGAGAGATTAGAACTCGGGTCGTCACAACAGGTGGTATCAGAGCGAGAAAATTCTGGACTAAGATAGATAGCGAGTGGGGTAGATCGAGTCTTCTTCCTTGCTTACTTATTTATTATGCTATGATTTATTACATGCTTAACTTACATGTTATAAATGCTAGCATGTTTTACTTTCAAGTATTTTATTACAGGATGTTGTATTTATTTTATTTGAAAGTATGATTAATGATGATTAAAGTCGCATGCTTATTGCACTATCTGACATGATAAAAGCATGTGATCTGTTGTTTACGACATGCTACCTGATTATCTGAGTTGATTGGAAGCATGTGTTATCTGAATACCTCGATTATTTATTTATGAGTGAATCAGAACCGAGTCTTGATCAGAGGAGGACTGAAATAGATTTGATGATTCTGGTATCCTAACTCTTTTGCTAAATCAGATATGTCTCGACGACCAGGCCGACCTCCTCTCAGACCACAGGTTCCTACTCCTAGGCCAGAGCAGACAGTGCATCCTCTGCCTGAACAAACAGTGGTACCTCCGACAGTGCCTCAAGTTACTGCAATTCCGAGTAATGAACAGGGAAGTACCTCTCGAGATATGACAGATATGTCTGCTACACCAATGGAAACGTTGTTGAAAAGATTTCAATCTTACAAGCCGCCAACCTTAAAAGGTACTGAGAATGCAGTCGAATGTGAAGGATGGCTTGATGATATGGAGATGTTGTTTGATTCACTTGACTATGGTGATGAGCGGAGAGTCAAACTGATTGGGCACCAACTACATGAGGTTGCGAAGAGCTGGTGGTTCACGACTAAGAAGGCTCTGGAGCGTAGAGGAACAGTACTCACCTTGACAGTCTTCAAAACTGAATTCTATCAACGATTCTTTCCGGTGTCTTACCGCAAAGATAAGGGTGCAGAGTTTGCTAATCTGAAGCAGGGAAATTTGAATATTGAAGATTATGTTGCAAAATTCTCTACATTGCTACGTTTTTCTCCACACGTTGCCGACAGTGATGAGGCTATGACTGATCAGTTCATTAATGGACTGAATCCAGAGGTATTTACTTTGGTGAACACAAGGCGACCAAATACATTTACTGATGCCTTGAATAGTTCCAAAGGAGCAGAAGCTGGTTTGATACAACAGCGAGGAGCTTTGTATTCTGTTCAACCTCCGAGACAGCCACAATCTTCAGCTCCAATTTCACAACAACCTCCTCGGTTTGAAAGCGGTGGCAGTAGCAGTGGCAAGAAGAAATTTTGGCAAGCTCGAGGAAAGCAGTTTAAGAGGTCTGGGAGCAGTTCTTCGAGTTCGAGTGGGTCAAAACCGAAGTCTGGCATGGTTTGTAACAGTTGTGGTGGAAGTCATCCGACTGATCAGTGCCGAGGCATATTTGGGAGTTGCCATATATGCCATCAGCCGGGATATTTTGCGAGAGTGTGCCCTCAAAGGGGTTCCGGACAGTCACGAGGTACAGAGTCATCACGATCAGTGGCTCAACCTGCGATGCAAGCCTCATCTGTCCATTCCTTCCAACCACCACACCCACAGCAACAACCAAGGCCAGGAGGGAGTCAGACAGGTAGCCAGCCTTCAAGACAACATGCTCATGCCTTTGCACAGAAAGAGGAACAGGCACAGGGAGCACCGGATGATGTTATTGCAGGTAACTGTTCTCTTTATGGTTATCCTGCCTATGTATTGATAGATACAGGTGCATCCCATACATTTATCTCCGAACGGTTTGTGTCATTACATGCTTTGCCTGTTGAATCTTTACCTGTTGTTGTATCTGTCTCTTCTCCTTTGGGGAGAGGTCTTATATCAATTCAGACAGTTAAGAATTGTTTATTACAGTATGACGGTAGTGAAATAGAGATAGATTGTATTGTGCTTGGTTTGTCTGATTTTGACTGCATTATCGGAATTGATATGCTAACCAAGTACAGAGCTATCGTAGACTGTTTTCAGAAAGTGGCGAGGTTCAGACCTGAGATGGCTGGAGAATGGAAGTTTTATGGTAAGGGTTCTCGTGCTAAGATTCCTCTGATTTCTGTATTATCTATGACCCGACTTTTGCAGAAAGGAGCGGAGGGGTTTATTGTTTATACAGTTGGTGTTTTAAAAGCTAGCCCGAATCTGGCTGATTTGCCAGTGGTTAGTGAATTTGCGGATGTTTTCCCTGATGAGATTCCAGGACTACCTCCGTACCGTGAGATTGATTTCAACATAGAACTGATGCCAGGTACTGTACCGATTTCTAAAGTACCTTATCGAATGACACCAGTTGAATTGAAGGAGTTGAAAGATCAGTTGGAAGATTTACTGGCCAAGGGATACATTCGACCCAGTGTTTCTCCTTGGGGAGCTCCAGTACTGTTTGTCAGAAAGAAAGACGATTCAATGAGATTGTGTATCGACTACCGGCAACTGAACAAGGCAACGGTAAAGAACAAATACCCTTTGCCTCGTATTGATGATTTATTTGACCAGTTGCAGGGTTCTTCGGTGTATTCCAAGATCGATCTGAGATCTGGGTACCATCAGCTGAGAGTTAGAGATTCTGATATTCCGAAAACTGCTTTCAGAACCAGGTATGGCCACTATGAGTTTATAGTTATGCCGTTTGGTCTGACAAATGCTCCAGCTGTATTTATGGCTTTGATGAACCGTGTGTTTCAGAAATATCTGGATGACTTCGTTATCATTTTTATTGATGATATTCTGATATATTCGTAGAATTTGATTGATCATTCTGAGCATTTGAGAACCGTGTTGAAGACTTTAAGAGCTGAGAAACTGTATGCTAAACTGTCGATGAAACGACCCAAACATTCTAAAATAACATATGCGGAATTTTTTATTTATTTATTAATACTAAGTAAAATAGATGTACATACATGCCCATACATATATGCACAGAATAAACAGATTTAAAAATAACATAAATAAAATGCAACATTTTTACTTAAATAACTGAGTCAAACTTAAATAAAATACTGTCAAACAATCCACTTAAAAGTTTGCATGCAATAAAAATTATTTAATAAAAATAGTACTAAAATTCACCACTGGAAAGACATAAAAGAAATAAATAAGAAACAGAGTTTAAAAATTCTTAAAAATGTTCATAAGGACTCAGCCGACGGTCACGAGGGATCACTGCATGTCCGCTCATACGTCCTCGCCACCGGTAGGAACTACATCTTCCTCTACGTACTCACCTGCACCATATAAGTGTAGTGAGCCTAGAGACCCAACATGCTAACATAACAAGGGTTTAAAATAATTTAAATAACTGGAATACTAATACATAACATATACATGAATGAGCATGCTTAAAAATTATGAATTATAACTTAAAATCTTACTTAAACTTGATCTTAAATATAATCATATATTACATACATAAACATTGTTGAGCATAACATTTTTCTAACATCGCATGGTCATATCCGTAGTGTAACCTTAAACTTAAAAGTTCGACTAATCAGTCTCTTAAAACCAACGTACGCGGCGGTGAAGAATCACCTCTTACTGGTAGTAAACTACCCTTAAATTGACAGTAAACTGCCCTTAACATGTGGGGACTTGTCCCCCTTAAATTGTTACACTACTTCAACTTCCAACATAAAAATTATTTTCTAGCTCAACCTTAAACATTAAATCATGCCATAAAATTATTTCATGAATGCATGTACTTAAATAAAATGTGTGTCCTTCATATATATTTAATTTAATTTTTATACTAACATATAAATACTAAAATAACATTCATGCATAAAATAATTAAATATATATTTAGGACACATGCAATTTCTCTTGGTTTGTGCTAGACTGCTGGCCCTAACACTCAAGCCCATTTTCTTAAATTCTGGCTCATTAACACTGAGACTGATCAATTAACATTCTTAAGCCCATTAACACATTTCTAAGCCCAATAAATCAATTAAAGTCCATTAGCACATACTTGGCCCAATAACAACTTAATCTGGCCCAATGGGCCCAAAAGCCCAAAGACTGGCCCAATAACTTCCATGGGCCCCCAAGCCCATAAAAATTATTGGACTAACTTAATTAAATTTATTTAAGCCCAATAATAATTAAATTTAACCCAAATAATTAAATGGAACCCAATTAAATTTTTGGATTTAATTAGGCCCATTTAACACTTAATTAAACTTAAAACTTAAAAATAAAAATACCCGAGCCCGACTCACTTAACCCGGACCCGAACCCAATAGACTTTACCCATGACTACTGAACCCGACCCGGATCCCCCAAAACCCTACACCCGAACACCCCCTCCCTTACCTTAGCTGCGGCCGTGAGCAGCAGACCTTCTTGGTCTGCTGCCGGCCAGCTCCGGCCGCCCCTGGCCGGAGCGCCGCCGCCCAGATGTAGCCCACGTCTGGGCGGTCCTAACCTGCCCTGGCTCGGCCTCAGCCCTTCACCCTAGCCCAAGGCCGAACCCCCCTTCCAGAAACCCTAACCTGCGCACCCCATGGCTTCTTCTTGCACCAGCTCACCCAGGCCTCTACCTAGCCCATAACCGACCAAGCCAAGCTAGCCTAAGGACCCCGACGAACCCCTTGACAGCCCTGACCAGCAGCCATGCATGCCCCCTAGCCAAAAACGTGAGCATGATTCACAAAAACATGAACAAGTGCATACATTCAACCCATCTCTATTATTTTCTGAAAATCCTTGAATAAAAACTGATGCATACCCAACACACACATATAAAACTGATATGGTGAAAGAAAAGTGAAAGAAAACATGCCTTGCACCGTAGAATTAATAGGGCAAAGTGCGTAGAACGTTTCCGGGACGACGGTACGACGAACAACCTTTCTTGATGCTTCAAAAATATCGAGGCTATGGAGTCCTTCTTGGAGGCTACTTGGTCGATGAAGGAGATGAATAATGGGGGAGGGAGGCGGCTAGGTTGTAGAGAAAAGGATTGAACGTGAGGTTTGGGGTAGATTTAGGATTTAATTTGGGTATATAGGATTTTAATAACTAATATAGGGAGATAATAACATAAATAAAATAATCTTAACTTTTAAAAATACTAACTAACATAACAATTAATTAAAATTCCGAATATTTATTTTAGGGAATTTTAAAGATAATTAAAAGTCAATATTTTGGCTAAATTTGGATAAAAATGGACTTCTAAAATTATATAAAATTAAATACTGATAATTTTGAGGAAATAAAACTCAAAATAATATTTTTGGGCTCCTAAAAGACTCATAAAATAATTTGGGTAGAAAGTTGTCATCTCGTCCGTCCACGGTCCCGTCTACGCGATAAAATAATTAAATTTCCATAATTCATGAAAATCACTAATTATGGGTTAAATGCTTAAAAATAACTTAAAACATGCACAAATAATTTCACATAAATATTTAACCCATAATCTAAAATTCTAAATAAATAAAATCCCTAATTATGCATGCGAATTTACGTACTAAAAATACTGGGTGTTACAGTCGAAATGTGAGTTTTGGCTGAAACAGGTTGTTTTTCTTGGACATATCATATCCGAAAATGGTATAGCTGTTGATCCAAGTAAAGTCGAGGCAGTGATCAATTGGTCGAGACCAACATCTGTTCTTGAGATACGTAGTTTCATGGGTTTGGCTGGGTATTATCGTCGGTTCATTAAAGATTTTTCCAGTATTGCGAAGCCGATTACTCAGTTGACTCAGAAAAATGCTCCATTTATCTGGTCTGAAGCTTGTGAATCCAGTTTTCTTGAGTTGAAGAAACGACTGACCAGTGCACCAGTCTTGACGATTCCTTTAAGTACTGGTGGTTTCACTGTTTATTGTGATGCATCTCATCGAGGTTTGGGATGTGTATTGATGCAGAGAGGGCATGTGATTGCTTATGCCTCACGACAGTTGAAGCCTCACGAGACCAGATATCCGATTCATGATCTTGAATTGGCCGCCATTGTATTTGCTTTGAAGATTTAGTGACATTATCTGTACGGGGAACAGTTTGAAATCTATTCTGATCATAAGAGTCTGAAATATTTGTTTTCACAGTCAGAACTGAATATGAGACAGCGGAGATGGCTTGATTTGCTGAAAGATTTTGATTGTGAGATTAGATACTATCCGGGAAAATCGAATGCAGCAGCTGATGCATTGAGTCGAAGGGTATGTTCTTTATCTTTATCAACGATTGGTGTATCCCATTTGATTGAAGACTGTTGTTGTTCTGGATTAGTATTTGATATGAATTATCAGCCTCTGCGACTTTATCAAATTCAAGTTGAACCAGAGCTACTTTTGAGAATTAAAAAAGCTCAGAAACTTGATCAGAATGTGCAGAATTCGATTGAGAAAGTCCGATCAGGGCATGTATCTGAATATCAAGTTCGAGATGATCTTCTTTATGTTCATAATGGCCTTGTAGTGCCTGATATTTCTGATGTGTGACAACAACTACTGAAAGAGGCGCATTGTAGCCGTTATAGCATTCATCCTGGTGGTAGGAAGATGTACAATGATCTGAAAGCTCATTATTGGTGGAAGCAAATAAAGACAGATATCACTGATTTTGTAGCTCGATGTCTGAATTGCCAACATGTGAAAGCTGAGAGGAAGAAACCGCCTGGTTTGTTACAGAGTTTGTCCGTGCCTGAATGGAAATGAGATCATATTTCCATGGACTTCGTGACGAGATTACCTCGATCTTCTAGAGGTTGCGATGCTATCTGGGTGATTATCGATAGATTGACGAAATCAGCGTGTTTCATTCCTTATCGCATGACGTATAGACACGACCAGATGACAGAGATTTATGTCCGAGAAGTTGTCAGATTGCATGGAGTGCCGAAATCTATTGTATCAGATCGTGATCCTCGGTTTACATCACATTTCTGGCACAGCTTACAGAATGATTTGGGTACTCAGCTACATTTGAGCACAGCGTATCATCCACAGACAAACGGACAGTCTGAGCGTACCATTCAGACTTTGGAGGACATGTTGAGAGCTGTAGTGCTTGATTTTGGCACTAGTTGGCAAGATTCACTACCCCTTTGTGAATTCTCGTACAACAACAGCTATCAATCGAGTATTGAAATGGCTCCGTTTGAAGCTTTATATGGAAGAAAGTGTCGATCTCCTCTGTACTGGGATGATATTTCTGATGTACCTGACACTGGACTTGATATGATTCGAGATATGACTGAACAAGTGAATCTTATTCAGAAAATAATGAAGACAGCTCAGGACAGACAAGCGAAGTATGCCAATATTCGACGTCGACCTTTGTCTTTTGAACAGGGGGATCGTGTATTTCTGAAGATTTCTCCGTTCAGAGGCACCGTACGATTTGGCAAGCGAGGGAAGTTGTCTCCACGCTACATTGGTCCGTATGAAATTCTGGAGAAAATAGGCAATCTTGCCTATCGATTAGCTCTTCCTCCGGCTTTATCTGGAATACATGATGTCTTTCATGTATCGATGCTTCGAAAATATCTTGCTGATGAATCTCATGTGCTTCAATCTGATGAGGCTGAACTCGACGAGACTTTGAGTTATTTCGAAAAGCCAATTCAGATTCTTGATCGAAAAGAGAAGCAACTTCGAACGAAGACTATTCCACTTATGAAAGTTCAGTGGAGTCGTCATGGTATTGAAGAAGCAACTTGGGAGACAGAATCAGATATGAGGCAACGATTTCCAGAGATGTTTCAATGATGTGAGTCTCCTTTAGTTTTCTGTTATCTGATATACATTATGTGCTGTTCATACTGGAGATTTCGAGGACGAAATCGAGTCTTAGTGGGGAAAAATTGTAACGCCCGGAATTATTTAATTTTAATTCGAGAATATTTAATTTGTGAATATTTGGAGTTTTGATTTAAATTCTAATATTCTTAAATTATTTAGGATTGAAATTGAATGAAATGAGAAATTGATGACTGAATTGCAATTATTGAAGTCTTGAGGGGCCAAATGTAAATAGTTGAAAATGAACTGGACACTTGTTATATTTCTGATTATTCACGTGTGATTCAACCATGTACATCAGATTTTTAGAGGCAAGAACCGAGAGAGAGCAAAAGAACTTTCAAGTTTCATTTCTTCAACTTCCAATCGCCATATCTTGAGTTTCGGGTATCCGATTTCGATTCTGAAAGATGTTCTGGAATCCTTGCAACGAGACCTTCGATTTGATGTAAGTTTTATCTTAGTTCATCATGATTTGGGAATTCGAAATTGACAGAGATCAGAAGTTTGTATGGAATGGTGTTGATGAGATTCTTTACCTTGTTTTATTGAAGTTGAGTTGAGGAATGATTGTTGTATCATGTTCTTATGATTTCCCAGCTAGTAGTCGATGTATATGCTTGCTGATATGTTGAGGATTATGCTGGTTTTGAATCCTATACAGCTGATATGAATGTTAGAATGGTTACGGTTGAGTTTTGATTGCCGAGTTTATATCGATATGCCGTCAAACTTTTGATTTGAAGTGTTTTGCTATCTTGTGCTTGAACTGTTATTGAGCTGAGTCTTAGCTGATGATTCCTTGGTTGTATGCTATGATTTCAGTGTATAAACAGGACACATCGAGCTTGAGAACATCGACTTCGAAACTGATAGAAGAAAGCACAAGGTTGGTAGCGTTTTGCCTTGAAGTTTGGGTTGAAAATTGAGCAAATTTTGAGATAGGTTTGGTGGTTGTCTTGTACAGATTTTGACAAGCTAGAAGGAACCTTGAAACCTCACATTAGAAAGGTAAAAGTGGACTATTATTTGAATGGGATTATAACTCGAGATGGTTTGTATCGAGTTCCCTAAATCACATACTTATTTGCTTAATTGCTTTTATATGCTCTTCTATGAGTTGTTGAATGAGTCTTTGTTGTTAATGGATGCTTTTATGATGATATATGTTGCATTCATCTTGCAAGACTTATTCTTTGATTTTGAAATGAACAGAGACGTTCAAATAGACGATTTGAGGGATTATATATGTATGGCATGGGTGGTTGACGTAGCCTAGCGTCTGAAATGCATATGTAGTGGCTTCAAAGTCTAGAGAAGGAAGATAAGTAGCCCCACCTCGATCGGGAGAGTCGGTGGTTAGTTATGATATCTTCTTCTCGGGATCCCAACCGAAGAAATGAGAGAATTGTTAGAGAACCTTGTTTTAAAACATGCATTGTTTTTATTTTATATCATGAGTTTGATATATGCTTGTTATGCATGTTTAGTGCTTTTACTGGGAAATATATTTCTCACCGGAGTTATCCGGCTATTCTTGTGTTGTATGTGTCATGGCAATAGGCGGGAGTGGAACAGGGCAAAAGCGATCTTGAAGAACAAGGGATGAAAGAGATGAGAGAATAGCGTGATGATCCGAGTTTAGGTGGTTTATTGAGCTGTCAATGCTAGAGTTGAGTCCAAATCATGATCTTGTTGTAGTTACATGTACTAAGACTTGTTGGTTATGAGTTTAATGTATTACTCTTATGTACAAAAACTGGAGATGATGTTGCTACCTCTTAGGACTTAACTTGGTGTTTGTAAACAATGAGTCTTGTTTGATATGTGAGCCTATCTTGAGTTGATTTTAAGGATTTGTTATGATTTATTTCTGTCAACTTATACCATGTTAGAATGCATGCTAGCTTATGTTTTGAAATAGGCTTTGTTCAAGTTGATAGTAGATGAAAAAGGCATGGAAGAACACATTTTGACAGCAAAAGTTTCTGTTCCTTTTTCTGGAAATGTGCTTGCTCGATCGGTGAAACACGGATCGAGCGAGGTCATCGTTGCAGGGACAGAAAGCTTGGAGATTGTGGCTCGCTCGATCGGTGAAATATTGCAGATCGAGCGAGGCCACATATTGATTGCATCCGAGAGTTGGGCTAAGGTGCTCGCTCGATCGGCAGCTTTTCACCGATCGGGCAAGGTGCTCAAATTTTTTTTTTAAAAAAAAAATTTATTTTGTTTAGACTTTGATTCTTGTCTATTAATTATGATGATTTGATTAAATGAGAGATTAGAACTCGGGTCGTCACATAAATTATTTATCTACAAGCGCAAAACTTGACTTTGTTTGCTCAAATTCAATTTTGACAACTCATGTTTCCATTTTTTTTGAGGGCTCCGGCTATAATTTAATCGAATGGACTATGTACATCTTAATTTAAATTTTAATTAAAAAGGATATTTTAAAAAAAATAATATATGTTTTTTAAAAATATTTTATGTATGCGTGTAAAAATTGCTTAGTTTATTTGTAAGTATTAAAAAGCTATAACGTGTAAATCATGAGATTCACGATTGGTTACATTCTTATAATTAGGAAATAAGGGTTGTGTTTCCCCTCTAGATAGCATCTTCTTGGTTTTTGGCGTCTCTCCCAACATTCAAGCAACTCGAAGGTACAAATTTTAATAGTATAGAGTTTAGGTGTTGGACTTTTCATGGATTTGGATGTGTTATGTATAGGATTGATTTTTTAGGTTTCTTATTTTGGTGTAAAGAAATGTATGCTATTAGTGTTCATGGACTTGGTTTCCCTTAGGCTCTTCTAATCCGATTTTGCTGTTTCTCCTGACAATTTTGATCGCTTTTCTCTGTTGGATTCATGGTTTTCATTGCTACTTCACGTTCGAATCTCTGCAGAAGTCCATCTTTGAAAGTTGCAGAAATCTGCTCGAGGTTGTGTTGCTGATGTGGATGATTGGTGGAGTGTTGGACCTTGTTTCTTATTGATTTAGAACGTCTTTGGGGTTTCGACTTGCTGTTGTTTCTGAGACACTCCAAGTTCTTGTTTATTTACTTGTATTGCGCTTCTGTGTTTCAGGTGAGTTGTGGTTGTGCTAAGAGTGGTTATATATTGTTTTTACATCGTTTGTGAATTGTTTGAGGTGATTTGGGCACTTGTTTAGCAGCTGGATTGCTTCATGACGTGGGCACACTTTCTGCTCATCAAGTTTAGTTTTTTCTGTTTTGTTTATGCCAATTCCAATCTTTCATCATTTTAGTCCCTCATTCTTGGACATGGCATTGATGAGATGTACATATTTTTTTATGTTATAAATGACCTTAATGCGGAGTTCAAACATATGGTGGATTACTCGACGAAATAATCAACTTTGTTCATACTCTTCAAAGACAATTTGAGGTAAATTTGCTAAGCTAAACTTATAGGCAATAATTTAGTGAAGGGACAAAGAAATTAAAAAATGTTCAAGTGAAGACATTATTTATTTTTATGCTTCTCTGCTCATGCAACTTAAACATGACACAATAATATAAATTTTTCTTTATTTGTACATGTATATATAATGTTCATTCTCTTTTGCTAGTGGTAACTTTTTTCTATAAATTTTTTTTATCTTCAACAGTTTGCTCAAGTTCTTCACCTTATTTCATTTGTACTCTATTATTTGGCTTTAAATTTTTCACAAAGCTCTTGGAAAGAAGAATCAAGAACTTTCTAGGTGAGCGAATCACCTTTTTCTTTTCATGATTAGATATATTGTTTTTTAGGGTTTATTTGTGGAATTTTGTTGTTTTGTGGTGGTTGATTAATTGCTCTAGTTTTTGGTGATGGTATCAAACCCAAATCTTGTTTAATGTGTTGTTCGACATTTGCAAAACTGCTTCCAAGGCTCTAGTGGAAGTAATGATTTTATATATTATTTTATTTGTCAGCCTCTAAGCAAGATGCACATAATTTTTTAATAACATCTGTCACTGACTCTCCTATGTTGTAGTATGATGGACGAGGTTCTATTTCTGCTTGGTTTTCATCAAGCCTACGATTTTCAGCCACCAACTCTCCTGCTCGTGGATGTCCATTCTCAGGTCTACAATATTTTTTGAAAATTTTACTCTATAGTATATTGTTGTGTACCTTAATCTTCTTGTAAAGTGTGGATTCAAAACCATTTAGCATTGCTTTGAAATTGATTAGAATTGTGTTTATGGTATTTGAATATTCTGAAACAGTTTCAGTTTTTTAGCTCATTTCAACATTGTTTGGAAATATTCTCGCGAGCTACCACCGTCAACCGTCATCAACAGCTACCAGTTTAGATCCAACTTTTCTAGTTTCGTTCTTCAATGTTTTTAGGCTTGTTTCAGCTTGGTTGCTGCCCATTTTTGCGAGGTACTGTAGGATACCCGGAAATGAGTATCAAAAGCTTTGAATTTAATTCATTTTCAACTCATTTATGATACTATATTGATGTATTAATGTCGTTTATATTGTAGGTTATACTATCGGACGAGTTCAAGTTATATTTTCAGGATATTGTAATTTCAAGTTTTCGGTACATCTTTATATTTTAAGTTTTGTCTTAACCTTAATATTTCTGAAAGCTTAACCGCTACATTTTTTTTTTTTAGACTGACTTTGCATTATGTATTTTTGGATACTACTGTTGACGCACAAGTTAGTTCTTTTGTATTCTAATTGAAGCTAGAATGTAGTAGTTGTTTTTTTCTTCATTTTGTCGCGTTTTGGAATTTTTAGGATGAGTTTATTTAATACATTTTAGTGCATGCCATGGATTTTAGGAATTGCTGGTTATCATTTTATTTGAAAATTTTGAATGGAATTAAACTAATGGTTATGAAATATAGGAATTGCTCATATCATTTTATCTAAAAAGGTATTGTTGCTTCATCTCATTCACACAATAAGGTTATGGACATGTTGTTTTAGCTATGTATTTAGATTTTTAAATGTTAAACTATATAATTTTGATTAGTTTTAGTGTTTGTTGTGGGATTAGATTTATTTTTTCTTTGTTTGATTTTATGTGTTCTTGGAGAAATTTTTTATCTTTGATACATATTTTCATTAGTTTTTATGCAATTGATCTTCTGTGGCTAATTTAGATTAGCCACGATTTTTTTCATTTCCGCGTCAAATTTAGCCACGGTTTTTTCTAAACCGTGGTTAATTTAACCACGGTTTTTTTTAATAACCGTGGTAATTTTAACCACGGTTTTTTTAAAACCGTGGCTAATTTTACCACGGTTATAAACAACCGTGGTTAATTTAGCCACGATTTTTTAAAAAACCGTGGCTACATTAACCACGGTTTTTTAAAAAAACCGTGGCTACTTTAACCACGGTTTTTAAAAAACCATAGCTATTTTAACCACGGTTTTTTTAAAAACCGTGGCTAATTCAGCCACAGTTTTTCATAAAACCGTGGTTAATTTAGCAACGGTTTTTTTAATTCCGTGGCTAATTTAGCCACGGTGTATTTAAAAACTGTGGTTAATTTAACCACGGTTTTGGTTAAAACCGTGGTTAAATTTAGCCACGGTTTAAAACCGTGGCTAAATTTAGCAACGGTGGATTTAACCACGGTTTCAAAAACCGTGGCTAAAATCGTGGGTAAATCAATTTAGCCACGGTTTTGGCCGTGGCTAAACTCCAATTTTTTTTGTAGTGAATTCATTCTATCTGTCTTTCTTATAATTTCATTTTCAAAATTGATAACATACATAAAAGTAAAACAGAATTTAAAAAAGGAAAAAAAAAAAAAACCAATCCACCAAGTAAATTAAATTAAAAAAAAGGAGATACAACCTAAGATCCCAATTACATGAAATAAATTCAAAATTTCACCTATATGTGTCGGTACAACTTGAAGAGTATATATATATATATATATATATATATATATTATATCTCGAAAGAAATTAATTATTCCTTGATATATTTCCATGTTTTAAAATTTTATTTAAGTCTTTTATCTTTCTTGGATTTGTAGTTTTTTGGACTTGAAGTTTAGATCTTTTTAAATATCTTATTTAATTGGTTGAGATATTTTAAATAGAAATTATTTTATATTGAATTTTAAAATGATATATTCATATATTTTAAAGAGCTTAAATATTTCTATATTTATTTGATTATTTTGTAGGAGATATTATGCAGTTATCATAATATATTTTTATCTCTTAATTTAATTTAATTTTGTTTCCTTATCATTGTAGATTCAAGTTTGAATTAAGGAAACAATATCAAGCCTCTTTTTGGAGATAAGTTGACACACTTACGTAGAGATCTGTGGCTTGGAGAAAAACTAGAGAGAGCGCAGAAAAGAGAGATCAAGCCGTAGATGAGAATTTGAGCATACAAAATAAAAGTGACGACCAAGAGAGATATTTGAAAGAGCTTTTGAGAGAGACTTCAGCATACACATAGAGATCTCAAGAACAATAGAAAAGGATGAAGGACTCGCATAAACTGATGGTCGATGTTTTTCGTAGATGCCGGTGAAGAGTTTGAGAGCATTGAAGATTGAAAAATGTTGCTCTTGTATTTTGGCATCTAAGGGCCAACTCTATTCTCTTGATTTTCTTGTCTACCTTCAGTAGACTTTTAGGAGTTGGTTTATTTGTTTTATTCTTTATTTTCTCACATGTTTTGAGAAATTTGATTTTTATAATAATTCACAAGTTTTAGGGTTTGTAAAACTCTTTGATTATTTTCTAGTGAAAGTTTTGACCTGAGGCGCTGCAAGACTTGCTTAAATATTTGAGTCTGATTTTTTTGGTTGCTTATCTATTTTATTCATACTTTAAAAAATTCTGATGCATGTTAATCAAGGTGTTATTAAAAATGTTGTCAACACTTTGTGACAACACCTGAATCTGTTTTATGTGCAACCTTCTATTACTTTAGTACTTGTGCATATTTACTTTTGAGTATTTTTATTGTTGGTTTGCCGTTACTATTCACGTTTTAATATTTCCGCTGCATATTGTGTAGTATGTTATGTTGTCAACACCTAGTGACAACATCTGATTCTGATAATTTTTATGAGTCATGGTATCCCTTACATATATATATATACACACACACACACAAACAAACAAACAAATTAATCAAGGAAGAAAAAAAATAAATAAACATGAAAATATGGCTGGTATACTGTACCAAAATATCAAATTATCGGGATATCGTACCGAAAATTTTTCGATACATATACATTTTTTCAATATATCGAATTTTTTTTCGATATTTGTACGATATCGATATGGATTTTTTTCATACTAAAATTTCAAAGTTTCAGTATCGATATGAATAAAATATGACTATTTTTTTTTTTAATATTTTCTACCTGTGACTTTTATATGATGGCTCTAGTTCATGATTCCTTTCTATTTTGATCCGGTCATTAAAATTATCTTGCAAAGGGATGACATGCAATTGAAATCCAATGAACACATGGGATACCGGCTAGAAAACTGAAAAGGCAGTCATCGTCTTCCAACGGATACATGCAGTGTGCTCAAGTTTACACACATGCACTAGAATTACAAGGAAGTTGCCTTTCATGTTGGTGATTAATAAAGCATGGTTGCGATTGTTCTCCAGCGGAGTCGATGTGGATTACCAACCGAACTACGTAAATCGTGTATTGTGTGATAAATTTTCGTATGATTGTATTTGGTTTTGAGTTGGTTTCTTCTTGTGTTCGTGTACAGTAGTATTGATATTTCGAAAAATGGATATAATTAAATTAAAAAAACGAAAAGAGTGGACATGCATCTTAATATCAAAATCCTAAATTTCGTCTATACAAGAAATGACGAACTTAAGCCATATAATATAGATCAGGAGGTACATGAATTTCACAAAAGATTTTGTGAAAGTATTTTGCTTAATAATTATTAACAAAATTACTGTTTAGAAATTAAATCGAGCAAGTAAATAAAGTACTTCAATAATTCAAAGAGATAAACTTCAATATTTTACATATACGATCTAATTAATTAGTGTTATAAAATCTCAACATGAAATCAAATTCAAACTTTCTTCTTTATCTTTATATATCTAGCTGATCTCTATATATATTGCATATACTTGAATCATATAATTGACTGCACAGTAAAGCATCATGCGTAAAAATGGAGCTCTTCGGGGGAACTACGTGCTTAACTGGTTACTAGCTACTGATACAAACAAAAGCGTGATTGATTAATTCCCTTTTAGCAAAACCTAGAAAAAAGTTGTCAACCATTGAATTTTTTTTTTTGTGTCTATGGTTTATTAATCTATTAATTAATTGGCATAGTATCATTAAACTTATAATAAAAACTAGATCGAAACACAATTTTATGTTTGTTCTAAATTTGATCATGTTTCGCACCTTTTACAACTTTCGTCTAATTATTTCTATATACTAATGTTTACCTGGGAAATTGAGTTTCGATCTTTTAATTTGTTATATGTATTAATTAATTTGTAAGTTTTATATGTGCAGTGTGTGTAGGGGTGGGTCTGTACGATATACCGTACCGAAAATTGGTTACCGTATGCCGTACCGAAAAAATATGTATGAAATTTTTCATACCGATACCGTACCGTATACCGAATATATCGAATTTTCGGTATACCGAATTTTCGGTATGACAAAAATGGGAAAATAATTTTTTTGGTCCATTAACTTGTCTAAGTTTTGGTTTTGGTCCATTAACTTTTCCGATGTGGGTTTTGATACACTAACTTTGCATTTTCAGTATTTTTTGGTCCAAATGCATACGTGTCAACTTCTAATTGGCCCAACATGATGATGTGGACCAATCAAAAGCTGACACATATGCAGTTGAACCAAAAAACACTGAAAATGCAAAGTTAGTGTACCAAAACCCACATCAAAAAAATTAATGGACCAAAATCCAAAAGGGGTAAAGTTACTAGATCAAAAAACTTATTTTCCCGACAAAAATTTATACCGTGTACCGATACCGAATTCAAAAAAAATTCGGTATACCGAAAAATTTCATATATATATTTTTAAAAAATATATTTTTTGGTATTTCGGTATATACCGGTATACCGAAAAAAAAAATACCATTTTCGGTAATTTCGATAATTTTTCTGTACGATTTTTCGATATTTCGGTATTTTGGTATTTTTACCCACACCTAAGGGTGTGTATATATGTGTGTTACATGGGTAAAAAATGTTACGTACACTTCTTTTAATAATTAGTTTAGGTGAAATCTATGTTTAAATTAATTGTCGAGTTAGCGATTAACATTTGGACCACATGATCACATCCCATTCAATGACTCTTTGAATTTGACTTTACTTGCAATTACTGGATTTTATCGTTTTTCGTTCTCCGATTCTAATTCAAATATTATATTTTTATATTCTAAGAGTTATCCAGTTATATTCGACTATTGGGTTAATTATTTGATCTTTATTCAATGATTTTTTTTTCTCGACAATATTATTTGTCATTTATCTACATAATTAAATATGGTATCAAAAGATTGTATAAGACGCACGACACGAACGATCAATTTGCCCAGGTTGCATTGAAATTAATTTCCATGTTTAAATGCTGCTGACCCATATTGCCAGTAGTCTCAGCCGACGTTCTTTCTTTTAATTTCCCATCTGTAGAAGACAAGTTCGTACATAATGCCAATCTAAATATTTTATTTGTGGATGGATAGTAAATTTAATCTTCAAAAAAGATAATATTCATGTATTAAGCAAGGAAAACAACATTTTTGGCCATGTAACCTTACCTCGTTAAATTTTGTTTTTGATCATATTATCAACCAATTCACGGCTTTAGTTCACTAAAACATGCATATTTTTTTTTTTAAATTACAAATTTTTCAAAACACTATTAGATATCGATCTATGGAGTGTTTTACAATCATTTCTTTGAAGTAAAAATAGATATCATGATCGTTACAAATTCTATGGGCAACTATGTGAGCAACAACTGACGTGGTACTTTATACATCCAATGAGTGATTGTTACGTCAGTTGTTGCTTATGTAGTTGTTCGATCGCATGGACAACTATCATGGGCAACTACGTGAACAACAGCTGACGTGACACCTTAAGTACAATTTACTATTAATATACACAACCAAGTTATACGTACCATTGTACCAATATGTTTAAAATATGAGAGATCCAATAATATTACAGGCAAACATGAAACAAATGAGCCATTGGGACCTGGGGATTGGAACAAGTATTTGGTTTATAAGGAATACGTTATTTTCATGTGTGGTTCTTATATAGTACTTATCAAGATAATAGGGTTTGACTTGTGCAAGCTAATTAAAGACATTAATTTTCCAACAGCCAACCAATAATCCAAGGGCCTACTCGTGTGACCCACACTCTTATTTAATATATGGGAAAACTGCATATATTGTGCCTACACTTTCACCCAATTTTGTACCTATAAATAGAGACTCGAATGCGCCTACACTTTCATCCAAAATCAAAACCAAATATTCAAAGAAATAATTAATATATATATATATATGGGCTTGAAGGCACTTTTCTTTCTTGGCTTTTTCTTGGCCACATATCTTCTCATTTCCTCCCAAGTAGCTGCAGTTAGGGAATTGGCTGCAGAGGCTTCCACCACTGAGGTTACTGGTAATTAGTACACGCAGTACTTAATTCTATGAATCTTATTTTATATATATATATAAGAGAAATGATATGGTGAGCAACCACCGTGCTCACTCATGTGAGTACCTGCTGATGTTTTACTCAACTATTGGATGTGCATGATGTCACGTTAACAAGTGCTCACATGGATGCTCACGGTGGTGATTGCTCACCATATCATTTCTCATATATATAATGGTACAATTAATTAATTGTGCATTGTGGTGGATATCTATTTTATTTTTATTTTTCTCAGCAAATGATAAAGTGGATAAGACGAATGAAGTCGGGGTAGATCAATATGGAGGATATCCTGGTGGAGGATATCCTGGAAGAGGGGGATATGGAGGCTATCCCGGAGGAGGATATGGAGGCTATCCCGGAAGAGGCCGTGGTGGCTATGGTGGGCGCTGCCGATTTGGATGCTGTGGTGGTGGCGGCTACTACTATGGCTACCGCAGATGCAGGTGCTGCTACTATGCCGGTCAAGTACCTGATGGTGATTGGCAAAGCGAGCTTGGAAATTAATGATCATCAACGTACAACTGCTGCATGCATGCGCTATATATCTTATATCATGCATAAATGATTGGATATATATAGTTTGAGATTTGAACAAAAATAATGATGTTGTTGTTGGAAGTTGTTGTATGATACAGCCGACAGTGAGAATAATTTGTGTTAATAAGTGTGTGAAAGATTTGCGTTCATCTTAGTGGATGAACACGAATCGATACAGAATGCAATAATATGTGTGATTGTGTACGTTTTATATATCATGCAAGTACTGTTGTATAATAGTAAAAGACATGTATAGCTAGTTCCTTTCCTATAGTTCTTTTTTTTTTTTTTTGGAAGTTAAATGGCTTCGTAGTTTTTAAATTGTATACAAAAACTACAACTTATTTGGATCAATATTTGATTTATCAACTCCGCAAATATCGTATAAACTGTGACCCTATTTTATAATTTTAATATCGTATTCACTACTACAAAAAAGCAAAAAAACTACGGTAAAAAAACGTAGTTAATTTGGGGTGTAAAACCGAAGTTAAAAGCCATGTAGTTAAAAGTGCGATCATAGACTATGGTTTTAAACCGTAGTCTATGACCGCAAAAGACTACGGTTTTTAAACTGTAGTCTTTTGTCTTAAAAGACTACATTTTAAACCGTAGTTGTTTTTAATAAAACCGTAGTCTTTTAGACTACGGTTTTAAGAAAACCGTAGTCTTTTGCGACAAAAGACTACGGGTTTTAAACCGTGGTATTTTGTCGTAAAAGACATCGTTTTTAAACCGTAGTAGTTTGTAAGAAAACCGTAGTCTTAAGCGACAAAACACTACGGGTTTAAACCGTTGTTTTTTAACCGTAGTCTTTTGTCATAAAAACAACGGTTTTAAGCAGTAGTCTTTTATAATAAAACCGTAGTCTTTTGATATTAAAGACAACGATTTTCACCGTTGTCGTTTCAAAAATAAAACCGTTGTCTTTAGTCTATATAAGAATCCAATGCGATTAAGAATCAATTTACATAAAATATGCTGTCCATAATATTTAAAACATCATAAAATGTGCAATTAGTTGATCAAAACTACGTACAATTTCCACAAATTGGTCATAATCTACGTACGTACCAACTACAAAAACACTAGTCATACACCATAAACGTTCGAGTAAATTAAGTTTAAAACATCAATTTAAACAAAATGATTGTGCCACAACATTACACAGACAGCAACTCCTCTGCTATATGAAAACAGCACAAAAGACCTTTCTGGATACTCTCCTCAACAATATCTGATACCTTAGGAGAAGGGAACACCAAAAAGGTGAGCATCATCCTATCTAGATACTCTCCTCACGTGGCTTTGAAATCAAAAGGTTTCCCATTCCAGAACCTGTCCCTCCACCCAATAAATGGCAGACCTGAAACCCTGCATCCCAGACACCACAGATAAAAGCATCAAATTACGGCATGTATTTCCCTTTTTCAAGCATTTGCCATTGAAACAAACGGAAGCCAGTGTACAAAAATAAGTAAAATATTAATGCATTACCAAGGGTACACATCAATTAAATATTATCAATGAAGA
This sequence comes from Henckelia pumila, assembly GCF_033568475.1. Classification (NCBI taxonomy): domain Eukaryota; kingdom Viridiplantae; phylum Streptophyta; class Magnoliopsida; order Lamiales; family Gesneriaceae; genus Henckelia; species Henckelia pumila. Next base: position 86,871,531 of record NC_133120.1, read on the forward strand.
AAGATGGATGAAAACTAATCATTAATGTAAACAAAGATTGTCGGAACACGCAGAGGCATTTTTTCGAACGTATAACAGACAATTTTATATGCCGCCAGAATCAACGAAGGAAATGGAAAAAGATCGAGCCTTTGAAGAGTGATTACACGTCTACAACATATAAGAAACAAATGCAGGCCGCTATTAATAAATTTATAACGACATAAAAAATATGGAGCTAATTAAAGACGAAATATTCCAATAATATAAGACATTCGTAAAAATATCTAAACACCCAGCCAATAGACCTAAGCAACAATGTTTGATCACGCAAGAAACATCAAAACTTCAACACATCAATCAAAACCATGTATATACCTAAAGGTCGATATGATCTTGTATGCATTCAGCCACCTCCCAGCGCACCTCATCAATTTCTTCCATAGTGTACTCTACTTTCGTGAACTGGGAACACACAAATACATTATATTATTAAAAACAAAACATTAATGAACTTTTAAAATGATATATATAGATAACTTCAAATGATTTAAGTAAGACAGAAAATAGTACTATCGATCTTAGTGAATCCCTCTCGATATTTGAAACTTTTTCGGTAATCTGTTTCACCAAACAGCTACCTTTGTCATCAATCTCACCATCCCTAGCACCGTTTTTGTATATAAATGCTTCAAGTTTGTGTATTCTTGCATCTTGTTATGATATTCTTGCATCTTGTTCTGATATTAATTTCCTAGCCTCCAACAACTCCTTTTTTTGCTCAATAATCAAATATCTGCCAACATCAGCACCCTTCCAAGTTCTACCAACATTAAAATATAATGTTGGAGTAATATGACCTCCAACAGCCCTCACACGCCCACCATGTTTGTTTGATTCGAGTGCTTTTGTGAGGATATCTTCTTTTGTCCCTGTAATTTTCAGTGTACCCTCACGCTTTTGCTATATGTAACCATCCTGTTATAGAATTGAAGAAGAAATAATTACTATACAATATTTCATTGAAATAAAAAAATAGATTTTGATGTAGTGCAATCTCACAATCTTGTCTACTGTCATTTTCAAAGCGTTTCCTTCAAATTCCCCATCTTTATTCACTCGTCCTTTCTTTCAAATAATAGCTCTATTGATGTCATCATCATCACATAATTCATTTGCCTAAAAACAATAACGATCAAATGATATAAATCAAACAAGCACTGGAACATTAAAAATCAACATCAAACGCATTTTTGTAAACACAATTGTCCAAACCATCAATTTTGAAATTAAACTTACTATTTCTTCGGCATAACGTGCATATCCTTTCCGAGCAAGGCGGTGGGGGTACAAGTTCTGTTTTATTCCTTCTTTTTGTTTCTCACTCAATTTCTGTTCAAGTAAAACATTCAACATATAAATTTTATTTATTCCAAAAACTAACAAATTATCAACTTACTTTACAAGAAAAAAAAAACTTACAACGAAGTCATCGGACATGCGACTAATGACAAAAGAACTCCAGTCATCTTGTGCAATACCATATCCAATCGGTGGTTCATTCAATTTCTCCAGTTCATCGAGCTTGCTCAAAATGAAAGTATGGGTGAGATGGGTTTTAAACTGACGCCATTTAATATTCACGGAACTCAAACATCCCTTCTTCCAGCTTTGGTCAACATCATACGACAACTGTTAAAATACGTAATTCAAAATTTTATAACCATAAGATATTAAAACCATGAAAAAACAAAAACTAATTAACCTTTTCTCGAGCTAGCACGCCAATATAACCGAATCACAACATATCTGACATGTTTTGGCAAAATGCCGCGGATGGCCACGGGAAGCAATTGTTGCATTAAAGTGTGATAGTCGTGTGACTTAAGGCCAACCAGTTTCAAGTCCTTTACCGACACAAGATTTTTAAAATTTGATGAGTAACCTGCTGGGACCTTTATTCCTGCCAGAGAATTGCAAAAACTTTTTTTCTCATCCTTACTTAGTGTGTAACAGGCTGCTGGCAAAAACGTTCTTTTCTCCCCCATCATTGGTGCCAATTCAGTCCTTACATTCATTTCCAAAAGGTCTAATCTTGATGCTAATTCATCCTTTGTTTTTCTCGGAATGTCAAGTAACGTGCCAATGAGACTTTCACAAACATTTTTTTCAATGTGCATCACATCAAGAACATGACGAACATGCAAATGTTTCCAATACTCATGTTCAAAGAATATTGATTTCTTTTTCCAGCACGGTTTTCCATCATCCGGATTTGAATGAAGCTTCTTGGTCAGTTTTCCGGGTTGATAACTAATTTTTTCAACTCTTTCCAATACTTCATGGCCACTCAATGGATTTGGTGCGGGGTTAAACTCTTGATTCCCATTAAATGTCTTCTTTTGCCTTCGATAAGGATGATTTAAAGGTAAAAACCTTCGATGACCTGTATATGACATTTTTCTACTATGCTTCAACCTTGTTGAGTATGTATTTTCTGCACAAATAGGACATGCATGATATCCTTTCACTACACATCCTGACATGTTCCCATATGCAGGAAAATCATTGATTGTCCATAGTAAGACAGCTTTAAGAGAGAAACTTTCTTCTCGATATGCATCATATGCTTCAACACCTGTATCCCAAAGGCATTTTAGGTCATCAATTAGAGATGCCAAGTACACATCAATATCATTGCCCGGTTGTCTAGGACCAGATATCAACAAAGTAAGCATCACAAATTTTCTCTTCATACACAACCATGGAGGAAGATTATATGTGATCATTAAAACTGGCCAACAACTATATGCAGAACTCATCAAACTGTGGGGATTGACTCCGTCTGCTGATATAGCCAATCTAAGATTTCTTGGCTCAGATGCAAAATCTGGCCACTTGTGATCAACTAATTTCCAACAAGGTGCATCAGCTGGATGTCGTAGGTATCCATCATGAATTCTTTTATCAGAGTGCCAAGTTAACTCCTTGGATATTATCTTATTCCGAAACATTCTTTGAAATCTTGGAATGGGAGGAAAATACCATAAGACCTTTGCCGGAACACCTTTTACTTTAGAATTGTTGCCCACCTTCCACCTTGACGTTCCACAATTAGGGCAATTGGCAAAATCTTCATACTCCTTCCGGTATAAGATACAATCATTAGGGCAAGCATGAATTCTGACATAATCCATTCCTAATGCACGTAAGCTTTTATTTGCATCATACAAAGACAAAGGCAATTCGTTTTTATCTGGAAGCATTTCTCCAAACAGAAGAAGCATATCGGTGAAACTTTTATCACTCCAACTATACTTTGCCTTCAAGTTAAATAATTTCACAATTGCAGATAACTTTGTGAATTTAGTACATCCAGGATATAAAGGTTTCTCAGCATCTTCTAGTAACTTAGTGAATTGATTTGGATTCTCAGCATAACTATCATATACATCCTGTACCATATCTACCGGTTCCTCAGCAAAAGTTTTGTGCACACCTTGACTTGCTCGAACATTATCATTCATTGAGTTCCTACTCGTACATCTTTCTCCATGCCATATCCATGTGTGGTATGTCAAATCTATCCCATTACTGTACAAATGTGCTCTTATAGTTTGAACATTTTTCTTTTTTATATTACCACATTTTGCACATGGGCAAGGGATTGCATCAGGATCATCGGCGTTCTTCAATGCAAATTTCAAGAAAGACTCTACTCCAATATCATATTCAGGTGATAATCTATTCTTCGACATCCATTCTTTATCCATTTCTGATATAACCAATCAGCAAAAAATTATTAAACACCTACCTTCAAAAAATTGTAGGTCATACAACAAGATCTTAACACCATAATATATAAACTCACTTTTTATAGTGTGAGTTTATAAGAGAATAAAAGGCATACACTATAAACTCACTTTTTATAGTGTGAGTTTATAAGAGAATAAAAGGCATACACTCATGTTCCTCATTATGCATGATCAACCAAGGAAAGGGAAATATGAAATCACCAACTTTTGCACATCAACGTTATACACATTATATATATATATAGTATATCCACAAAACCAATTTGACGAAAACTTCCTCGAGCAACACTAGTCCTTCAAAAACTTTCTCTATAAGGGCTGTTCGGTTCTCCTTGTGTTCTGTTTCTCTAAGAACTTTGACTAGTGGATACCAAAATGTTTGTAGCAAGATTAAAAATGGTTTCAGTGGCATATATGCATATCGAACAGCTAGTATATGACAACCATATATGCATATCGAACAGCTTGTATATAACAACCATATTCACAATTAGAATGAAGATATTAGCTTAATTAGATATCAGAGATGGAAAATATGCTTATAATCATACAAAATACGATTATAAAGATTCTCGACATGACATTGTTTATTGCTAATTAACATGTGGCATCATATCAGCACTTTGACCGGCGGAGAAATTAAAATAAGAGTACATACTGAATGAATTAATTAAAGTGTGTAGAAGAAAGTCGATTTATCGATGTATATAGATCAATAATTATTTAAAGAGACTAATTTTACTTTTTCAAGATGAAAATAATATTTTACTAATAATCTTGGGTATCATTAATCTTCAAATTAATTAAGTGAATCCTTTCTCCTTCGACATAACTAATTGACAATGCTTAAATCCAAATGGACACTGAATATATTAGATAGTGGGAACATCTACCCATCGAGAAAATTAAGGAAACAACTTAAGGAATTAAAATGGTTTACGTAAGCTGGGAAACTCCAAAGCTGGGAAAGCATCCACCTCTAAGTGTACAAAGCAAAACAGTCATACGTCGTCTGAGGATAGTATTTCGGGAGAGGGAGAAAGTGTAGCAGAGATGGTATCGAGGGTAATCAAGCCAAATGATTTAAATCTCATACATCTTAGTGGTTTGACACATAGGGATGCTTTGATTTCTAACACGGTGGAAGAAGATCATGTCATCGGCTCTAAACTTACCGTGGAGGATAGTGTGCTGCTAGAAGATCACCATAGTCATGAGATGAAAGGGACGGTGCATCCAGAAAAGAGCAGGGAACGTGGTAGTAATGAAATCATCAATGAGGTGGGCCAAACGCAAGACTTTAGTCACCAGGAAGGTAACATGCATGTCAATAAAAAATGGAAACGGTTGTCAAGAGATCAGAAGAACAAAATGGCAGATAGAATTAAAAAATGCAATCTTGCCAGCAAGTTCGAAGGGCTATTTGTGGACCAAGATTCTGAACGCAATATGTCTTCTAATAAGAGGACTGCTGGAACAGATGGGGTAACAAGTCTACATATTACAATCGACCCCACGAACAAAGACCGGTTAAAACCATCAAGTTGGCCAGTTTGATTTTCAGTTTCATAAGCATGCTCATTGCTTTGATGAGTGATGTATATAACCATCATTAACCGAATGAGTAACGATATTTAGGTAGGCTTCATACTTACCTAGTGCGTGCATAGTGCTGGCGATTCACTAGCCAATGGTTAACAATAGACACATCATCCTGCACGTACGGGGGAGACGCCATCAGAAACTAGTTATAAACTCTACACTGGTTGATTTGGAATTTCAATACAGGATGCATCATCGAGAAATCATGAGGTTTCAGACGAGCTATTTTCAAATGAAAAAAAAAACAGAGATTTAAGTTTATTTTTAAAACAGAGAATGTCACAATACCTTTTCACCTTTGATTCTATGGCAGAAGCTCGACCCGATAAACCTCCACTACAAATTCTTCGATGCAATTTCCAAACGGCGAAGCTCGACCCGATTAACGTAAATACCAGCAGCAGTAACTCAAAATCGATTTAAGAAATGCGAGGCGATGGAAAATGACTGAGAAATAAGCTCCACCCGATTAATGCTTAGAGTCGATTACAGCGAAGGGAAAAACATAAAATCGAAACTGCCATAATCGATTCAAGAAAATGAGGGAAGCTTAGAATCGATTATAGGGAGATAGAAGATGATGTATGTGTCGATGAGTTTCTCTATGAGTTTACGGATTAGGGCATGGATTTGTGATTTTCCATCGATCAGCAATACAAGTGCCTTGACGCCCGCCCTAGCTTAGAGAAAAATGCCCATATATAATCACGGTACAAATTAAATGAAAAATGGTCAGCCTTATAAAAAAAAATAAAAAAAGTTTCATAGACTACGGTATACAATAACCGTAGTCTATTTATTAAAAACAATGCTCATAGACTACGGTATAAAATAATCGTAGTCTATTTATTTTAAAAAAAACGCTCATAGACTACGGTCCAAAATAACCGTAGTCTATTTATTAAAAAAAACCGCTCATAGACTACGGTCCAAAATAACCGTAGTCTATTTATTAAAAAAACGCTCATAGACTACGGTTTATAAAAACCGATGTTGCAGAGCACAAACCACTACGGTTTTTAGAAAACCGTAGTCTTAAATTTCAAAAAAAACGCTCATTAACTACGGTTTTTGTAAAAATCGTAGTTAAATGTAAAAAGACTACGGTTTTAAACAAAACCGTAGTCTTTTTAGTGTAGTTTATTACCAAAATTCTTGTAGTGATTCATTCATCAACCAATCATTTAATAATCGACATTTATATTTTCCATATCACTAATTCATGTGATAATCTCTCTCTAATAAACCCACAACGACGGCAATTTAACTAAAAAAAATTGGGAGATTTTCTTAAATGGCCTCCATCAAATTACCATAATCAATTTTAGCCTTCAATTAAGTTAATTTACTAAATAATCTTTTTTTTTGTGTCAATTACAATGATATCCTTTTAACCTTATGCATCCTTAATTTCTCCATCTCAGACTCTTTTTCTCTCATCAATTTTGTGACGGAAGTATGTGTGTGTGTATATATATATATGGAAAATTGTTTTTTTGTTCCTGTATATTTGACACTTTGCGATTTCAGTCCTTTATATTTTCAGATTTCAGTTTTCGTCCGCTATCTTTATTTTTTTGGAAATTAGTCATTTTTTCCGACGTGGCGCTGACGTGACACCAATTCATGAACAGTGTCACGTAAGCATTTTCGAGTAAAAAAGACCGAAATTGCCAAAAATCGGAACATGCAGGACTAAAATTGAAATATGAAAATATAGATGATCAAAATCGCAAAGTGACAAAAATACAAGACCAAATTTGCAGTTTTCCCATATATATATATATATACACATACTTCCACTAGCGTATGTAGAAGACATCTCTATTTTTTCCACCCTCATAAGGTTATGTCATCCTAAGGTGCTGCTAAATGAATGGATCTTATGATCAACGTCCACGAATGATAAATCATAGATTGAACCGTAGAATCGAAAAAATTGGGCGTTATACGATATAGCTTTGTATTGGCTAAGTTCATGCGTTGGAGATAAGCAAACTCGAACCGCTAACATTCGTCGTAGGATAAACCACTGTTGCAATAATTTTATGAAAATTAGAGATGTTGCACGAAATGGGTTCGAAACGAATAAAAAAAAATTGAAATACATTTTTTAGAGTACAAATATAATCGATCCAAATCACAAAGAATAAGAACAATTATTAACTCAAATCCCCGTACCAGCCATGAAAGTAATCAATACCTTAGCTTACAATATCGATCGGTTATATAGGCTAGCTAGCTAGCCAATTAGACATGAAATTAGAAAATATATGCATGGTACAGTTTGGATGAAGTGATTCTTCGGGATGGCTTTGATTGTAGAGCATTAATTAATTGTTTTGATCAATAAGAACTAGTCAAATAATTAAATAATTAATATATCAATAAAAGATTACATATAAATATGATATACCATATAACATTATGTCTTATAGTTATTAATATAGCATGCCCTGCGACCTCCGCCACGGAACAAAAATGGACCACATTTTGTATATTTATGACGTTTGAACAATAGGATTCAACGTATTCACATCATTTTATACTTGATTCGAGTTCTAAACTAATTAGAGCTAAAAATTAATTATGTTATTTTTATTTTTATTTTTAATTTATTATTTTATTAGGTAATTTTTGTAACCTCTAAATATAGTGATTATGAAAATTTTCTTAACAAATTTATTAAAAAATTCTTCATAATCAATTATTTTTATAAGTTGTAAACATTTTCTTGTTACGATCATATCACCTCACAAGTCAAGTCCAACTAGTCAACTCTAGTTTGTGATCAAGTACTCTCTCTCTCTTTCTCTCCTTGTGTGTGTTAATTGAGACGTCGACCTATATATGTTATTAGGATACGGGGTTGAAGCAGTTGTTCAAATATTCAGTAGGAAAATATATAATATGGTCTAAGTACGTATATACGTTCCTATAATATAGTTATATATATAGCTAGACTTGGTTGCTTAAAAGTTTGCAAATAAATTGCGAGGGGTGTCCATGCAGATAAGGCACACGAGGGGACATGCCTTGTGATACACGTGTACAAGTGTGATTGTGTGTTTAAATGCATATAATACAGTAATTAATCATGTCTCTTTTGTATACATTTTTACATGGATTTCCAGCATTTACATCAAGGGCGGAGCTATTTAGGATTAATTTGATATTAGCTCAAGTAGCTCAATTAAAAATATTAAATGATTCGAGAGCTTAAAGTTTTAGCCCGAATAAATCAAAAATCCTGGCTATGCTACGGAATTTTACATTCTAATAAATAAATAAAGAGTACATTAATAGTACTACCTTGTTAATGAATTTGCATATCTGCTCAAGCAAATGTAATTAAAATAATAAATAAAAAAGCAATTATTTTTAAAGAAAATTGCTTTTTTGGTCCTGTATATTTGTCATTTTGCGATTTCAATCCTTTATATTTTCAGATTTCAGTTTTAGTCCACTATCTTTATTTTTTTGGCAATTTTAGTCATTTTTCTAACGTGGCGCTGACGTGGCACCAATTCAGTGCTGATGTGGAGCTGACATGTGCAGTGTCACGTAAGCATTTTCGAATAAAAAGGGCCAAAATTGGTCAAAAATCGGAACATGCAGGACTAAAACTGAAATATGAAAATATAAAGGACCAAAATCGTAAAGTGACAAACATACATGACCAAATTTGCAGTTTTCCCTTATTTTTAAACACATTTGGTTTTCATCACATGTTTAATTGGTAGAAACTTTCTAGTCTTTTTCCGTATGTGTGCTATTGTTTTTATTGAAATTATTGAAAAAATTGGATCATACTCATCCATACACACACATTTACATATTTTTATAAACAAGCTAGTGCAAACTGTCTCGTTATTAATTTGTACTCTACTAATTGTGGAGAAATAAGATTTTTTTTAATACAATTACATCGGATACATCGAATATCAAATTACATCAAATTGTGACACTAAAGAGTGAAATTTCTCGCATACAATCGACGGGACTTAAACATTGACCCGAGACTTGCTTATCTCGAGCAAAGAAATTACAAAAAATAAAATGTGAATAATAATATATTTGTCCTCAAATTTTATTTGTCCCAAAATATTTGTAATCAATATATTTGTCCCCTCAATTACTTGGAAAAAAATATCACAAAGTTAGTTAGAGCAATGCTATATATTACTTCCATTTATAAACAAAGTATTATACATATTACTTCATTTAATATAATCTGAATTAATAAATAGTTAAACAAGTCAAAAATAAAAAAATTACAAATTAATTATTGTAGGAATATATTATTCATATTACTCCATTTAATATAATCTGGAAGGAATACATTCTCATCCAAAATCGTAACCAAATATTTTAAAAAAGTAAAAAAAATAAATATTTTCGAAGAAACAATTAACATATGAGTAATGCTACATGTACAACGATTTTTGTACAACAAATCTTACAACACAATACAAAAATTAAATATATTAAAATCTCACGATAAATTGAATACAAAATCTCGCGATAAAATAGCAAATATCATGATATAATTATTGTAAATATCGTTGTACACGATATTTGTTGTACATTTAGCATTATCCTTAACGTATATGGGCTTCAAGGCACTTTTCTTTCTTGGTTTTTTCTTAGCCACGTATCTTGTCATTTCCTCCCAAGTAGCTGCAGCTAGGGAATTGGCTGAGCTGCTTCCACCACGGAGGATACTGGTAAGTACATGTAATTCTATGTTCAAAATCATATATATATATACAAATTTTCAGCCGCCCAACCAATGATGCTCAACTCATCCCGACAACTAAAACCCGGTAGTGGATTTTAGTTAAACGAATTTTTTTTTAAAAAAAACAACTAAAACCTGGTAGTGGGTTTTAGTGGTCGAGAACGAGTTGAGCAAAAATGGTTAGCAGCTGAAAATTACTCTATATATATATATCTTATTATAATGGTACAATTAATTATACAATATTGTTTGTGATGGATATCTATTTTTTTCTCAGCAAATGATAAAGTCGATAAGACGAATGAAGTCGGGGTAGATCAATATGGAGGATATCCTGGTGGAGGATATGGCGGCTATCCCGGAGGAGGATATGGAGGCTATCCTGGAGGAGGAAGGGGAGGATATGGAGGCTATCCCGGAAGGGGCCGTGGTGGCTATGGTGGCCGCTGCCGATTTGGATGCTGTGGTGGCCGCGGCGGCGGCTACTATGGCGGCCGCGGATGCTGGTGCTGCTACCATGTTGGTCAAGTACCTGATGCTGATTGGCAAAGCGAGCTTATAAATTAATGATGAACGTACAAGTACTGCTGCGCTAGCTAGCTATATAGCTTATATCATGCATATATACTGATGATTGGATATAGTTTGAGATTTGAACAAAAATAATGATGATGTTTAAGTTGTTGTATGATATACGGCCGATAGTGAGAATTGTTAATAAATGTGTCAACGATTTGGATTACATATTGCAATATGTGTGATTGTGTACGTTTTATATATGGGTATATATCGATGTAGTTCGTTTCCTATTTGAAATGGCTTCTTAGTTCTTTTTTTTTTTTTTTTTTTGAAGTTAATTAAATGGCTTCGTAGTTCTTATGTATATACAAAAACTACAACTTATTTGGATCTAATATTTGATTTATCAACTCCGCAAAAATCGTATCAATTATGACACTATTTTAATATCTATTCATTCATTTACCAATTATTTAATAATTCATATTTCTATTTCCTATCATCACCAATTCATTATTCATGTGATAATCTCTCCCAAATAAGCACTCACCGACGGCCATTTCACTAAAAACAATTTGACCATCTTCCATGTAATCCAATACACTGCCGAGGGTGATCATATTTTAAAAAAAGAAATTTGACCCAAGGCCCTCCCCTAAATCTTCCCCAATAATAATATCATGACTCATGAGGCAAGTTTGAAATTAATCTAAAAACAGGAAAATGAAGCTTCCTAATTAATAAAAAAAACATTAAAATGCAAAATTTCCTTTACGTAATTTTTTTTTGAAAGATAATCTCATAAATTTATTAAAATAAATCGTTCATTACAAGTCTACCCAACCAAAAGAAAAATTCACCATTTATCCAAATAAAAGTTAACTGAGAAGAAAAAAGAAATTGAGCTAAAATATGAGCTACTCTATTAGCTTTTGTCCGGATATGACCAATCTTTGAGACCACTGGTTCCTTCAACATTGAAACTATTTCCTTTGCACAAACTCCAACATAACTAAGATGTTCATGTTTGGTAGTGACTGCTTGCACTGCCAATAGAAAATCTGATTCAATCTGCACATTACTGAAATTTTTACCATAAAGTACTAGAATGACCCCTTCCCTTATTGCTAAAAGTTCACCATGGACCACAGAAAAAGGTTGGTTTATTTGCTTACCAAGGGCCAGCAGTAAACGATCTTGGCTATTTCGAACCACTCCTCCGATAGTGAATTGATTCATGTCTGAGTTGAACGCAGTATCCGTATTAAGCTTCAATTCATTCAGGTTTGGCGCAGTCCAACTCTCACCATACTAACCCCCTCCGACACCATATCCATGTTACCTACTTCTCTGGCCTTTCGAAAGTCAGATAGAAGTGCCAAACTCCAACCCAACACATCCGGTAGCGGCCCCCTCCCATCACCATGCATGCAAATACTTTTGCTTAGTTTTTCAAACCGCCCAAGCATGCAGTACAAAAAAACTCAAAATCTTCCTTGTTCAGTTTCCCCTTCATCCACCAACAAAATTCCAACGTGCCAACTCTATGACAGCATCGAATTGCTGTTGAAAATTGGGTGGACTCCAGAGATGTTTAATAACATTACAGTAGAATAAAGCATGACATGTTGAATCAGAAGCAAAGCAGCATAGATCACAATTTTCTATTGGAAAATGTGTTAGAAAGTGGTGAATGAGATAAATGTTCATTGTCCCACATTGGTAAATTGTGGAAATGGATGACACTATATAATGCTCAAGTTTAGACAATGGGTTGGGGTCCCAAGGGTACCCATGTTTGTTAAAGGGAGCGGACTTAGACTATGCTAGGTTCGAACCATTAGCCACACGTGCGCGCGCCACCGCCGCCGTCCGACCGGCATGGACCGGGCGTGGGCGTGGGTTGGCTTTGGCACATATTTAAGTTTTTGGATAAATAAACAATTTATTTATTTGTTTTATTTTATTCCAAAAATTAATTATTAATCCAAAAAGTTGTGTCTCTTGGATCTGAATGTGCGCATCCCTTCGGGCCGAATCAGTGCGTCTGTCAACTGAACATGCGCGTCCCTTCGGTCTGAACCAGTGCATCCTCTCGGCCGAGTGTGCATCCAACTGATGCATCCTTCCGCATGCATCTGTCCAACGTCTATAAATAGACCACCCCACATGCATTCATACTCACCAATTCACTCATTCTTTCTTCTCTTGTCTTGCATATAGAGAGTTCTGATCTCTCTTATTTCTCTTCATAAAAGAGTTTCTTCAAAGCACTCTGTGTTCGAAGTTCTTTGAGTTTGCAGTGCTGCTACTCGAAGTTGTAAGCGTTCTATCTTGGAAGACACTTTGCACAATCCCGTTAACACCTAGGCGGGGCAAATTTTGTCTTAAAGAAAAAGAGTTAAACTCTTGGCTCGCTTTTTGATCGTGTGGTTGCAAGTGGTGGAAATTTATCCTTACAAGTTTAAGACAAAATTCGTATGATGGCTACTGTTCCTTCTGCCAAAGTCACGCCGCCCTCTGTTACGCCTCCACCACCGCCCCCTTTTACGCCGCCCTCTGTTACACCGGCTATTGTCACGGCCCCTGCTGCTTCTAATGCGCATGCCGAGAGACCTGAAAAGTTCTCCGGTACTGACTTCAAGACATGGCAGCATAAGATGTTGTTTTATCTCACAACTCTTCATCTTGCAAGGTTTTTGAAGGATGTTGTTGCTGTTTCGGTGCCGGATGCTGACACACAAACAAGGTCTGCTTTCGATGCATGGTGTCACAGCAACTTCTTGTGCCAAAACTACATACTGAATGGGTTGGACAATACACTGTATAGTGTATATTCTGCAACCAAGACTGCTAAGGAAATGTGGGAATCCTTAGAGAAAAAGTACAAGACTGAGGATGCTGGCACGAAGAAGTTCGTAGTCGGTAAGTTTCTCGAGTTCAAAATGGTTGATGTCAGTGCAAGAGTTCCAAATCATCCTCCATGATATAATGGCTGAAGGGATGATGATCAGTGAATCCTTCCAAGTGGCTGCATTAATCGAAAAACTGTCACCCTTATGGAAAGAGTTCAAGAACTATTTTAAGCACAAACGCAAGGAAATGGGGCTCGAAGACTTGATCGTCAGACTGTGAATTGAAGAAGACAATCGTAAAGCGGAGATCAAAGCTAGTAAGATGCCGATGGAAGCGAAGGCAAATTTGGTGGAGCCAAACGCTATAAAGAAAAGAAAGCATTTTGGAAAAGATGTGAAGCAAGGGAAGAACAAGAAATGGAAAGGAACCTGCTGGAACTGTGGAAAGCCGAACCACAAAGCCAAGGATTGTCGCTTACCGAAGAAGGACAATCAGTACCGGGCAAATGTGGTCCAACACACATCTGTGCCTATTGATTTGTCCGAGATAGATCTGTCAGCAGTGATCTTTGAGGCTAACATTGAAACGACCCTAACTCTATAATTAATAAATAAATATGCGGAAATTTTTTTTTTTTAATACTTACTAAATATAACATGTACATACATACCCATACATATATGCACAAAATAAAAAGATTTAAAATAAATAAATAAATAAATAACTTAAATAAAAATGCATTCTTTAATAAAATAAATATCTTAGTCAAATACGTAATTAAAATGCTGTCATAGGAAAATAATTAAAAACTGCATGCACTGAAAATATTTAAATAAATTATCCAAAAACTCAACCACTGAAAATAATTAAAAATATTTAACATGCTGGAATATTCAAACAGGCATCATGACTCAGATATCTATCACGGTCACGGGGATCACTGCCAGTCTGCTCATACGTCCTCGCCTCCGGTGGGTACTACGTCCTCTACGTACTCACCTGCACCATACCAGTGTAGTGAGCCTAGAAGCCCAACATGCTAACATAACAAGGATTTAAAATAATTTAAATCACTTTAATACTAATACATAACATATACATGAATGAGCATGCTTAAAATTACAACATGACATAACCTAACTTAAATTAACTTAAATATCATAATCATACATAATATATAAACATTATTGAGCAAATTATTTTCTAACATCGCATGGTTGTATCCATAGTGTAACCTTAAATCATACATCAAATACTGATCAGCGTGGAAACCAACGTACGTGGCGGTGACGAATCACCTCTTAAATTGGCAGTAAACTGCCCTTCAATAGTTCACATATGGGGACGAGTCCCCCTTAAATTGTCACACTACTTCAACTTTCAACATAAAATATTTTTTTTTGCTCAACCTTAAACATTAAATCATGCATAAAAATTATTTCATGAATGCATGTACTTAAATAAAATGTGTGTCCTTCATATATATTTAATTTAAATTTCATACTAACATATAATTATTAGAATAACTTCCATGCATAAAAATAATTAAATATATATTCAGGACACATGCAAATTTCTCATGGATTGTACTGACTGCTGGCCCTAACACTCAAGCCCATTTACTTAAATCTGGCCCATTAACACAGAGACTGACCCATTAACACTGAGACTGGCCCAATAACATACTTAAGCCCAATAAAAATTATTCTAAGCCCAACTAAATAATTAAAGCCCATTAAAACATTCTAGGCCCAATGACAACTTAATCTGGCCCAATGGGCCCAAAAGCCCAAAGACTGGCCCGATAATTTTCATGGGCCCTAAATCCCATAAAAATTAGTGGACTAACTTAATTAAATTAATTAAGCCCAAATAATAACTTAAATGAAGCCCATTAATTAAATTAATCTAATTAGCCCAATTAAACTCTTAAATTCATTAATTAACTTAAAAATAAAATACCCGAGCCCAACTAACTTAACCCGGACCCGGGCCCAACTAACTTAACCCACTTACTACCAGACCCGACTCGGACCCACGACCCGACCCGGAACCACCCTGAAACCCTAAACCCGTCGCCCCCCCCTTTTCCCGTCTCGGTTGCGGCCGTGAGCAGCAGCCGCTCCTTGGCTGCTGCCGGCCTGCTCCGGCTGCCCCTGGCCGGAGCGCCGCCGCCCAGACGTAGCCCACGTCTGGGCGGTTCGAACCTAGCCCCTGAACCCATCCCATGCAGCCCAGCCCCTAGCCAAACCGAGCCCTTCCCGAGAACCCTAATCTGCGCACCAAGGGAGCCCGATCGAACCAGCTCCAATTCTAGGCACTTTTGGCTTGAACCATCCGAGCCAATCGAGCCTAGACTCACCTTATACCTCCTAGGGACCTTGACCAGCAGCCTAGACGCAACCATGGCTAAGAAACATGAGCATGACAATCAAAATCACACTACAAGACACAAACTTCATGAAAGCCGAAACTTTTTCTGAAAATTCTTGAAAGTTTTTGATGCATACACAATACACACACTATAATATCTGATAGGCATGAAAATAGGGAAAGAATCATGCCTTGCACCGTAGTTTGAAGAGAAAGGAGTGCGTAGAACGATTTCGGGACGACGGGGCGATGACAACCGACTTGGAAGCTTCAAAATCGAGCTATGGTGTTCTTCGTGGAGGCTGCTAGCCGAAGAAGATGATGAATATGGGGTGGGGTGGCGGCTGATGGAAATAACGTGGGGGTAGGGATAGGTTTTGGGTAGAATTTAGGGTTATAACTTAATTAAAAATAGGTTTTAGGATATTAAAATTTTAATAATGATTTTAATAATAAAATATATAACTTAAAAGCTCCAACTAATACTTAAAAATCTGATAACTAAATTAAAATCCCGAAATATTAAATTAAGGGAATTTTAAAGATACTAAAAAGTCATTATTTTGGCTAAATTTGAATAAAAACGGACTCCTAAAATTATATAAAATTAAATACTAAAAATATTGAGGAATTAAAACTCAAAATAATATTTTTGGGCTCTAAAAAGACTCATAAAATAATTTGGATAGAAAGTTGTCATCTCGTCCGTCCACTGTCCCGTCTACGCGATCAAAAACAATTAATTTCCATAAATCATGAAAATCACTAATTATGGGTTAAATGCTTAAAAATCACTTAAATCATGCACAAATAATTCACATAATTACTTAACCCATAAATCAAAAATTTAAATAATTAAATTCCCTAATTATGCATGCGAATTTACGTATTTAAAATACCGGATGTTACAATTCTCCCCCCCCCCCCCCCTTAAATTGGATTTCGTCCTCAAAATTAAGGTACTTACCCGAACAACTCCGGGTAGCGAGTCCTCATATCTGCCTCGGTCTCCCAAGTAGCTTCCTCCTCCGAGTGATTCAGCCACTGGACTCTGACCATCGGTATGACACGCGTCCTAAGCCTCCGCTCCTCCCTAGCCAAGATCCGTATAGGCCTCTCCTCAAATGCTAACTCCGGTGTCAACTGAAGAGGCTCAAAATCCAACACATGCGATGGGTTGGAGACATATCTCCGAAGCATAGATACATGGAAAACGTTGTGCACTGCCGCTAGTCCTGGTGATAGAGCTAAACGGTAGGCCAACGTGCCAACTCTCTCCAAGATCTCGAATGGCCCTATATACCTCGGATTAAGCTTGCCTCTCCGGCCAAATCGCACTACTCCCTTCATAGGTGACACCTTCAGGAATACGTGATCACCTACAGCGAACTCCAAATCTCGTCGTCTGGTATCTACATAACTCTTCTGACAACTCTGAGCAGTCCTCATCCGATCTCGAATCTGGGTCACAATGTCAGCTGTCTGCTGCACAATCTCAGGACCAAGTAAAATCCTCTCACCAACCTCATCCCAATGCACAGGGGATCTGCATCTCCTCCCATACAATGCTGCATAAGGAGCCATACCTATAGACGACTGAAAACTGTTGTTATAGGTAAACTCCACTAATGGCAGTCTAGTCTCCCACGAGCCCTGAAAATCGATGACACAAGCTCTCAGAAGATCCTCGAGAACCTGAATCACTCTCTCAGACTGACCATCTGTCTTGGGATGGAATGCTGTGCTGAACAAAAGTCTATTCCCCATAGCTGTGTGCAGACTCTTCCAAAACGCGGATGTGAATCTCGGATCTCTGTCTGACATAATCGACACTGGTATGCCATGCAACCTAACAATCTCCTTGATGTAAAGCTCGGCATACTGTGTCAATGAGTAAGTAGTCCTCACGGGCAAGAAATGAGCTGACTTGGTGAGTCTATCCACAATCACCCAAATCGATGTGCAACCTCTGGCACTCCTCGGTAAGCCAACCACAAAGTCCATCGTAATATTCTCCCATTTCCATTCCGAAATAGGAAGAGGTCTAAGAAGTCCTGCTGGACGCTGATGCTCTGCCTTGACTTGCTGACAAGTCAAGCACTCTGACACCACTCTCCCGATGTCTCTCTTCATCCCGGGCCACCAATACAATAGCTGCAAATCTCTGTACATCTTCGTACTTCCGGGGTGAATGGAGTACAAAGATGTGTGAGCCTCTGCTAAAATCTTAGCTCTCAACTGATCGATGTTCGGTACCCACATCCTACCACGGTACTGAACAATGCCATCCACAACTGTATACAAGAGATTACCTTTAGCCTCATCTCTCTGTCTCCATCGCTGCAACTCCTCATCAGTAGCCTGTCCATCCCTGATCCGATCTCGCAGAACTGGTTGCACCGTCAACACTGACAAGCTCGGTGCATGACCACTCGGATAACACTCCAAGTCAAACCTCTGAATATCGCTCTGTAGTGGTAACTGTACGGTCAAACATGATACCACTGACGACTTTCGACTCAAAGCATCTGCTACTACATTAGCTTTACCCGGATGGTAGCTAATGTCACAGTCATAATCCTTCACCAACTCCAACCATCTCCGTTGCCTCATGTTCAACTCCTTCTGGGTGAAGAAGTACTTGAGGCTCTTGTGATCAGTGAAAATCTTGCACTTCTCGCCATACAGATAGTGCCTCCAGATTTTCAAAGCGAAAACCACTGCTGCTAACTCCAAGTCATGCGTCGGGTAATTCTGCTCATGAACCTTCAGCTGCCTCGATGCATACGCGATAACCTTGCCACACTGCATAAGTACTGTGCCTAAACCCAGCTTAGACGCGTCGGTGTACACCACTAGCTCCTCGTGTGGTACTGTCACCGCTAATACCGATGCAGTAGTGAGTGCTTCCTTCAGCTGATCGAAGCTCCTCTGACAGTCTAAACTCCAGATAAACTTCGCATTCTTCTTGGTTAAGGAAGTCAAGGGTACTGCAATAGAGGAAAAACCCTTGATGAACTTCCTATAATATCCAGCCAAACCCAAGAAACTGCGAATCTCCAAAGCATTCTTCGGAATACCCCAATTCTGCACTGCCTCAACCTTCGACTGATCAACTGCAATCCCATCTCTCGAAATAATGTGGCCAAGAAATTCCACCTGCTCAAGCCAAAACTCGCACTTGCTGAACTTTGATGGAAAACCGTGTTCAGATCAATTGAATCGATACCCGGTGCAGCGGAAGTTTAAAAATTTTATTTTTCTTTGATATGAAACAATTTCATATCATGGGTATCAAAACGTTTAACGATTAAATCACACAAGTAAAATAAATAATAATTAACTAAATATTTTACCTCCAATCTCGAAGCGAGATTATGGACACCAACAGAATTTAATCTGCTCTTCTTGTATATCCCGGGAACCGATGGCGTCACGATCAATCACCGGAATAAGGTCCACGAACAGAAAACAGAAACCCTCTGATTGACTGCACTAGAAATCAATCAGAAGTTTTGCGTAGAGAATAAACAGATATGATCTGTTAATTCAGAATTGTAATTTTTCACAAAAATCACAAGTCTGAATTTTCTCCGGGAGGGACAAGGATTTCGAAAAACCCTTAGAATATTTATATTGTAATTTCGAAAATTATAAGACACAAAGTCTTTTATTTTCGAACCCAACACCTCTATTTATAGATAATTTCTAGTTATAATTGTATCAGGACTCTAACTCCTTAAAGCCCACAATCCATAACTTAAGCCCAACAAGCCAAGCCCGTTGTTATAGAAATTAATATAAAATTCATCGTGACTCCGATTGATAAACTGATTTCACCAATGTGGACAGAAACCATTTCTGCATCTTTTAGAGTCAAGATAATTTTTCTGAATCCGAATTCAGTGATTTCCAAAAATGCCCATCACTATGTCATTTTAGGAAATTCCACTCCCTTTAGTTGAGAAATCCAATTTCTCTTTCATTAAATTTAACTATCTCTACGGGGTTTTAGTAATCCATTACTTGTGTAACCCTCAATGGTTCAGGAATACAGCTAGCCGTGGGCTCACAACTCCTTGTGACTCGGAACAACAATTTCCGACTTACCCAACGAATTATGGTAAGAGCGTCTAGCAACATTGCCCCATGATTCCCTAGGTATTACTGATAGTGCCTACAAGAACCAGTAGATTTTGGTTAGCGTACAGTACGGTCCCTTCAACCAAATATCCCGATCGAATCAACAACCATTGGTACATCGAGAGTCGTTCGAGATTCGATAACTATGCATAACATCTTGGAGATCTATTAGTGACATCGCATGTGTTACTAGGATAACCATTAACCTAAAACACATCATGTACTCTGGCCAGAGATTCGTCACACTAATATCTCCTCAGATCGCATAGGATATCCACACTCGCAAGTATGTGGTGAATCCTTGACAACAAAGCATCGACTCCTATATGCGTCGTAACTGTACCCAATCCCGACACCTGATGACCCCCATAGAGTCGGTAAATGATTCAAAGCACAGTACTAGCATATAGAGTCTCAATGATGTTTCAAGTAATAAGGACTAATGGTGTACAACCAAAACCGCGGACTTTATCCACTCGATAAGTGATAACCACTTGGAAAGTCCGAATAGGGTAGTTCGATCATTCATCATATGAATATCCATTTGCATGCTTCGAACATCTCTATGTTCCCTACCAATGAAACGTGGTACTCTGCATCGCAAATTCTAGTCTCAAACTCGAGCGATCCTTATCCTTATTTTCGGACGGCTCAATCGACTAGGAACTATTTAGAATATACAGTGACTATAAGATGTGTTTCATGATAGTCATCCCCATGTACTACCACATCTTACATACACTATAGTATATTCAAGGTCTTTATCAAAACAATAATAGTATATCACAATATAACAATATGAAGAAAGATAAAGTCATTGCCATTAATAAAATGTAAATTATATTAAACAAAGATTGTTTACACAAAGAGTCATAAAAGCCCTTAGCCACAAGTTGGCTATCCGGGCACCCACTCTTTCAATCTCCCACTTGCCCTAAAGCCAACTAGTCATATTACGTAATCCCATTGCTTCGCGATGTTTGTCAAACAATGGTCCTGGAAAGGGCTTCGTAAGCGGATCAGCGATATTGTCTGCAGAGGCCACTCTCTCGACTGTAATGTCTCCTCTTTCCACGATCTCCCGGATGATGTGGTATTTCCTCAGTATGTGTTTGGATCTTTGATGAGACCTTGGTTCCTTTGCCTGAGCAATGACACCAGTGTTGTCGCAGTATACCGGGACTGGATCAACAGATTCTGGAATCACACCCAACTCTTGGATGAATTTCCTCATCCAAACCGCCTCTTTAGCAGCAGCTAATGCTGCAATGTATTCTGCCTCAGTGGTGGAATCCGCTGTGGTGTCTTGCTTGGAACTCTTCCAAGAGACAGCACCGCCATTGAGCACGAATACAAATCCAGAGGTTGATTTCGAGTCATCCACGTCACTTTGGAAGCTAGAGTCGGTGTAGCCTTCCAACTTCAATTCTCTTCCACCATAAACCATGAATATATTCTTAGTTCTTCTCAAGTACTTAAGAATATCCTTCACGGCTTTCCAATGCATTTGACCTGGATTGGCTTGATATCTGCTCGTGACGCTCAGAGCATAGGCCACATCCGGTCTAGTAGATATCATCCCATACATGATACTACCTATAGCTGACGCATATGGTATATGTGTCATTTTCTCTATCTCTTCGTCAGTCTTGGGACACATAGATTTGGATAAAAAAACTCCATGACACATAGGTAGATGTCCTCTCTTGGACTCATCCATTGAAAACTTTTTCAATATAGTGTTGATGTAGGTTGCTTGAGTGAGTCCTATCATTCTCTTAGATCTATCTCTATAGATCTGTATCCCTAGAATATAGGATGCCTCACCCAAATCCTTCATCGAGAATCTACCTGATAACCATATCTTTGTTGACTGCAACATCCCTACGTCATTCCCAATGAGTAGGATGTCATCAACATAAAGTACTAAGAATGTTACCGCATCCTTAACTACTTTCTTGTACACGCATGGTTCCTCCGGGTTCTTGATGAAACCAAAATCCTTTATTGTTTCATCAAATTTCTGGTTCCAACTTCTTGATGCTTGTTTTAGACCATAAATTGATCTCTGAAGCTTGCATACCTTATGCTCGCTTCCCATGGAGGTGAATCCTTCAGGCTGCATCATATAGATTTTTTCCTTAATGTTTCCATTAAGAAATGCAGTCTTCAGATCCATTTGCCATATCTCATAGTCATACCATGCTGCTATGACAATTAGGATTCTTATGGACTTGAACATTGCGACTGGTGAAAAGGTTTCATCATAGTCAACTCCTTGTCTTTGAGTATAACCTTTTGCAACCAATCGTGCCTTATAGGTCAACACCTTGCCATCAGGCCCAAGTTTTCTTTTGTAAATCCATTTACATCCTATTGGAACAATTCCATCAGGAGGATCTACTAAAGACCAAAATTGGTTTGAATGCATCGAGTCTATTTCCGACTGCATTGCTTCAAGCCATAAATTAGAATCCGCATCAGAAATTGCTTCCTTGAAGTTTCTTAGATTACATCCAATATCGAGTTCACTTTGATCCCCTTCAAGAAGAAGACCATATCTAACAGGAGGCCTAGAATTCCTCTCGGATCTTCTAGCAATAGGCGTGTCTTGTGATGATTCTTGAGGTGTAGGATCGTTAATTTGTATTTCGGGTTCTTCTCGAATTTCTTCGAGTTCCATCATCTTGCCTTTCTTATCCAATAAGAATTCCTTCTCCAAGAAGGTGGCATTCCTTGAAACAAACACCTTTGTTTTAGCAGGATGATAGAAATAATATCCGATTGAATTCTTCGGATACCCCACAAAATAACATAAGATGGATCGACTATCCAACTTATCTCCCACTGTCTGCTTCACGTAAGCAGGGCATCCCCAAATCCTCAAGTACGAATACTTAGGAGCTTTGCCATTCCATAACTCGTATGGTGTTTTATCTACTGCTTTAGTGTGAACGTTGTTCAACAACAAAACTGCCGTTTCAAGCGCGTAGCCCCAAAACGATGGTGGGAGCTCAGTGAATTCAGCTCATCATGGATCGAACCATGTCCAACAAGGTTCTATTACGACGCTCAGAAACACCATTCAGCTGTGGTGTCATAAGAGGAGTCCACTGAGAGAGAATCTCATTCTCTTTTAGATAGTCCAAAAACTCGGCACTTAAGTATTCTCCACCACGATCCGATCGAAGTGCCTTAATACTTTTGCCTAGTTTGTTTTCTACTTCAGCCTTGAATTCTTTGAACTTTTCAAATGCTTCAGACTTATATTTCATTAAATATAAATACTCATACCTTGAATAATCATTAGTAAAGGTAATGAAGTAGGTGTGGCCAAATTTAGTACCAATTCTAAATGGACCACAAACATCTGTATGGATCAAATCCAACAGATTTTGACTACGCTCAGGTTTCCCCTTGAATGGAGATTTAGTCATTTTTCCTTTCAGGCAGGATTCACAAGTAGGTAAAGAGTTAATATCAGACATATCAAACATGCCCTCTCCCACTAGCTTGTTCATCCTCCTTGAGGAAATATGACCTAGCCTAGCATGCCAAAGATTTGCCGGGTTTTGACTATCGTCTTTCCTTTTATGTGTTGTTACCGGTTTATCGACATAATTCATTGAAACGTCTTTTAATTTTAAGTTATATAGATCATTTTCAAGTTGTCCATTTCCAATCAAACATTCATTCTTGTAAATATTGCAAATCCCATTCACAAAATTGCAAGAATAACCATCTCTATCAAGCATAGAAATAGAAATAATGTTTTTGACCAAATCCGGAACATACAAAACATCTCTAAAAAATAACTTAAAATTGTTTTGCAAAATTAAATAAATGTCTCCTATCGCTTTGGCTTCGACTCTTGAACCATTCCCGAGTCTCAGTTAGGTCTCACCCATCCTTAGCTTACGACTTCTTGTCATCACCTGCAAATCATTGCAAATGTGAGATCCACATCCGGCATCCAATACCCAAGAAGAAGTATTAAGAGAAACATTTATTTCAATGTAAAACATACCCTTTTCAGTTTGCAACTGATCGAGGTATTCCTTGCAGTTACGTTTCCAATGACCGGGCTTCTTGCAGTAATGGCAAACGTTTTCATCCTTCTTCTCATATGAAACCTTGGCCTTCCCCTTCTTATTCGGTACACTCTTCTTGGGCGGGGCAGAACGCTTCTTACCCTTTCCACTTGGCCCCTTCTTCGAGTTAGAAGAGGACCCAACCAAGAGTACCGGTTTATCCTTCTTTAGTGTGGCTTCATATGTGACAAGCATATTGACCATCTCTTCAAGGGTGGCCTCTATCTTGTTCATGTTGAAGTTCACCACAAAACCATCATACGATGAAGGAAGTGAAAGGAGTAACAAGTCCGAGCTGAGTTCATGCTCCAAAGTCAAGTCGAGTGTTACCAACTTTTCAATGAGCCCAATCATGCGCACCCCATGCTCACGGACAGAAGTCCCCTCTCGCATGCGGCTTGTCATGAGCTCTCTGACAGTGGCATACCTCTCCGACCTTGACTGAGCTCCAAATAGCTCCTTGAGTGCTATGTGAATGTCAGCAGCATTCACGGCATCCTCAAATCGCCTCTGGAGTTCATCAGACATCGAAGCCTGCATGTAGCATTTGGCCTTGATATCATGGTCCCACCATAAATCAAGTTTGGCCAACTCTTCCGGACTTGTATTAGCCGGGGCTTCCTTCGGGGGCGGCTTCTCTAACACGTAGAAAGCCTTTTCCGAAGTGAGAATAATCTTTAACTTACGGAACCATTCCGTATAGTTTGCGCCAGTGAGTTTGTTTTGTTCGAGAATTGCAAATAGTGGATTACGCGAATTCATTGTAACGATATACAGAAAAGGAAACAGACAATAATCAGTGATTGTTTAATTAATTTACTAAGACATAAAATATGGCGAATTTTAATTTTATGAATTACACTCCCACTATTTTAACGATTTCACCACCCTCTAGTGAAAACGAAAAACTTTTTCCTTAGTGAGAACATGGAGTCCAATTGACAAATCATAGTCCCGAATAATATCAGCCAACCATAATTTTCAAAAGGTAGAGCCCAATTACTTCCAAAGTAACCCCCATGTATTTACCTCATGTCCAATAAGGGCCCAATAATATGATGTCGTTTATTGTGACATGTCAAGATGACCCATCAATATTAAGTTGTGATGGACGGTCGCCATGTGGATCCCCCAATAATATGAGCCGATCCCATGGGAGTTCCACCCAACTTAAAACATTTGTCGATCCAATGTACAGCTTTCCGACGAACGGGCCCCCCCAATAATATGAGCCGGACCATATCCGCGGGTAGCATCTCATACATTGATCGTTGATGGAAGGTAGGAAAATTTAAACAATATTTAAATTCCCTTTTATTAATCTTGATATAAATTTTAAATCATATTTAAAATGAGGGATTTTTAATTTTGAAAATTTGTCTCATCATTCATTTTTATGTATGCTTGCGGGATTCATACAATTTGTTCTAAACATGCATACATCAATAATATCATATATTATTTAAGGATGATCGATCCCATTATCTATTCGACCCGTGGTTGCCAATCACGAGTCTAAGTCCAATCCTAGGTAATATGCAGGTATGCAATGCAATCCTATTACATTGAGCTTCCAATTTACATTTCTTCAGTCTTCATTGTCTGCTGGGCCCACCATTTCTTCAAATCTTTGTCTCCCACTAAGTCTAATAAATTTACAATAAATTTCGATGACAAATATGGGATACATTTGTAGGGGTGGGAACGGGCCATAAACCAGGCCCACTTTTATTACATATGACAATCATATTGGGCTATAAACCAAATCCATTAATAAACACCAACAACAATAAGACAAATTTAAATTCCTAACATACACCTACAAAATTGGTTATGGCAATCGATCATCCCATTATCCAATTTTAAATTCAAAATTTAAATAATTGGATAAACATGCTGTGGCATCATAATTTAAAAGATAAAATCATATTTTATCTTATCCATCCATAAGATCACATCTTATCATCAATTGTACCAAAATAATCAATTTTCAAAATTCAATTTAACGGATAAAATATTTAAATTTTCCAAAAATTCAAATTTATCCAAAAATTAATTTTAAAAATTTCGGACTCGAACAATTCGATCCGATGCCTCGTGATCTTATCAAAAACATTTTTCGATTGGATCAAACACTAGAATTTCAAAAATTCAAAATTTTCAAAAATCAATTTTTAATTTTCCCGGGCTGCCCAGGACAATCCCGGGCAGCCCGTGCCCTGATCGGGCGCGGGATGGGCAGCCCGCCGCTGCCCATTGGGCAGCGCCGAGCGCTGCGCTGCGCTGGGCAGCGATCCAATCGCTGCCCTTTTTTTTTCTTGCCCGTCAGAAAAATAAAATTTTTGATTTTTTAAAAAATATGTTTTGTTTCAAAAACCCGAGGCCAAAAATTTTTGTACAATCGATTAATTTAATCGTTTGATCTGAGCAACCTGGATTTGATACCACTAATGGAAAACCGTGTTCAGATCAATTGAATCGATATCCGGTGCAGCGAAAGTTTAAAAATTTTATTTTTCTTTGATATGAAACAATTTCATATCATGTGTATCAAAATGTTTAACGATTAAATCACACAAGTAAAATAAATAATAATTAATTAAATATTTTACCTCCAATCTCGAAGCGAGATTATGGACACTAACAGAATTTAATCTGCTCTTCTTGTATATCCCGGGAACCGATGGCGTCACGATCAATCACCGGAATAAGGTCCACGAACAGAAAACAGAAACCCTCTGATTGAATGCACTAGAAATCAATCAGAAATTTTGCGTAGAGAATAAACAGATATGATCTGTTAATTCAGAATTGTAATTTTTCACAAAAATCACAAGTCTGAATTTTCTCCGGGAGCGACAAGGATTTCGAAAAACCCTTAGAATATTTATATTGCAATTTCGAAAATTATAAGACACAAAGTCTTTTATTTTCGAACCCAACACCTCTATTTATAGATAATTTCTAGTTATAATTGTATCAGAACTCTAACTCCTTAAAGACCACAATCCATAACTTAAGCCCAACAAGCCAAGCCCGTTGTTATAGAAATTAATATAAAATTCATCGTGACTCCGATTGATAAACTGATTTCACCAATGTGCACAGAAACCATTTCTGCATCTTTTAGAGTCAAGATAATTTTTTGAATCCGAATTCAGTGATTTCCAAAAATGCCCATCACTATGTCATTTTAGGAAATTCCACTCCCTTTAGTTGAGAAATCCAATTTCTCTTTCATTAAATTTAACTATCTCTACGGGATTTTAGTAATCCATTACTTGTGTAACCCTCAATGGTTCAGGAATACAGCTAGCCGTGGGCTCACAACTCCTTGTGACTCGGAACAACAATTTCCGACTTACCCAACGAATCATGGTAAGAGCGTCTAGCAACATCGCCTCATGATTCCCTAGGTATTACTGATAGTGCCTGCAAGAACCAGTAGATTTTGGTTAGCGTACAGTACGGTCCCTTCAACCAAATATCCCGATCGAATCAAAAACCATTGGTACATCGAGAGTCGTTCGAGATTCGATAACTATGCATAACATCTTGGAGATCTATTAGTGACATCGCATGTGTTACTAGGATAACCATTAACCTAAAACACATCATGTACTCTGACCAGAGATTCGTCACACTAATATCTCCTCAGATCGCATAGGATATCCACACTCGCAAGTATGTGGTGAATCCTTGACAACAAAGCATCGACTCCTATATGCGTCGTAACTGTACCCAATCCCGACATCTGATGACCCCCATAGAGTCGGTAAACGAGTCAAAGCACAGTACTAGTATATAGAGTCTCAATGATGTTTCAAGTAATAAGGACTAATGGTGTACAACCAAAACCGCGGACTTTATCCACTCGATAAGTGATAACCACTTGGAAAGTCCGAATAGGGTAGTTCGATCATTCATCATATGAATATCCATTTGCATGTTTCGAACATCTCTATGTTCCCTACCAATGAGACGTGGTACTCTGCATCGCAAATGCTAGTCTCAAACTCGAGCGATCCTTATCCTTATTTTCGGACGGCTCAATCGACTAGGAACTGTTTAGAATATACAGTGACTATAAGATGTATTTCATGATAGTCATCCCCATGTACTACCACATCTTACATACACTATAGTATATTCAAGGTCTTTATCAAAACAACAATAGTATATCACAATATAACAATATGAAGAAAGATAAAGTCATTGCCATTAATAAAATGTAAATTATATTAAACAAAGATTGTTTACACAAAGAGTCATAAAAGCCCTTAACCACAAGTTGGCTATCTGGGCACCCACTCTTTCAAACTTGGCATACAAACGATGCTCCCTCAAAGTCTGCAAGGCTGTCTGTAAATGCTGTCTATGCTCCTCAATGCTCCTAGAGTAGATCAAGATATCATCAATGAAGACTATGATGAACTGATCTAGATACGGCTGAAAAACTCGATTCATGAGATCCATGAAAACCGCTGGAGCATTGGTCATCCCAAATGGCATCACTAGGAACTCGTAATGCCCATATCGTGTCCGGAAAGCAGTCTTGGACACATCTGCATCTCTAACACGCAGCTGATGATAACCAGATCGCAGGTCGATCTTGGAGAACACTGAAGCTCCCTGCAACTGATCAAATAAATCCTCTATCCTCGGCAGTGGATACTTGTTCTTCACTGTGACCCTGTTGAGCTCTCGGTAATCGATGCACAATCTCATACTGCCATCCTTCTTCTTCACAAATAACACCGGAGCTCCCCACGGAGAAAAGCTAGGACGAACAATGCCTTTCTCTAACTCCTGAATCTGCTCCTTCAACTCTTTCATCTCGGTAGGAGCAAGTCTATACGGTGCCTTAGAGATAGGCACGGTGTCTGGCACTAACTCGATGCTGAACTCCACATCTTTTACTGGTGGAATTCCTGCAACATCCTCCGGAAAGACATCCGGAAAGTCACGAACCACCTCTATCTCGGACAATGATATGCTAGATGGTTCTGAGTCCGTGACAATACTTGCTAGAAACCCCTGGCAACCCCGTCTCAACAACTTCCTCGCCTGTATAAGAGATATCACCTGAGGAATATCACTGCTCTGAGATGCCTGGAAGGTAAACGGGTCGCCTACTGATGGTTTCACTGACACCGATCCCCGACGAAAATCAATCGAAGCTCCATTGACTGTCAACCAGTCCATACCCAAAATCAAATCAAACTCACTCAAAG
Organism: Henckelia pumila; assembly: GCF_033568475.1. NCBI lineage: Eukaryota > Viridiplantae > Streptophyta > Magnoliopsida > Lamiales > Gesneriaceae > Henckelia > Henckelia pumila. The sequence continues at coordinate 86,900,884 of NC_133120.1, forward strand.
GCAAAACCACCACATCTGCTCGAATGGAGTGTCCCTGAAGCTCCAACTCCAAATCTCGAATGACCTTCGAGGTAGAAATAATCTGCCCGGACGGCATAGTAACATCATACCCACTGTCAATAATCTCAGGTGTGATGCCTATCCGCCTGATAAACTCCAGGGAGATAAACGAATGCGTAGCCCCTGAATCTAGCAACGCAAACGTGGAGTTGCCTCCAACTAGAATTCTCCCTGCACGCAAAAAATTCCCAACAATTTCATACCACTACTAAACTTTTCCCTAACGAGTCACTAAAAACCCTTAATTCTAATCACAAGTAGAAACATGCTTCTTATTCTAACATGCAGATAGATAACCCAAATAACAACAATTTCACAGAAAGCAAAATTCTTAACCAAAGGAAGAATTATAAAGTACTAGGGATAAGATGTACCGGTGATCAAGGAGGTGTCTGGATCTACCTCCTCGGCCTGCATGATGAACACTCTCCCAGCAGTGTTCTTTTTCCTCGGGCAGTTAGCTATCTGATGCCCTGGCTCCCTATAGTGGTAGCAAACCCCTGCTCCCAACAAACACGGTCCCGAATGCATCTTCTGACACTTCGGGCAAGTAGGAAAACCTATGGCATTAGGGGCCCCGCCCCTCTGCTGCTGTGGCCTCTGCTGCTGCGGCCTCTGCTGCGGATTCGGGTCCTTAGCCGGCCCTGTAAACTGCTTCTTCGCAGGAGGCTGCGAAGATGGTCGCTGATACCCAGCCTGAAACTGCCTCTTACCCTGCTGCTCCCTCTGAATCTCTCTCCGACCCTCCTCGGAACGCAAGGCTCTACTGACTGCAGTCTCATAAGTAGGGACATCCACCATGCGAACGTCATGCCTGATATCTGCCTTCAGGCCCTCCACAAACTGCCTCAACTTCTCTGGTGGACTGTCTGAAATCAAGGGCACAAAGTGACAGCCCCTCTCGAACTATCGCACATACTCCACCACTGACCTGTCCCCCTGACGGAGACTCATGAACTCCTGGATCATGCGGCTGCGCACATCCTCAGTGAAATACTTGGCGTAGAAGATATGCCTAAACTCTGTCCATGCCAGTGTAGGAATGTGAACTCCCCTGGCAGCACCCTCCCACCATAGAGCTGCGTCTCCTCTCAGCATATACGTCGCACAGTTCACCCTGTCGGCGTCTGTGATCCCCATATACGCAAAGATGGACTCCAAAGAGCGAATCCACCCCTCAGCCACCAAAGGATCGGTGGTACCAGCAAACTCCTTGGGTCCCTTCTTCTGGAACCGCTCTGCTACGTCCTCCTCATGGGACATCCTCGGACGTGAAGCCTGCTGCTCCAACAGAGCAGTAATCCCAGCCATCAAGGTAGCATTGGCCTGCTCCAATGCTGCTAGTGGGTTCTACGGAGGTGGAGGTGGAGGTGGAGGTGTAGGTGGAGATCCCCCACGTCTGTTCATCGGTCTGGAAGGCATTCTGCACCACCACATATTTCTTTACGTAAATCGCCATGCATAACTAAGTGGTTTAAAATTAATGCTAACTTAAATTCTAAAAATTAAATCATGCTATAAACACTTAAAACTTACAGACCGGTATCGTGGATTTCTGAGCTCGCATAGCAGTAATGACCCCTCCAAGGACCGTGCTCTGATACCAACTGAAACGACCCTAACTCTATAATTAATAAATAAATATGCGAATTTTTTTTTTAATACTTACTAAATATAACATGTACATACATACCCATACATATATGCACAAAATAAAAAGATTTAAAATAAATAACTTAAATAAAAATGCATTCTTTAATAAAATAAATATCTTAGTCAAATACGTAATTAAAATGCTGTCATAGGAAAATAATTAAAAACTGCATGCACTGAAAATATTTAAATAAATTATCCAAAAACTCAACCACTGAAAATAATTAAAAATATTTAACATGCTGGAATATTCAAACAGGCATCATGACTCAGATATCTATCACGGTCACGGGGATCACTGCCAGTCTGCTCATACGTCCTCGCCTCCGGTGGGTACTACGTCCTCTACGTACTCACCTGCACCATACCAGTGTAGTGAGCCTAGAAGCCCAACATGCTAACATAACAAGGATTTAAAATAATTTAAATCACTTTAATACTAATACATAACATATACATGAATGAGCACGCTTAAAATAACAACATGACATAACCTAACTTAAATTAACTTAAATATCATAATCATACATAATACATAAACATTATTGAGCAAATTATTTTCTAACATCGCATGGTTGTATCCATAGTGTAACCTTAAATCATACATCAAATACTGATCAACGTGGAAACCAACGTACGTGGCGGTGACGAATCACCTCCTAAATTGGCAGTAAACTGCCCTTCGTTCACATATGGGGACGAGTCCCCCTTAAATTGTCACACTACTTCAACTTCCAACATAAAATATTTTCTTTTGCTCAACCTTAAACATTAAATCATGCATAAAAATTATTTCATGAATGCATGTACTTAAATAAAATGTGTGTCCTTCATATATATTTAATTTAAATTTCATACTAACATATAATTATTAGAATAACTTCCATGCATAAAAATAATTAAATATATATTAAGGACACATGCAAATTTCTCATGGATTGTACTGACTGCTGGCCCTAACACTCAAGCCCATTTACTTAAATCTGGCCCATTAACACAGAGACTGACCCATTAACACTGAGACTGGCCCAATAACATACTTAAGCCCAATAAAAATTATTCTAAGCCCAACTAAATAATTAAAGCCCATTAAAACATTCTAGGCCCAATGACAACTTAATCTGGCCCAATGGGCCCAAAAGCCCAAAGACTGGCCCGATAATTTTCATGGGCCCTAAAGCCCATAAAAATTAGTGGACTAACTTAATTAAATTAATTAAGCCCAAATAATAACTTAAATGAAGCCCATTAATTAAATTAATCTAATTAGCCCAATTAAACTCTTAAATTCATTAATTAACTTAAAAATAAAATACCCGAGCCCAACTAACTTAACCCGGACCCGGGCCCAACTAAATTAACCCACTTACTACCAGACCCGACTCGGACCCACGACCCGACCCGGAACCACCCTGAAACCCTAAACCCGTCGCCCCCCCCCCTTTTCCCGTCTCGGCTGCGGCCGTGAGCAGCAGCCGCTCCTTGGCTGCTGCCGGCCTGCTCCGGCCGCCCCTGGCCGGAGCGCCGCCGCCCAGACGTAGCCCACGTCTGGGCGGTTCGAACCTAGCCCCTGAACCCAACCCATGCAGCCTAGCCCCTAGCCGAACCGAGCCCTTCCCAAGAACCCTAATCTGCGCACCAAGGGAGCCCGATCGAACCAGCTCCAATTCTAGGCACTTTTGGCTTGAACCATCCAAGCCAATCGAGCCTAGACTCACCTTATACCTCCTAGGGACCTTGACCAGCAGCCTAGACGCAACCAATGCTAAGAAACATGAGCATGACAATCAAAATCACACTACAAGACACAAACTTCATGAAAGCCGAAACTTTTTCTGAAAATTCTTGAAAGTTTTTGATGCATACACAATACACACACTATAATATCTGATAGGCACGAAAATAGGGAAAGAATCATGCCTTGCACCGTAGTTTGAAGAGAAAGGAGTGCGTAGAACGATTCCGGGACGACGGGGCGATGACATTCGACTTGAAAGCTTCAAAATCGAGCTATGGTGTTCTTCGTGGAGGCTGCTAGCCGAAGAAGATGATGAATATGGGGTGGGGTGGCAGCTGATGGAAATAACGTGGGGGTAGGGATAGGTTTTGGGTAGAATTTAGGGTTATAACTTAATTAAAAATAGGTTTTAGGATATTAAAATTTTAATAATGATTTTAATAATAAAATATATAACTTAAAAGCTCCAACTAATACTTAAAAATCTGATAACTAAATTAAAATCCCGAAATATTAAATTAAGGGAATTTTAAAGATACTAAAAAGTCATTATTTTGGCTAAATTTGAATAAAAACGGACTCCTAAAATTATATAAAATTAAATACTAAAAATATTGAGGAATTAAAACTCAAAATAATATTTTTGGGCTCTAAAAAGACTCATAAAATAATTTGGATAGAAAGTTGTCATCTCGTCCGTCCACGGTCCCGTTTACGCGATCAAAAACAATTAATTTCTATAAATCGTGAAAATCACTAATTATGGGTTAAATGCTTAAAAATCACTTAAATCATGCACAAATAATTCACATAATTACTTAACCCATAAATCAAAAATTTAAATAATTAAATTCCCTAATTATGCATGCGAATTTACGTATTTAAAATACCGGGTGTTACAAACATGGTTGATCATCCCAAATAATGGTTTATCGACACCGGAGCTATGCGACATGTCTGTGCTGACAAGGATCTATTCTCGAAGTATACTCCTATAAGTGGACGAGAGCTCTATATGGGTAACAATGCGATTTCTAAGATCGTTGGATTAGGCAAAGTGGTGATCAAGATGACTTCAGAAAAAGAGCTTACTCTTATTGATGTCCTTCATGTTCCGGACATAAGGAAGAATCTTGTACCGGTTCTAGGCTAGTTAAGGCCGGATTTAGACTAGTTTTTTAAGCTGGAAAAGTTGTAATCATGAAAAATGGACAGTTCCTAGGAAAAGGATATATAGAAAAGCGACTGTTCAAGATGAATGTAATAACTGTACTTCGTGATCTTGAAAGTAATAAAGTTAATGCTTTGAATTACTTGGTTGAATGTTCTAATTTATGGCTTACTAGATTATGACATGTTAACTTCAACACTTTGAGAAAACTTGGAAAACTAAATCTTATTCCAAGGACTAAGATTGATTCAAACTACAAATGTGAAGTATGTGTTGAAGCTAAATTAACTAAAGTACCTTTTCACACAATGGAAAGAAGTACAATACCTCTAGAACTAATTCACACCGATGTTTGTGATTTAAAGTTTGTACAAACTAGAGGTGGGAAAAAGTACTTTATTACATTCATAGATGACTGCACAAGATTCTGTTATGTGTTTCTTTTAGGAAGCAAAGATGAAGCTCTTGAAACATTGAAGACCTATAAGATTGAAGTTGAAAATCAATTAGGCAAACGAATCAAGAAAATTCGAAGTGATAGAGGAGGTGAATATGTTGCTCCATTTGAAGAATTTTGCAATGAATCTGGCATTATTCATCAAACAACTGCTCCTTATTCACCACAATCTAATGGTGTTGCGGGAAGAAAAAATCGTACTCTGAAAAAAATGATGAATGTCATGCTAATAAGTTCTGGACTACCCCAAAACTTGTGGGGGGAAGCAATACTTTCGGCAAATCATATTCTTAACAAAATTCCACATAAAAAGAAGAATGAAACTCCTTACGAATTGTGGAAAGGACATAAGCCCTCATACAAATACTTGAAAGTGTGGGGGTGTTTGGCGAAAGTTGAAATACCAAAGCCAAAACAAGTGAAGATTGGACCTAAGACTGTAGATTGCATATTCATTAGATATGCAAACAACAGTACTGCATATAGATTCTTAGTGCACAAGTCAGTGATTCCTGATATACATGAAAATACGATTATTGAATCGAGGAATGCTGCATTTTTTGAGAACGTCTTTCCTTGTAAGGAAGAAAAATAAAATAGCTCTATTAAAAGAGCTCATGAATCCACAAATGAGGAAACTCATGAAAACGAAGAACCAAGGCATAGCAAAAGAGCTAAGATAGCTAAAACATTTGGTCCTGATTTTCTTAGTTATGCTATAGAAAATGATCCAAGGACTTTAAGTGAAGCGCTATCCAGTCCTGATGCTCCACTTTGGAAAGAGGCCATAAAAAGCGAAATAGATTCCATCATGCAAAATCATACTTGGGAGTTAGTAGATCTCCCAGCGGGAGGAATCAAACCTTTAGGATGCAAATGGATCTTAAAAAGGAAATACAAAGCTGATGGAACGGTGGAAAAATACAAAGCAAGGTTAGTGGCCAAAGGATTTAGACAAAAAGAAGGTTTGGATTTCTTCGACACATATTCACCTGTTACAAGAATAACGTCTATTCGAGTACTTATAGCACTTGCTGCTTTAAACAATCTCGAAATTCATCAAATGGATGTTAAAACGGCCTTTTTAAATGGTGAGTTAGAGGAAAAAATATATATTGCACAACCTGAAGAATTCATTGCTCCCGGTCAAGAAAAGAAAGTGTGTCGACTCATTAAATCATTGTATGGGCTAAAACAAGCTCCTAAAAAATGGCATGAAAATTTTGACAAAACAATGATGTCAAATGGATTCAAGATTAATGAGTGTGATAAATGTGTTTATATAAAAGATACACATGACTCGTATGTAATTGTTTGTCTATATGTAGACGACATGCTCATAATGGATAGTAATCATGATATCATCATGAAAACTAAGAAAATGTTGACAAAACATTTTGATATGAAAGATATGGGAAAAACAGACGTTATCTTAGGAATTAAGATTGTAAAAACGCCTGAATGAATTATCCTAACACAATCTCATTATATTGAGAAAGTACTTAGGAAATTCAACGCGTATGATGTTACGCCGTTAAGATCACCCGTGGATTTAAGTTTACATTTATCCAAAAATCGAGGTGAACCCGTATCTCAACAGCAATATGCAAGGATAATTGGGAGTCTAATGTATTTTACAAATTGTACTCGTCCTGATATTACATACTCAATAAATAAATTGAGTAGATTTACAAGTAATCCTAGTCATGATCATTGGAAAACGTTAGAAAGAGTATTCAAATACTTAAAATATTCAATGGACTATGGATTACATTATGCAACATATCTTTCTGTACTTGGAGGATATTGTGACGCAAATTGGATATCCGATACAAAAGACTCGAAGTCCACAAGTGGATATGTATTCACCATCGGTGGAGGAGCTCTGTCATGGAAATCCTCAAAACAAACGTGTATAGCTCGTTCAACAATGGAATCGGAATTCATAACTCTAGAAAAAGCGGGAGAAGAAGCGGAATGGCTTCGTAATTTCCTAGAAGATATTTTGTGTTGGACGAAACCAGTGCCAGCAATAATGATACATTGCGATAGTCAGTCGGCTATAGGCAGGGCACAAAGTAGTATGTATAATGGTAAGTCAAGACACATACGTCGCAGACATAATACCATTAGGCAGTTGATCTCAAATGTTGTTATCGCAGTTGATTATGTAAAATCAAAAGATAACTTAGCGGATCCGTTGACTAAAGGTTTAGGAAGAGATCAAGTAAACTGCTTATCAAGAGGAATGAGATTAAAACCTACAAAATTAAAGAATATTCATAGCGGAAACCCAACCTTGTAGATTGGAGATCCCAAGATCTTGGTTCAATGGGAAAATCAAGTTATGAATGTTCGCGTGCACTTAGAACTTCGTTCTATTCTCATTCCTAGGATAAAAGTGCAACCTGTGCAAGTAGTGAGGTTAAGTTTTAACAAACTTTTAATGATTCCTATATTTCTTTAAAGAAATAGAGTATGACAGGATACTCAAATAATAGGAGGTCACCTATTTAAGTGTGAAGACGGGCCGCTTCAACGAAACACTTAAGAATCCAAGATATTGTCCAGGGCCAAAACAGACAAAACCATGAGAACAAATAAAGTGTGAGAAAAATTATTGTGTGAATACTGTTGTCTTGGTTTACATCAATGGCTGAATAGTTCAAGACATCATGTTCACTAGGCAGCCTAGTAAATCCGATACTATTTCACTTAGGAATGTTCAAAGCCGCAAACTACCTCTCCACATGCAATAGTTTTTCGGAAGAAACTCTGTTTTATCATATGCATACATATTCGCATAAATCACATTCATGTGGGGGATTGTTGGAAAATATGTTAGAAAGTGGTGAATGAGATAAATTGTAAGGCCCGAGATTATTTAATTTTAATCCGAGAATATTTAATTTGAGAATTTTTGGAGTTTAGATTTAAATTCTAATATTCTTAAATTATTTAGGATTTAAATTGAATTAAAAAGAAGTTTCAAGGGCCAATTTGCAAATAGTGAAGAAATGAAGGGCCAAAGTGCAATTATGGCTTTTTGAGTGGGACACTTGTCTACACATGCATAATCACGTGTAATGTGTATGAAATTCATCAGAATTTATCAACTCCTTCAGCCAAGAACCGAGAGCTCCCATTTTCTTCTTTGAGATTTTATCTTAAATCTTCAATATCTCAAGATCCGTTCGGCCGATTTCAATTCCGGGCATAGTTCTACGATCCTCTCGTCAAAAGCTATGAATTGATGTAAGTATTGATGAGATTCAGTATATTTCGAAATTGTGTGTGTGAAGAACTCAGAATTTGAGTATGGATATATGTTCTTGAGATTCTATGTGTTGTATTATCGCAATCGGGTCAAAGATTGGATGTCGTTTCTGTTTTTTATGAATTTTTCAGCATATATTTCGAAATGGTAGCTGCTGATATGCTGGTATATTGATGTATTTTGGCTGGTATATCATGTATTGAAGTAGATATGAATGATAGATTGGTTGGATTTCAGTTTCGGTTACCGATTCCGTATCGTTACGCCGTCGGTTTGAAAAATGATCAAGTTTGAGTCTAGATTTTTTGAGCTGAGTATTATGTGAGTTCTTGCTGATGTTATTAGACATGTTTGATGTATTTTCAGATTGAAAACAGGGGACTTCAAGTTAAGAATCACGACTTTGAAACCGATCGACGGAAGAACAAGGTTTGTGACTTGTTAGCCTTGAAGATTGAGAAGAGTATGAGCAGATTTTGATTGTGTTCTTGTTGTGCAGCTATATCAGATTTGAAGAGCTTTGAAACCAAGTTTGAAAGGTATAAGACAACCTTTGAATAAGGGCTTGTACATTCAAGAGATTTTGCTTGAATGCCCTTTCAAAACCACATACTATGTGCTTATATGTGTTGTATTTGCACATTTACTTTTTTGTTTGACTTAGCTTGTTATTAGTTGGCTTTTACTCTTATGCTTCTAGATTTTGATGCATTCATCTTGAGCCAACAACCCTTTGAGATTTGAAATGGCAGATTCGCCAAAAGAATACGGATGTTTGGATATATATAAAGGAACCTAGGAGATAGATCAACTCCTATGGTTAGAAACTTGATATAGTATGCCAAAGTCCGGGAAAAGAGCTCAACGCCACCCCGAAAGGGAGAGTAGGTGGGAGATTTGTTGTGTTCTTCTTCCCCGGGATCCCAAGAACTGATATAGAACTTGATAGCAGATTTTTCAGTCATGCATTGCTATAGATTGGTTTAATGCTTGTTGAGATGTTTATATGAGTATTTCCTTAAACTATATGATATGCATGATATAGTTGTTTTATACTGGGATTCAATTTTCACCGGAGATATCCGGCTATTTCTATGTTTGTATGTGTGCATGGGAATAGATGGGGCGAGCACAGGACAAAGAAGGTTGTAAGAAGTACGAGATCAAGAGTAGTATGTGGTGAACTCGGGTTTATGCAGTAGAGTCGATGTCAACCTTTGTATCTAGATCTTGTATATGTTTTGTTATAAACACTTACACATTAAGACTTGTATATTTGGCAAGAATAAGAACAATGTAAGATCTTATGGGTTGTATATTAAGTTCCATGTTTAGTTGCTTGATTAGCTCATGGATTTGCATGTTTTCTTCTAGATTTTGATGTTGAATTCATGCTTCATAAGTTAGAGGATGTTTGAGATTCAAAACAGGGGCAAAACCTTCATTTTTCTGCTATTTGGAAGCCTAATCCGAGGGCCAGGCGCGCCCGCCCAGCCCAGAGGCGCGGCCGCGCCTAACCAAGGCAACTTGGGTGCCTTGGCTCGAGCCTTAGGCGCGCCCGCGCGTCAAGGTCTACTAAAATAAAAAATTGTTGATCTTTTGCGACGTGTTTTTGCGTCGCCAAATATCCTGTATTATTTATTTGATTTTTAAGCAGATTAATTTTCTGATTGAATATTTCTTGTTATTAATCGCCCTTTAAGATGAGATTAGCACCCGAGGTCCCCACAACAGGTGGTATCAGAGCGTAAGTTCTGGACTGATTAGAGAGAAGCGAGCGGGGTAGATCGAGTCCTCTTGATTGATTGATTTTGCTATGATTTAATGTTTTAGATTAAATTGATCACATGATTATGTGTATTGATTTTATAAGCATGTGTTACTGCTTTATCAAGTATGTATTATTTGAGAATGAATTAGAACCGGTTTTGGATCAGAACTTGATCTCTAGAGAAGGCATGAAAATGCTAATCAGAGGGGGACTAAAACAGAATGGGTGAGTCTGATATATTGATACTTTTGTGTGCTAATCCTTTTGAATATCATATATGCCTCCTCGTCAAGCGCCGATTACTAGAAAGACATTGGTCGTTCCTTCGCCAGAAGAGGCAGATGTACCACAGGCCGCAGAAGCTCCTAGACCAGAACAGGGTAGTACATCCAATGATCCAATGGATGTTACAGCAACACCTATGGAGACTTTACTAAAAAGGTTTCAATTCTTCAAGCCGCCTACTTTGAAAGGAACTGAGAACTCAGTTGAATGTGAAGGCTGGTTAGAGGATATGGAAATGTTTTTTGATTCCCTAGATTATGCAGATGACAGAAGAGTCAGACTGATTGGGCACCAACTACATGAGGTTGCCAAGAGTTGGAGGATAACAACCAAGAGAGCTCTTGAAAATCGAGGTACACATATCACTTGGAAAGTATTTACAAAATAATTTTATCAACGTTTCTTTCCAGTGTCGTACAGAAAGGACAAGGGTGCAGAGTTTGCAAATCTGAAACAGGGGAATCTGAATATAGAAGAGTATGTTGCCAAGTTCTCCACATTGCTAAAGTTTGCTCCACATGTAGCTGGAAGTGAAGAGGTCAAAGCTGATCAGTTCATCAATAGACTGAATCCAGATGTCTTTACCCTTGTGAACTCTGGGAGGCCGAATAACTTTGCTGATGCACTTGATAGAGCAAAGGGAGCGGAGGCTGGTTTGATTAAACAGCGAGGAGCATCGTTTGTTGCACAGTCTCAACGACAATCACAACCCCAAGCTCAGTTTCAACAATCATTTCCTAGATTCGAGGGAGGTAGCAGCAGCGGTGGTAAGAAAGATTATCTGAAAGAAAAAGGAAAGCAGTTTAAGAAGTCAGGCAGTGGTTCATCCAGCTTTAGTGGGCCAAGACAGAGCAGTGCTGGATAGGGTTCAGGCTATACATGAATGTATTGCAACAAATGTGGAGGAAGACATTCCAGTGATCAGTGCAGAGGTGTGTCTCGAAATTGTAACATATGCCATCAGCCAGGACATTTTGCCAAGGTATGTCCACAGCGTGGTCTTGTGAGGTCTCAAGGTGCGGGGTCATCACGATCAGTGGCTCAGCCTGAAAGGCAAGCATCTACTATACACTCCTTCCAGCCACAGCCTCAGCAACAGAATAGAGCAGGAGGTAGTCAAGAAACGAATCAACCTCCAAGACAACAAGCTCGAGTCTTTGCCTTGACTGAAGAGCAGGCTCAGGCAGCACCTGACGACGTTATAGCAGGTAATTGTACTCTCTGTGGTTATTCTACTTATGTGCTCATAGATACAGGTGCATCCCATACGTTTATATCTGAACAATTTGCTATATTACATGCATTGCATGTTGAGTCATTATCTGCTGTAGTATCTATATCTTCACCTTTGGGGAGCGGTATAGTATCAGTGAAATCTGTCAGAAATTGTATACTACAGTTTGAAGGTAATGTGATAGAAATAGATTGTATTGTGCTTAGGTTTTCAGACTTTGATTGCATTATCGGAATCGATATGTTAACCAAGTACAGGGCTACCGTAGACTGTTTTCAGAAAGTTGTGAGATTCAGACCAGAAATGGCAGGGGAATGGAAATTCTATGGTAAAGGTTCGAGATCTCGAATACCTTTGATATCAGTTCTATCTATGACTCGTTTATTGCAAGAAGGGGCAGAGGGATTCCTTGTTTATGCAGTAGATGTGTTGAAAACTAGCCCAGAATTGGCAGATCTGCCAGTGGTTAGTGAGTTTGCTGATGTCTTTCCAAACGAAATTCCAGGATTACCTCCAGCTCGGGAGATAGACTTCAGTATTGAATTGATGCCAGGTACGTTACCAATTTCTAAAGCACCTTACAGAATGGCACCAATAGAGTTGAAAGAATTAAAAGAACAACTTGAAGATCTATTAGCAAAAGGGTACATTAGACCGAGTGTTTCACCCTGGGGCGCTCCGGTTCTATTTGTACGAAAGAAAGACGGTTCAATGAGACTTTGCATTGACTACCGGCAATTGAACAAGGCAACGGTAAAGAATAAATATCCATTGCCTAGAATAGATGATTTGTTTGACCAGTTGCAGGGTTCCTCAGTGTATTCCAAGATTGATTTAAGGTCCGGATATCATCAGTTAAGAGTTCGGGAAGAAGATATATCGAAGACCGCATTCAGAACGAGGTATGGTCATTTTGAGTTCATTATTATGTCGTTTGGTCTGACGAATGCTCCAGCAGTATTTATGGGTCTTATGAATAGAGTATTTCAGAAATATCTCGATGACTTTGTTATTATCTTTATTGACGATATTCTGATTTATTCTAAGAATCTGTGTGATCATGCCGAGCATCTCAGAATTATTTTAAAGACTTTGAGAACAGAAAAGTTGTATGCCAAACTGTCAAAGTGTGAATTCTGGTTGAAGAAAGTGGTCTTCCTTGGGCATATTATATCCGAAGATGGGATTTCTGTTGATCCTAGCAAGGTTGAAGCTGTGATCAGTTGGCCTAGACCGACATCTGTACCAGAGATACGGAGTTTTATGGGCTTAGCAGGTTATTATCGCAGATTTATTAAATATTTCTCCAGTATTGCCAAGCCTATTACTCAGTTAACTCAGAAGAATGCACCGTATGTCTGGACCGAAGCATGTGAAGCCGGTTTCAGTGAGTTGAAGAAGAGATTGACAAGTGCACCAGTTTTGACTATTCCTTCAGGTACTGGTGATTTTACTGTATATTGTGATGCTTCTCACAGGGGATTAGGTTGTGTGCTCATGCAGCGAGGACATGTCATTGCTTATGCCTCGAGACAGCTAAAACCACATGAAACCAGATATCCTATCCATGACCTGGAACTTGCAGCCATCGTATTTGCATTGAAGATATGGCGACATTATCTATACGGTGAGAAATTTGAGATTTATTCTGACCATAAAAGTTTGAAATATCTATTTTCACAGTCTGAACTGAATATGAGGCAACGAAGATGGTTAGATTTACTGAAAGATTTTAACTGTGAGATTAAATATTATCCGGGAAAATCCAATGCAGCTGCAGATGCCTTGAGTAGAAAGGTATGTACCTTATCCTTATCTACGATAGGTATCACTAAATTGGTAGAAGATTGCTGTGTTTCTGGATTGATATTTGAAACAGATATGAAGTTTATCAGAATTTTTGCACTTCAAGCTGAGCCAGAATTGTTGGTTAGAATTAAAGAAGCACAGAGAAATGATCAGAGTATTCAGAAGTCCGTTGACATGGTCAGATCAGGGCATCAGTCTGAATACAAGGTTAGTGTAGATAGTGTTTTATATATGAATAACAGACTTGTTGTTCCAGATATTTTAGATTTGAAACATCAGATATTAAAAGAGGCTCATTGTAGCAGATACAGTGTTCATCCTGGTGGCAGAAAAATGTACAATAATTTGAAAACTCAATATTGGTGGAAACATATGAAATCTGATGTTACAGAGTTTGTATCTCGTTGTCTGAATTGTCAGCAGGTAAAGGCCGAAAGAAAGAAACCAGGTGGTTTATTGCATAGCTTACCTATTTCAGAATGGAAGTGGGATCATATTTCTATGGATTTCGTTACGAAGCTACCACGTTCATCCAGAGGTTGTGATGTTGTTTGGGTATTTATCGACAGATTGACGAAATCAGCCTGTTTTATTCCGTACAGAATGACATACAGACACGACCAGATGGCAGAGATTTATGTCAGAGAAGTGGTAAGATTACATGGTGTGCCTAAATCTATCGTTTCAGATCGAGACCCTAGATTTACATCGCACTTTTGGCACAGCTTGCAACAAGCTCTTGGTACTCGATTGCACTTGAGTACTGCGTATCATCCTCAGACTGACGGACAGTCAGAGCGGACTATCCAGACACTCGAGGATATGCTTAGAGCTGTAGTGCTAGATTTTGGCACTAGTTGGCAAGATTCACTACCACTTGTGGAATTCTCGTACAATAACAGCTACCAGACTAGTATCAGATGGCTCCATTTGAAGCATTGTATGGAAAGAAGTGCAGATCTCCTCTTTATTGGGATGATATCTCAGAAACACCTGATATTGGGCCAGATATGATTCGAGAGATGACCGAGAAAATAAGACTGATTCAGAAAAGAATGAAGACAGCACAAGATAGACAAGCCAAGTATGCAAATGTTCGACGCAGGCCTTTGTGTTTTGAACAGGGGGACAGAGTATTCTTGAAGATTTTACCTTTCAGAGGCACTGTCAGATTCAGCAAGAGAGGGAAATTATCTCCACGATTTATCGGTCCTTACGAAATTCTCAAGAAGATAGACAATCTTGCCTATAGACTTGCTCTTCCTCCAGCTCTTTCTGGAATACATGATGTCTTTCATGTTTCTATGCTGCGGAAGTATCAGCCTGATATTTCTCATGTTCTCCAGCCAGATGAAGCAAAATTAGATGAGACTCTGAGTTACTTTGAGAAGCCGATACAGATACTTGATCAGAAAGATAAACAACTCAGAAACAAGACTATTCCTCTCGTGAAAGTTCAGTGGAGTAGACATGGAGTTGAAGAAGCAACTTGGAAAGTCGAATCAGATATGAGACAACGCTTTTCAGAGCTATTTCACTGATGTGAGTTCTTATTCAGTATTTCTGTTATTTCCTTATCTTATATGCGTGTAGACTGCATACGATTTCGAGGACGAAATCATATCTTAGAGGGGGAGAATTGTAAGGCCCGAGATTATTTAATTTTAATCCGAGAATATTTAATTTGATAATTTTTGGAGTTTAGATTTAAATTATAATATTCTTAAATTATTTAGGATTGAAATTGAATTAAAAAAAAGTTTCAAGGGCCAATTTGCAAATAGTGAAGAAATGAAGGGCCAAAGTGCAATTATGGATTTTTGAGTGGGACACTTGTCTACACATGCATCATCACGTGTAATGTGTATGAAATTCATCAGAATTTATCAACTTCTTCAGCCAAGAACCGAGAGCTCCCATTTTCTTCTTTGAGATTTCATCTTAAATCTTCAATATCTCAAGATCTGTTCGGTCGATTTTAATTCCGGGCATAGTTCTACGATCCTCTCGTCAAGAGCTATGAATTGATGTGAGTATTGATGAGATTCAGTATATTTCAAAATTTTGTGTGTGAAGAACTCAGAATTTGAGTATGGATATATGTTCTTGAGATTCTATGTGTTGTATTATCGCAATCGGGTCGAAGATTGGATGTCATTTCTGTTTTTTATGAATTTTTCAGCATATATTTCGAAATGTTAGCTGCTGATATGCTGGTATATTGATGTATTTTGGCTGGTATATCATGTATTGAAGTAGATATGAATGATAGATTGGTTGGATTTCAGTTTCGGTTACCGATTCCGTACCGTTACGCCGTCGGTTTGAAAAATGATCAAGTTTGAGTCTAGATTGTTTGAGCTGAGTATTAGGTGAGTTCTTGCTGATGTTCTTAGACATGTTTGATGTATTTTCAGATTGAAAACAGGGGACTTCAAGTTAAGAATCACGACTTCGAAACCGATCGACGGAAGAACAAGGTTTGTGACTTGTTAGCCTTGAAGATTGAGAAGAGTATGAGCAGATTTTGATTGTGTTCTTGTTGTGCAGCTATATCAGATTTGAAGAGCTTTGAAACCAAGTTTGAAAGGTATAAGACAACCTTTGAATAAGGGCTTGTACATTCAAGAGATTTTGCTTGAATGCCCTTTCAAAACCACATACTATGTGCTTATATGTGTTGTATTTGCACATTTACTTTTTTGTTTGACTTAGCTTGTTATTAGTTGGCTTTTACTCTTATGCTTCTAGATTTTGATGCATTCATCTTGAGCCAACAACCCTTTGAGATTTGAAATGGCAGATTCGCCAAAAGAATACGGATGTTTGGATATATATAAAGGAACCTAGGAGATAGATCAACTCCTATGGTTAGAAACTTGATATAGTATGCCAAAGTCCGAGAAAAGAGCTCAACGCCACCCCGAAAGGGAGAGTAGGTGGGAGATTTGTTGTGTTCTTCTTCCCCGGGATCCCAAGAACCGATATAGAACTTGATAGCAGATTTTTCAGTCATGCATTGCTATAGATTGGTTTAATGCTTGTTGAGATGTTTATATGAGTATTTCCTTAAACTCTATGATATGCATGATATAGTTTTTTTATACTGGGATTCAATTCTCACCGGAGATATCCGGCTATTTCTATGTTTGTATGTGTGCATGAGAATAGATGGGGCGAGCACAGGACAAAGAAGGTTGTAAGAAGTACGAGATCAAGAGTAGCATGTGGTGAACTCGGGTTTATGCAGTAGAGTCGATGTCAACCTTTGTATCTAGATCTTGTATATGTTTTGTTATAAACACTTACACATTAAGACTTGTATGTTTGGCAAGAATAAGAACAATGTAAGATCTTATGGGTTGTATATTAAGTTCCATGTTTAGTTGCTTGATTAGCTCATGGATTTGCATGTTTTCTTCTAGATTTTGATGTTGAATTCAAGCTTCATAAGTTAGAGGATGTTTGAGATTCAAAACAGGGGCAAAACCTTCATTTTTCTGCTATTTGGAAGCCTAATCCGAGGGCCAGGCGCGCCCGCCCAGCCCAGAGGCGCGGTCGCGCCTAACCAAGGCACCTTGGGTGCCTTGGCTCGAGCCTTAGGCGCGCCCGCGCGTCAAGGTCTACTAAAAAAAAAAAAATTGTTGATCTTTTGCAACGTGTTTTTGCGTCGCCAAATGTATGATTTTGCGTCGCCAAATGTCCTGTATTATTTATTTGATTTTTAAGCAGATTAATTTTCTAATTGAATATTTTTTGTTATTAATCGCCCTTTAAGATGAGATTAGCATCCGAGGTCCCCACATAAATGCTCATTGTCCCACATTGGTAAATTGTGGGAATGGATGACACTATATAATGCCCAAGTTTAGACAATGGGTTGGGGTCCCAAGGGGTACCCATGTTTGTTAAAGGGAGCGGACTTAGACTATGCTAGGTTCAAACCATTAGCGACACGCGCGCGCGCCACCGTCGCCGTCCGGCCGGCACGGACCGAGCGTGGGCGTGGGTTGTCTTTGGCACATATTCAAGTTTTTGGATAAATAAACAATTTATTTATTTGTTTTATTTTATTTCAAAAATTAATTATTAATCCAAAGAGTTGTGTCTCTTGGATCTGAATGTGCGCATCCCTTCGGGCCAAATCAGTGCGTCTGTCAACTGAACATGCGCGTCCCTTCGATTTGAACCAGTGCATCCTCTCGGCCGAGTGTGCATCCAACTGATGCATCCTTTTGCATGCATCTGTCCAACGTCTATAAATAGACCACCCCACATGCATTCATACTCACCAATTCACTCATTCTTTCTTCTCTTGCTTTGCATATAGAGAGTTCTGATCTCTCTTATTTCTCTTCATAAAAGAGTTTCTTCAAAGCACTCTGTGTTCGAAGTTCTTTGAGTTTGCAGTGCTGCTACTCGAAGTTGTAAGAGTTCTATCTTGGAAGACACTTTGCACAATCCCGTTAGCACCTAGGCAGGGCAAATTTTGTCTTAAAGAAAAAGAGTTAAACTCTTGGCTCGCTTTTTGATCGTGTGGTTGCAAGTGGTGGAAATTATCCTTACAAGTTTAAGACAAAATTCGTATGATGGCTACTGATCCTTCTGCCAAAGTCACGCCGCCCTCTGTTACGCCCCCACCACCGCCCCCTGTTACGCCGCCCTCTGTTACACCGGCTATTGTCACGGCCCTTGCTGCTTCTAATGCGCATGCCGAGAGACCTAAAAAGTTCTCCGGTACTGACTTCAAGACATGGCAGCAGAAGATGTTGTTTTATCTCACAACTCTTCATCTTGCAAGGTTTTTGAAGGATGTTGTTGCTGTTCCGGCGCCGGATGCTGACACACAAACAAGGTCTGCTTTCGATGCATGGTGTCACAGCGATTTCTTGTGCCGAAACTACATACTGAATGGGTTGGACAATACACTGTATAGTGTATATTCTGCAACCAAGACTGCTAAGGAACTGTGGGAATCCTTAGAGAAAAAGTACAAGACTGAGGATGCTGGCACGAAGAAGTTCGTAGTCGGTAAGTTTCTCGAGTTCAAAATGGTTGATGCCAAGACGGTGATTAGCCAAGTGCAAGAGTTCCAAATCAGCCTCCATGATATAATGGCTGAAGGGATGATGATCAGTGAATCCTTTCAAGTGGCTGCATTAATCGAAAAACTGCCACCCTTATGGAAAGAGTTCAAGAACTATTTGAAGCACAAACGCAAGGAAATGGGGCTCGAAGACTTGATCGTCAGACTGCGAATTAAAGAAAACAATCGTAAAGCAGAGATCAAAGCTAGTAAGATGCCGATGGAAGCGAAGGCAAATTTGGTGGAGCCAAACGCTATAAAGAAAAGAAAGCATTTTGGAAAAGATGTGAAGCAAGGGAAGAACAAGAAATGGAAAGGAACCTGCTGGAACTGTGGAAAGCCGAACCACAAAGCCAAGGATTGTCGCTTACCGAAGAAGGACAATCAGTACCGGGCAAATGTGGTCCAACACAAATCTGTGCCTATTGATTTGTCCGAGATAGATATGTCAGCAGTGATCTTCGAGGCTAACATGGTTGATCATCCCAAAGAATGGTTTATCGACACCGGAGCTACGCGACATGTCTATGCTGACAAGGAACTATTCTCGAAGTATACTCCTATAAGTGGACGAGAGCTCTATATGGGTAACAATGCGACTTCTAAGATCGTTGGATTAGGCAAAGTGGTGATCAAGATGACTTCGGGAAAAGTGCTTACTCTTATTGATGTCCTTCATGTTCCGGACATAAGAAAGAATCTTGTATCCGGTTCTAGACTGGTTAAGGCCAGATTTAGACTAGTTTTTTAAGCTGAAAAAGTTGTAATCATGAAAAATGGACAGTTCCTAAGAAAAGGATATATAGAAAAGGGACTGTTCAAGATGAATGTAATAACTGTACTTCGTGATCTTGAAAGTAATAAAGTTAATGCTTTGAATTACTTGGTTGAATGTTCTAATTTATGGCATACTAGATTATGACATGTTAACTTCAACACTTTGAGAAAACTTGGAAAACTAAATCTTATTCCAAGGACTAAGATTGATTCAAACTACAAATGTGAAGTATGTGTTGAAGCTAAATTAACTAAAGTACATTTTCACACAGTGGAAAGAAGTACAATACCTCTAGAACTAATTCACACCGATGTTTGTGATTTAAAGTTTGTACAAACTAGAGGTGGGAAAAAGTACTTTATTACATTCATAGATGACTGCACAAGATTCTGTTATGTGTTTCTTTTAAGAAGCAAAGATGAAGCTCTTGAAACATTTAAGACTTATAAGATTGAAGTTGAAAATCAATTAGGCAAACGAATCAAGAAAATTCGAAGTGATAGAGGAGGTGAATATGTTGCTCCGTTTGAAGAATTTTGCAATGAATCTGGCATTATTTATCAAACAACTGCTCATTATTCACCACAATCTAATGGTGTTGCGGAAAGAAAAAACCGTACTCTGAAAGAAATGATGAATGTCATGCTAATAAGTTCTGGACTACCCCAAAACTTGTGGAGGGAAGCAATACTTTCGGCAAACATAATCTTAACAAAATTTCACATAAAAAGAAGAATGAAACTCCTTACGAATTGTGGAAAGGACATAAGCCCTCATACAAATACTTGAAAGTATGGGGGTGTTTGGCGAAAGTTGAAATACCAAAGCCAAAACAAGTGAAGATTGGACCTAAGACTGTAGATTGCATATTCATTGGATATGCAAACAACAGTAGTGCATATAGATTCTTAGTGCACAAGTCAGTGATTCCTGATATACATGAAAATACTATTATTGAATCGAGGAATGCTGCATTTTTTGAGAACGTTTTTCCTTGTAAGGAAGGAAAAGAAAATAGCTCTATTAAAAAAGCTCATGAATCCACAAATGAGGAAACTCATGAAAACGAAGAACCAAGGCGTAGCAAAAGAGCTAAGATAGCTAAAACATTTGGTCCTGATTTTCTTAGTTATGCTATAGAAAATGATCCAAGGACTTTAAGTGAAGCGTTATCCAGTCCTGATGCTCCACTTTGGAAAGAGGCCATAAAAAGCGAAATAGATTCCATCATGCAAAATCATACTTGGGAGTTAGTAGATCTCCCAGCGGGAGGAAGCAAACCTTTAGGATGCAAATGGATCTTAAAAAGGAAATACAAAGCTGATGGAACGGTGAAAAAATACAAAGCAAGGTTAGTGGCCAAAGGATTTAGACAAAAAGAAGGTTTGGATTTCTTCGACACATATTCACCTGTTACAAGAATAACGTCTATTCGAGTACTTATAGCACTTGCTGCTTTAAACAATCTCGAAATTCATCAATTGGATGTTAAAACGACCTTTTTAAATGGTGAGTTAGAGGAAGAAATATATATGGCACAACCTGAAGGATTCATTGCTCCCGGTCAAGAAAAGAAAGTGTGTCGACTCATTAAATCATTGTATGGGCTAAAACAAGCTCCTAAACAATGGCATGAAAAGTTTGACAAAACAATGATGTCAAATGGATTCAAGATTAATGAGTGTGATAAATGTGTTTATATAAAAGGTACACATGACTCGTATGTAATTGTTTGTATATATGTAGACGACATGCTCATAATGGGTAGTAATCATGATATCATCATGAAAACTAAGAAAATGTTGACAAAACATTTTGATATGAAAGATATGGAAAAAACAGACGTTATCTTAGGAATTAAGATTGTAAAAACGCCTGAATGAATTATCCTAACACAATCTCATTATATTGAGAAAGTACTTAGGAAATTCAACGCGTATGATGTTACGCCATTAAGATCACCCGTGGATTTAAGTTTACATTTATCCAAAAATCGAGGTGAACCCGTATCTCAACAGCAATATGCAAGAATAATTGGGAGTCTAATGTATATTACAAATTGTACTCGTCCTGATATTGCATACTCAATAAATAAATTGAGTACATTTACAAGTAATCCTAGTCATGATCATTTGAAAGCGTTAGAAAGAGTATTCAAATACTTAAAATATTCAATGGACTATGGATTACATTATGCAACATATCCTTCTGTACTTGAAGGATATTGTGACGCAAATTGGATATCCGACACAAAAGACTCGAAGTCCACAAGTGGATATGTATTCACCATCGGTGGAGGAGCTGTGTCACGGAAATCCTCAAAACAAACGTGTATAGCTCGTTCAACAATGGAATCGGAATTCATAGCTCTAGACAAAGCGGGAGAAGAAGCGGAATGGCTTCGTAATTTCCTAGAAGATATTCTGTGTTGGACGAAACCAGTGCCAGCAATAATGATACATTGCGATAGTCAGTTGGCTATAAGCAGGGCACAAAGTAGTATGTATAATGGTAAGTCAAGACACATACATCGCAGACATAATACCATTAGGCAGTTTGAAACGATCGAAAACTCGAAGGAAATTTTTTTTTATTTATTTATATTAATTTAAACACCACACATATGCCCATACATATATATGCGTTATTACTGAAAATAATTTTATTCAACGTGATATAATATATAATAAATTGATTGAACTCTAGCAGTTTAAATCGTTCGAATAAATTAAAATAATGTAAGCGCGAGAAATACGATATCGCAAAATGCGGAAATACATAGTTTAAAAAAAATACTCGAACATGGTAAAATCATAACGTGAAAGGTAAAAATAGCAAACATGCACTGTAAATAGTTCAATACAACCCTCAAAATAATCTCATAAAAGTGCGGAAATAAATACTGCAATGGTCACAGGCAAGCAAGCTAGCAGTTGATGCTCAGAGGTCCTCGCCGCCAGTCGGGTCCACATCAACAGCTACGGAATCAAACTCACCTGCATCATTTAGATCTAGTGAGCCTAGAGGCCCAGCATGCTCTATAATATACATAACGAATACTACTAAATAAAACCACATGCAAGCACGACGCATATAAAATAACGTGAGGATTTAATGCATGCATGAACGTAAAAATCATATGCATAATAGTAAATCGTAACATAATCATATCATAATTACATAACATAAATATGACATGTCATAGTCATAAAAATCTTTGCTGTGGGTCATATCAGTGAAGTGTAACCTAATTCGATTGATCAATCTAAATCCATCGTACGTGGTGGCGGCCTGTGGGGTGTAACCCCTAACGCCCTATGTCACTTCACCCAACCTTTGGGGATTCATAGGCTCATAATCATAAGTAGAAAGGTCATCGGGCCCGGTATCCCGACCTCAAGTCCCGTGTTTGTCACAAATCACATCAATTATCCCAAAATTATTTTTCTTCGCATGCCATCTATTTAACGTGAAACATATGCATGAATCGTGAATTAAAAATATTATTTTTCTTAAAAACATTGTCCGTAAATATATATTTAATTTTTTTTTATAAAGATAATATTTATATCAAAATATTACATATACGTCTATTAAATATATATTTACAGACTGCGATATTGTCTTGGCTGGTTCGAGCTGCTGCCCTTTAACTTAAACCCTTAAACTAAGTCTGACCCAATTAATATTTATTTTCCTTAGAAGCCCAAAGTCCTAATATTATCCTAAGCCCGATTATTTATTTAAGCCCTATATAACATCATAGGACCAAATAATAATTTAAACACAATTACAACTTAAGCCCAGATAATAATTAAGCCCAGTTTCATAACCTAAGCCCCGTTTCATAACTTAAGCCCAAATAAAATAAACTGACCCGACCCAAAACTCGATACATTGCCCAATGACAAGACCCGACCCGGACCGCTAGCCAAGACCCAGCCCAACTACACTACCCATTCCAACCCAATCCATCAGCCCACTCTCCTTCTACCGTTCACACCTACGCAAAGCCCAACACTCCCAAGTCCCCTCCTGGCCGGAACTCTTCTGGCAAGACCGCCCCCAGGGTCCTGCCAGTTCAACCTGATCAGGTCATGGCTCGAGCCATGAGCCATGAACCCGATCCCCCCCGGACACACACGCATGACACTCCCCTGAGCAAGAACACACACGCCTCTGTTCACTGCCAAAATCACACCAATCTCAGAAATAAAATTCTTAAGACGCCACTCAATGAACCAAAGGGAAGAACCCACTCGAACCAGCAGCCAAGCCCAGACAAGATTTTAAAAAAATAAAACAATCCAACCAATGATTAAACAAGAAACATGCTAAAATCTTAAATTTAGGTTCAAGAACACACACATAAGAATGCAAACAACAATATTTCGCGACTAAAATAAGCATAAAATCGATCCTAATGGTGAGGGGAAGAAATTTGAACATGCCTTAAACCGGAAAATAAAGGTATAGAAACGAAGCTCGGGGCGTGGTGATCAATAATCCGCAAAAATCTTGAAATTCTACCAAGTTTTCGTGTGAGGTGAGTGCAAGGTGAAGGAACACGCAAGGTCCCTATTTTTCTTTTCTCAGACTCGCACAAGGAAGAAGGAGATGGAGATTAGGGCTCAACAATTGGGTTTTAAGTAAATGGATCATGGGCCCTCTTAAGGAAAATGTTTATGGGCTCCCAAAAATTTAAGAACTAAACCCAACTTCAATACTTTGGACCATTAAAATGTTAATTTTTCGAAATAATACAAGCCCAAAAATTTAAAGTGTCATAAAAGTCATTAAAATGGTCCAATTAAACGAAAAACGGACTACTAAAATATATGAATGAAAGAAAACTAAATTTTTCTATATAATAAACCTTAAAATAATTATTTTAGGCCCTTTAAAAATCCTTAAGTCAAAATTTAAATAAAACTTTTATCGCGATCGACTCCTGACCAGTCTACGTGATCAAAATAATATTTTTTCCTTAAAAAATGCATAACTCTTAAAATACTCAAATTAAAAATCCTAAATAAATTTAAAGCATCTAATCATGATAAATAAAAGTCATTTAAACCTTTAATTTATTTTATTATTATTTAATTCTATTTAAACTATTAATAATCCTAATTATGCATTACGGTCAATGTAAGAGGAAATTTTAGGCGTTACACAGTTGATCTCAAATGTTGTTATCGCAGTTGATTATGTAAAATCAAAAGATAACTTAGCGGATCCGTTGACTAAAGGTTTAGGAAGAGATCAAGTAAACTGCTTATCAAGATAAATGAGATTAAAACCTACAAAATTAAAGAATATTCATAGCGAAAACCCAACCTTGTAGATTGGAGATCCCAAGATCTTGGTTCAATGGGAAAATCAAGTTATGAATGTTCGTGTGCACTTAGAACTTCGTTCTATTCTCATTCCTAGGATAAAAGTGCAACTTGTGCAAGTAGTGAGGTTAAGTTTTAACCATGATATTGTCCAAGGCCAAAACGGACAAAACCATGAGAACAAATTTAGTGTGAGAAAAATTATTGTGTGAATACTGTTGTCTTGGTTACATCAACGGCTGAATAGTTCAAGACATCATGTTCACTAGGCAGCCTAGTAAATCCGATAGTATTTCACTAAGGAAGGTTCAAAGCCGCAAGCTACCTCTCCCCATGCAATAGTTTTTCGGAAGAAACTCTATTTTATCATATGCATACATATTCGCAAAAATCACATTCATGTGGGGGATTGTTGGAAAATGTGTTAGAAAGTGGTGAATGAGATAAATGCTCATTGTTCCACATTGTTAAACTGTGGAAATGGATGACACTATATAATGCCCAAGTTTAGACAATGGGTTGGGGTCCCAAGGGGTACCCATGTTTGTTAAAGGGAGCGGACTTAGACTATGCTAGGTTCGAACCATTAGCCACACGCGCGTGTGCGCCACCGCCGCCGTCCGGCCGGCACGGACCGAGCGTTGGCGTGGGTTGGCTTTGGCACATATTTAAGTTTTTGGATAAATAAACAATTTATTTATTTGTTTTATTTTATTCCGGAAATTAATTATTAATCTAAAGAGTTGTGTCTCTTGGATCTGAATGTGCGCATCCCTTCGGGCCGAATCAGTGCGTCTGTCAACTGAACATGCGCGTCCCTTCTGTCTGAACCAGTGCATCCTCTCGGCCGAGTGTGCATCCAACTGATGCATCCTTCCGCATGCATCTGTCCAACGTCTATAAATAAACCACCCCACATGCATTCATACTCACCAATTCACTCATTCTTTCTTCTCTTTTCTTGCATATAGAGAGTTCTGATCTCTCTTATTTCTCTTCATAAAAGAGTTTCTTCAAAGCACTCTGTGTTCGAAGTTCTTTGAGTTTGCAGTGCTTCTACTTGAAGTTGTAAGCGTTCTATCTTGGGAGACACTTTGCACAATCCCGTTAGCACCTAGGCGGGGCAAATTTTGTCTTAAAGAAAAAGAGTTAAACTCTTGGCTCGCTTTTTGATCGTGTGGTTGCAAGTGGTGGAAATTGTCCTTACATTTTCATCTACCGAAACATGATGTCGAGCCAAGTTTTGTCTTGATGGAATACAGTCATGTGTAACTCGCCACCAAAATTTTTTGAAGCGTAATTAAAAAATATTTTACAAAATCTAGCTAGTGTCGAAAATTTCCAACGTTTAAATATTAATGAAGATCCCAATAATCAATTATTTTGACTTTCGTCAACCCAATCATTTGAAATACTACAGAAATAGTGATCACACATTGGGTTATATATATATATATATATATATATATATATGATAATGTCGGAATTTTACCTCGGGTTCCGTCTGGTAGAATGGATCCTCCAAATCCTTTAGAAAGTAGGTCGGGTCGGGTATGGCGGAACTGCACAAGCAACAGCTAGGTCAAAGGGACGCCGAAAGTGTTTTCGGCGTGACCCCCCCGATGCCTAAGTCAGTAGCTTGAAGACAGAGGGTATGATTAAAGTGAAAACTGAGAGATATGAATGCGTGAATGTAAAAGTGAGAGTAATGTGTGATGAATAATGAAGAGTGAGTAATGAATAATGAATAATACAACTATAACAATACCTGTATTTATAGGAAAATAGAGTAAGTTACCTAGTCGAATTATAACATGTCCTGTACTGGGACTCTTCATCCATTGGACCACCTTCAAGTTTATCCCCATCTCATAAATATCTCAAGATGGTCAAACTTATCCACAATGCATGTAAGAGAAGTCCATCCAGCCCATTAGGGGCCAGCTCTGGTCGGCCCATAAATAACAGCCCAGTTTAAGTAAAGCCCTAACAAGTGTAAAACTCGGCTGGACCTTACCTAATGATTATAATTCAATAATTGGGTCAACCCTCATAAACCCATAACGAACGGATTCGGGTTAAAATAATTTCACGGGGTATCAATAGTACCTCCCGAACAGGTCTAAAAAAAGAATGAGTTTAGACTAAGAATGGAGTCCGGTCCCCGCACTGTACATGTGTCCCTAGAACAGTCCAGCATTTTATTCATGAAATGTGTTTCTTTTGGACGGTCCAGATCAGGATCCGTGTGATGTGTTTTTCATGAACGGATCAGATGTCCCTTGACGGTTCATTTATCGAAGCCAAAAACCTTGACTTGTCCCGTCTCGAGCCGTAGATCCAGTAAAAAATCAACGGTCCAGATCGATTCACCATCTCTATATATATGAATCGGTAAAATTTTGTTTGTTACTTTTTACCTTTGTACTGTTACACTGCAAGAATTTCGAGAGCCCTCCCGACCTGGACTGCGCAATCCTGAGCTGCCTTTATCGTTTGTGCCAATCCCGGGCTACAACTCTCTCACCTGTAAGTCCTCCCGCCTTTACACTAGGTTGATTAACATGTCTTCCCCCGAC
The DNA here is from genome assembly GCF_033568475.1 of Henckelia pumila. Lineage (NCBI taxonomy): Eukaryota > Viridiplantae > Streptophyta > Magnoliopsida > Lamiales > Gesneriaceae > Henckelia > Henckelia pumila. The sequence goes on from NC_133120.1 coordinate 86,928,118, forward strand.
GAAACTTCCGTTAAAGAAGTAGTATCTTTTATCGAAGCACCCAACTCTCCCTCTAATGACCCCGAGCCCTCTGATTCCAATAATCCAAGCTCCGAGCTGGATTTATCGGAGACTCGTATAGAAAAGTTAAAGCGACTACACAAACTTAGGTCGGATGAGGCCCGTTTATCTGCTAAGGGTAGACAATGGTATGAGGTCTTGGCCTCCCACCTGAGCCCTAACCTGGGTCCTAGTATTAGAGAGAGATCGGGAATGCCTGAGGGCTATGAGCTCATAATCCCGGGCCGTAAAGACCGAGCTCACAAACCACCTACTGGTTTTTTAAGTTTCAGCATAGATCAAGTAAGAATGGGTTTGAGATTCCCAATCCCGAGCTGCGTATCTCAGCTCTGTCAATATTTTTGTGTGTGCCCAAGTCAATTGTCCCCGAACTCATTTAGTTCGATCTTATCCCTAGCTGTTCTATTTTGTTTTTTCAGAATTCCCTTAGACATAGGAAATTTTATTCAATTCCTTCAAATTAAGAAGACTGCCCCGGGCCGTTTTTACATTTCCATGCGACCCGAATACCCCTTTTTAAGGGGAAAGTCGAGCTCTCACAAAGGTTGGACGAATAGATATTTCTATGTTAAGCCTACCCAGGCCTGGGAGTGTCGAGGTAACTGGGCTATGAATTTCACCACTCCTGACCCCCCCGGCTCTACCATCCCATAATTTTACCAATTTTCTCAATACCATGTCTGTTCAAATTTTTGACATCGAGAACCTGATCGGGGATGATCTTCTCTGCCATTACGGCTTTAGTGGGAAAGGAGTAGAGATCGAAGGGGATGTAGATAGTACCCCTGTTCCCGTACTACTAATATTTAGACTAATTGAGACACACAATTTATTTATTCATTGCACTTTTATTTGTTTAGACGACAGAATCAGATCCGCCACCATGCCTGCAAATTTCAGAGCTGCCTTGAAGAACCTGAAAAGGAAAAAATCAGAGGACGCGGAGGCTAGCTCAAAACCCGAGGCTGAACTGATTGCACCGCCTAAGAAAAAATCCTCCAAGGCTAAGGAGCAAGGGCATACTATGGCTTCCGAACTGCCACCACCACCTTCCTCCTTATCATCCCGACCTCATGGCAAAAGCCCGTTAGAGGAGTTTGGATCTCTTCAGGACATGGAGCGCCGGGGTACAACGGCTCAGCCCGGGCTACCTGACCTGTCCTTCTTCTCGAAGCCCGATCCCCAAGGGACCCTGGGCATAATGCAAAACTTGATCTCCCGAGGTGACGTAAAAATTCTACAAGCTGTAACTCATCTTGAGGCTAAACAAAACTTTGCTTTGGCCTTCATGCAGGTATGTTACTGTGTTTTAATTCCTAGCTTATACACCGAGCTAGTGTTCATCCTTTTATATTATCACAGGCTTTAGCTTGGGGCGGGGAGATCACCAGTCGAGCTTCCCAGGAACGAGAAGACCATGCCCTGAATCAAGAAGCCTTCGTAGCTCGGATTTCCGAACTCACGCGAAAACCCTGTGAGATGAAAAAAGAGTATGAAGAGGAACAGCTCGGTCTTCGTGCTGAAGCTGAGTCCTGCCGCATAGCTCTGGAGGCTGTCAACACCAAATTTTCCGAGCTGGAGGTGGAGAAGATCGAGCTGGAGGTCCAAGTGCGGGCCTTGAACCAAGAACTGAAAGCTGCCAAGGAGCTTGGAAAAAAGGAGTTTTTGGACTCCGCGGACTTTGCTAATGCAGTAGCTGAGAAGGCGGCAACCTTTTTTGACGAGGGCTTCAAGGGATGTCTTGCCCAGTTCAGGGCTAATGGATATTCCGAGGCCGAGCACCCCGCTTCTTTCCTGGATTGCTCCAAAGCTCTTGATGACATGCCCGAAGAGGATTTTGAGGAGGCTGAGCAAGAAAAACCCTCGGATCCCGAACAAAGCTCTAAGCCCTAAGACGCCCCCGCCCCCTGATTATTTCTGTAATACCTGTTTAAAACATGACCTATATGGTAGACCCTGCGCGGTCATTTAGTTTTGTTGTTGCCCAGATCGGGCTGATACAATGTTATTCAATGAAATGTTTTTGCCCATCTCTGCTTGTTATGCATGTTTTTGCCCAACTCAGGTTTTTTATATGCTTGCTATGAATGAAAATAACAATTACGCCACGATTTTTTACCAAGTGTAAGAAGTTACACACCCGTCCTATATGTGATCGAACTGATTAAATGATGAAATCTTGAAAACATGACCTTCCTGTGCCTGGATCAGGTTCAGAGCTTGGCGGGAACTCATGCAATATACTTTATTAAAATCCCGACCTCATACACCCGAACTGTCCAATATATATAAGAAACCATAAAATTGATTGAAAATTTTCAAGGGTCCAGGTACATTCCTGGAAATCAGAACCCCTATGAATTTTTTATCCGTGTTGTTTAACCAGTCCTGCTTGACCATTTAATAAGACTGATGAAGTTTGTATGACAACCGTGTTTGGGCTATGAATTCCCTTGATGTGGGCCCCCGAGGTGAACTTTGAGTGTCAGAGCTGCCTGGGCCTTTAGTTCCACTGATGTGGTCCTTGCATGCCACTGAAGTGGACTTTGAGTGCCAGACCTGCCTGGGCTTTTAGTTCCACTGATGTGGTCCTTGCGTGCCACTGAAGTGGACTTTGAGTGCCAGACCTGCCTGGGCTTTTAGTTTCACTGATGTGGTCCTTGCGTGCTTTAAGTGCCAGACCTGCCTGGGCTTTTAGTTCCACTTGATGTGGTCCTTGCATGCCACTGAAGTGGACTTTGAGTGCCAGACCTTCCTGGGCTTTTAGTTCCACTGATGTGGTCCTTGCGTGCCACTGAAGTGGACTTTGAGTGCCAGACCTGCCTGGGCTTTTAGTTCCACTGATGTGGTCATTGCGTGCTTTAAGTGCCAGACCTGCCTGGGCTTTTAGTTCCACTTGATGTGGTCCTTGCGTGCCACTGAAGTGGACTTTGAGTGTCAGACTTGCCTGGGCTTTTAGTTCCACTGATGTGGTCCTTGCGTGCCACTGAAGTGGACTTTGAGTGCCAGACCTGCCTGGGCTTTTAGTTCCACTGATGTGGTCCTTGCGTGCTTTAAGTGCCAGACCTGCCTGGGCTTTTAGTTCCACTTGATGTGGTCCTTGCGTGCCACTGAAGTGGACTTTGAGTGCCAGACCTGCCTGGGCTTTTAGTTCCACTGATGTGGTCCTTGCGTGCCACTGAAGTGGACTTTGAGTGCCAGACCTGCCTGGGCTTTTAGTTCCACTGATGTGGTCCTTGCGTGCCACTGAAGTGGACTTTGAGTGCCAGACCTGCCTGGGCTTTTAGTTCCACTGATGTGGTCCTTGCGTGCCACTGACGTGGTCTTTGAGTGCCAGACCTGCCTGGGCTTTGTAAAGAATGTCTAAAAGTACTAATGCGTTATATAAGAAAAATTGGCTCTTACTGCGCGATTATTTTTTTAAAAAACAAAATTGACACAAAACAAGACTGACCCTGAGATAAATAAAAACAGGACTGACTTTCATAACGTAAAAAGAAAGAAAAAAAAAACCCACTGGTTAAGGACCAACTTGATGAGTTATAAATATTGTGGTGAACCCGGGCTGGCCTGCTTAGGGATAGTATTTTTTCAAGTGCTGAGCATTCCAGGGCCTTTTACCCTTCTTGCCTTGGGCATCTTCCAGATAATATGCCGCAATTCCAGCTTTTCCTATTACTTTGAATGGGCCTTCATACTTGGCCTCCAGCTTTCCTCTTTCCCCTGGATGTTGTATCTTGCGCATAACCAGATCTCCCTCCTGAAAAACTTTAGGATATACTCTTTTGTTGTAAGCCTGGGTCATTCGTTTACGATAGGCTGCGAGCCTAAGTGCTGCGCGGGACCTGTGTTCTTCGAGTAAGTCCAAATCCATTGCTCGTAGTGCTTGATTGTTTGCTCCATACGACATTATCCTCGCACTCTCTTGTCCAATTTCTGTCGGGAGAACTGCTTCCGTCCCATACACCATATTGAAAGGAGTTTCACCTGTACCAGATCGAGTTGTAGTTCGATAGGACCATAACACAGAAGGGAGTTCGTCTGCCCATTTACCCTTAGCTGCATCTAGCCGTGTTTTGAGAGCTTGGACAATCGTCCTGTTGGTAAACTCAACCTGTCCATTCCCTTGAGGGTATGCAACAGAGGTGAAAACTTGTTCAATCTTCATCTCTTGACACCATGCTCGAACTTTAGAACCACAGAACTACCTCCCATTGTCTGAGGCCAACCTGCGAGGGATTCCGAAACGGCATACTATATTTTTTCACAGAAAATTGAGCACTTCATTTTCTGTAATTTTAGCTAGGGGCTCGGCCTCCACCCATTTAGAGAAATAGTCAAACGCGACCAATAAAAACTTTCTTTGCCCCGTGCTAACAGGGAATGGTCCTACAATATCCATTCCCCACTGATCAAAAGGACAAGCAGCTACTACTGCCTTCATGTATTCTGCAGGTCTCCACTGTAAGTTAGCATGTCTCTGACAATTATAACATGAATTAACCAGAGCTAATGAGTCTTTTCGCATGGTAGGCCAGAAGAATCCTGCCAGAAGTGCTTTTCGAGCTAGGGCAAGACTGCCCAGGTGACTGCCACAAGATCCCTCATGAATTTCTCGCAACACATAATTGGCCTTATCCGGGCCCAAGCATTTTAACAAAGGCTGAGAGAAGGATCGTTTGAACAGAATTTGATTGATCATGACAAAGCGGAGGGCCCTTCTTTTTACTTTCCTTGCTTTTTTATTATCACTTGGCAGTTCTTTTGTAGTTAGATATTTGTGTATATCATACCTCCAATCTCCTTCTGGTACTTGGGCTAGCATGTCATCCAAAGTTTCCAGCTGGGACACGAGCTCCCGACCCGTGACAATGGGATCCGGTCGATCGCTCAAAACGCTGGCTAAACGGGCCAAGTGGTCGGCCTTGATGTTCTCTGTTCGGGGAATTAACTCTAATTTCAGATCTGTGAATCCTTCTTTTGCCTTGTCCAATGCATTGGCATATTTCCTCATTTTATCGTCCTTGACTTCAAACTTTCCATTGCTCTGTTGAATAGCTAATTGGGAATCGGAATATAGGATAGCTCGGGAAACCCCCAAATTCCGCGTTGCCTTTAGTCCGAGTAACAAGGCCTCGTATTCTGCTTCATTATTGGAGGCTCTAAAGTCTAGTCTGATTGAAATTTTAGTCTCTTCACCCCAAGGTGAGATTATTACAATTCCTGCTCCGCTCCCGGACTTGCATGATGACCCATCTACAAAGATCTTCCATAGTTCTTCTTGTTCTAGCTGAATTGTCTCTGCCAAGAAATCAACTAGGTCTTGGGCTTTTATAGCTGTTCGAGCTTCATATTTGATATCGTACTCACTCAATTCTGTGATCCATCTGACCAGTCTACCCGATACATCCGGGTTAGCTGCGATCTTTCCCAAAGCACTATTGGTGAGTACAGTGATAGGATGTGAGAGAAAATAAGGCCTTAATTTTCTTGCTGTGATGATCAAAGCTAGAGCAAGCTTTTCCTGAGTCAGGTAATTGAGCTCGGGTCCCCTCAGGGCGTGACTGAAGAAATATACGGGCTGATGATTCATTCCGTCCTTTTTGACAAGGACCAAACTGACTGCTCGGGGTGTAACTGCCAAATATAAGAACAATTCTTCCCCTTGGGTAGGTTTATTCAATACGGGTAATTGTTTTAAGTAAGCCTTCAAGTCTTGGAATGCTTTCTCACTTTCTTCATTCCATTCAAAATTCTTCGTTTTCCTTAATGCTTTAAAGAAATGGAGGCTTTTATCTGCCGATCTGCTTATAAACCGGGCCAGTGCTGTAATTCTTCTAGTTAATCTCTGTACTTCCTGTATATTCTTAGGGGAGCTCATAGAAATGATAGCTTGAACTTTTTCAGGATTAGCTTCTATTCCCCTTTGCGTGACCATATAACCCAAAAACTTTCCAGCTCGGACTCCGAAAGTACACTTGTTAGGGTTTAGCTTAAGCTTGTAGCGCTTCAAGGTCTGAAAGGTTTGAGTTAAGTCGGTAATAAACTGGTCCGTAGTTCGGGTCTTGACCAGAATATCATCTACATAGACTTCGATATTCTTCCCAATTTGTTGCTCGAATACTTTATCCATCAGCCTTTGATATGTAGCCCCAGCATTTTTGAGCCCAAATGGCATAACTACGTAACAATATGTTCCTGTTGACGTCACAAAACTTACTTTATCCTTGTCCTCTCTGGCTAATGGGATTTGATGATATCCTTGATAGGCGTCCAAGAAGCAGAGCAGCTCGTGTCCTGCTGTCGAATCGACAAGTTGATCAATTCTGGGTAACGGATAACAGTCCTTTGGACAAGCCTTGTTTAGATCCCGAAAATCCACGCACATGCGCCATTTGCCTGAGGACTTTGGCACCAGCACTATATTGGACAGCCAGGTCGGGAAGTAGATTTCCTCGATGTGTCCCGCTCTGAGTAATTCGTCCACTTGTTCCTTTATAACCGCATCCTTTTCGGGACCGAAGTGCCGTTTCTTTTGGATAATAGGGCGACAACTCTTTATTATATTGAGTTTGTGCTCTGCCACTTCCCGATGTACCCCTGTCAGGTCGGAAACCGACCATGCAAAAACATCCTTATTTTTTTCCAAGCATTCCAGTAGCGGTTGCTTCAACCGTGTTTCCAGGGTGTGAGCAATTTTCACCACCCCAGAGGGAGGTGATATCATGATTTCCTCAATTTCTTCTTCAGTGGTGACAGATGTGTCCTCTATCAAGTTGACTTTCTCCATCACAGAAAGTCCAGGTCTGCCAACATTATCAGCCCTGGCAACCTTTTGCTCTATTCTGACCTCCTCTACATAACATTTGCGAGCTATGATTTGGTCCCCTTCTACCTCACCAACCTCATTTCCCACCAGGAATTTTATTTTCTGATGCAGGGCTGATGCCACTACCATGAAAGTGGTCATGGCAGGTCTGCCTAGTATGGCATTGTAGGCAGACGGAGCGTCAACAATAATGAAACTCACAATCCTGGTTTTGCGGATACTGCTTTTACCCAGAGTTAAGGGTAAATGCACTAACCCCACAGGTCGAATGGCATGACCTGTGAAACCAAAGAGGGATGTTACGACTGGTTCTATCTTGTACTGCCCCAAATCCATTTGACTTATTGCTTCCTGAAATAGAACGTTGACAGAGCTGCCTGAATCCACAAATATCCGGGCTACATCATAATTTGCGATCATAGCTCTTATTACTAGTGCGTCATTATGGTTGCTAGCCACCCCTTTCATATCTTCCGGTCCAAAAGAGAGGGTCGGGCCAGTATGGACAATCTGATTGTCAATCTCCATATTCATTAACTTTCTGCTGCTAGTCTTCCTAGCTCGGTTGGAATCACCATCAGTAGGACCTCCAGAAATCATGTTAATAATTCCTCGAGCGGGCGGGGCTGGTCTCTGATGAGCTCGGTCATCCCTGAGCTGTTCTTGATTGGGTTGGTTGAAATCTTCATGGGGAGGAGCAGTCCTGGCTCTTTGTCTTGACCTTCCTCCCTGTCCTCTGTTCGGGCGATACCTTTCCTGACGGGTCAATATATTTTTTAATTCAGAGTGTTGCTGTATTATTCTTTCAATTTCTTGATCTAATTGACGACAGTCCTCCGTCGTATGCCCATACTCATTGTGAAAGTGACAATATTTATCTGATTCCCTGTTACGAGGTCCCTTCTCAGCCCAGGGAGGCCTCTGCGTGAGTTTACGATCGTCACAAATTTGTAAAGCTCGTACTTTTTTCATGCGTAAAGGGGTGAGAGAAGTGAACTCTCCCAACAAAACGGGCCGGAATGGCTGTCCCATTCCCGTATTATTGTTAGGAACCCTATTGCCCTTTGGACTTTTTGGTCGTTCCCTCTTCATAGCAGCTCTAGAAACCTGTATTTCTTCCATGTTGACATATTTCTCCGCTCGGGCGAGTAGTTCCTCGTATGTTTCCGCTGGTATTTTTATTAGGGATTTGAGAAAATCTTTTGTATCCAGCCCTTGCATGAAGGCACTGATAAGCAGATCTGGTGTCGCAGTGGGTACCTCAAGAGCCAAGGCACTAAACCTGCGGATATATGCTCTCAAATTTTCATGCTCCCTTTGCTTGATTGCGAAGAGACTGAAAGTAGTGGTAGGATGCTTTTTGCTACTGGCGAAGTGGTGCACGAAGGATTTGCTAAAATCCTTGAATTCATTGATCTCTCCGGGGCGTAACATATTGAACCATTGCTGGGCTGGTCCTATGAGAGTAGTAAGAAAGCCCGACACTTAATCTGATCAGAATATTTATGCAACAGAGCTGCATTCTCGAAGCGCGCTAAATGGTCTTCAGGATCTTCCTTGCCATCATATTCTCCAACATGAGGCAATTTGAACTGCTTGGGGAGGTCGGCGTCCAATATCTCCTGAGTAAATGAAATGTTTCTTGTTGTAGTAGCTAGGTACCCGGCCTGTTTTTTCCTTAGCTGCTCCATCTCCTCTTTCAACTTTTTGATCTCATCGAGGTGGGCGTTGTGCTCAGGGTGCAGAGGATTGGCCTCTCCTCTTTCTGCCAAAGCCCTCTGAACAACCTGAGCTATTAATTCCTCTAAATTTGGGTGATCTCCATTTTGATTAGCCATCGAAACTTTTTTCCTTCAAATTCCTACAGACGGCGCCAATTGATGATGTCGGAATTTTACCTCGGGTTCGGTCTGGTAGAATGGATCCTCCAAATCCTTTAGAAAGTAGGTCGGGTCGGGTATGGCGGAACTGCACAAGCAACAGCTAGGTCAAAGGGACGCCGAAAGTGTTTTCGGCGTGACCCCTCCGATGCCTAAGTCAGTAGCTTGAAGACAGAGGGTATGATTAAAGTGAAAACTGAGAGATATGAATGCGTGAATGTAAAAGTGAGAGTGAATGTGTGATGAATAATGAAGAGTGAGTAATGAATAATGAATAATACAACCATAACAATACCTGTATTTATAGGAAAAATAGAGTAAGTTACCTAGTCGAATTATAACATGTCCTGTACTGGGACTCTTCATCCATTGGACCGCCTTCAAGTTTATCCCCATCTCATAAATATCTCAAGATGGTCAAACTTATCCACAATGCATGTAAGAGAAGTCCATCCAGCCCATTAGGGGCCAGCTCTGGTCGGCCCATAAATAACAGCCCAGTTTAAGTAAAGCCCTAACAGGTGTAAAACTGGGCTGGACCTTACCTAATGATTATAATTCAATAATTGGGCCAACCCTCATAAACCCATAACGAACGGATTCGGGTTAAAATAATTTCACGGGGTATCAATATATATATATATATATATATATATATATATATATATTTGTTACGTTACCTAACAATTATGCCCAACTTTGTACTCATTATGTACAATAAGTGAGTTGACTTATATGGGCACGGAATTGGGTAGGGCTGATCAAATTTAATGAAAACCCGCCCAAACCGACCGAATATCGAACCGCATCACACCGCTATATATGTTCAGTTTTTTCATCAAAACCGCGGTTGAAAAAAAATAGCAAACCGCACCGCATAATATGGTGTGGTGGCAATTTTAATGGAAAACCGCACCGGCCGCTTCGCATAAATAAATACTTTTAAAATTATTTATGATATATTAATATAATCATGAATATCGTTTATATAATTTATTTTAAATTAAATAAAATGATTCAAATGAAACATTATCATGTCTATATCTAATTATAATACCATAATAATGACATAAATTCAAAATTTATGTACTGAAAAAAAAGACTATATAATATATCATAGGGATTTAAAATTAACTTTTTTTCATCCGATATGTTATTCTCTATTTAAATCATGCACATTTAGGGAAGTTGTAAACAAAAAAAATCATCCTTGCTTTGTAAAATAAAAATATGTTTAAAATAAATATTTAACCTAAATTAACTAGTATATAAAATCATAAACTCTAATTTCATTGTATTTTTTGAGTCACTGATCGTTTCTTAGTTTTGTCAGTTAATTTTATTTCTTTGTTTCAACTTTTTCTTGATTCTCAACTTTTGGTCTATATTATGTTGAAAAATTTGTCAAGATTTCAAGTTTATTTGAAAAAGGTAATTCAATGTATTGATTAATATTATAAATAGGACTTTTTAATATTTGTTTTTATATAATTGTTTTTAAAAAATAGTTTTGTTTTGCCTTTCTTATACTTTTTTTAGTCATGCATGTTAAAAAATATGAGGAGATTTTTATGCATTTTTTTTTAAATTTCATTCATTATTTGCATGTATTATACATTGAAACTCGAAACTAATTTTCAATGGAGCATTCAATTTGAATTGTGAGATTTTATGATTAAAAACTTGACTATTGTTTTATGTGATTTATTTTTTAAACATTTGTAATTTTCATTGTATTTTTTTAATTTAATTTGAAAATAATCTTTATGATTTCATGTCGGAGTGATCAAAAAATATTCACGTATTTTTTTTACTTGATCATTCTTCTTTATTAAAAAAAAAACCGCCCCAAACCGCATATCAACATTTACATGAAAAATCGCAATTAAATATATATATATATATTTATATATATGTATATTCCTGGGTTATATATATACACACAAAATATAGGAATCATGATATATTAAAAGAAGACACCATGCATGTGATAATTAGCTTGAATCATGCTAAACGTTCGGCCAATTTTGTTGCATACTCGTTAGCTCATTTTGTAACTTCTTCCCACTCACTTTTTTGTTGGTTGAATGGAAATTTTTCATTTTGGTTGGTTAATATTGTACCACATACTTCTTCTTTTTAATAAAAGGGATATGTGTTTTCCGATTAAAAAAAATGAATTTCTTATCTTATTATATCATTTAAACACTTTACAGTATAATACCAAATATGATCATGCATACTGCAATAATTTTATGAGAATGAGAGATATTATATATCACAAAAATGGTTCGAAACCAATAAAAAGTTTTTGAAATAATTTTTTAAAAGTACCATGTAATCTTGATGCAAATCACAACGAATAAGACCAATTATTAACTCAAATGCCCATACCAGCAACGAAAGTAATCTTGATCTGTTAGGCTATACTAGCCAATTAGATATGAAATTAGAAAATATGTGGTATAATTTGGATGAAGTGATCATTATTGGGCCGAGATGGCAGCTTTGATTGTAGAGCATTAATTAATTGTTTTGATCAATAAGAACTAGTCAAATTAATATATCAATCAAAGATGATAGTCATGACATACCATCTCAAAAATTATGTCTTATATATAACATGCCCTGCGACCTCTGCCACGGAACAAATTTGGACCACATTTTGTATATTTATGACATTTGAACAATGAGATTCAACGTTTTCACATCATTAATTTATACTTGATTCAAGTTTTAAAATAATTAGAGTTAAAAACTATATACGTTATTTTTATATTCAATTTCAATTTGTTATCTTATAATTATTATGATCACATCACCTCACGACTCATGAGTCAAGTCGAACTAATCGACTCTAATTTGTGATTAAGGTAGTGTTTGAGAAAACTTCTTTAAAAAACTTTTAAGTTTTTTCGTTAATAAAAATTTGAAATTTTATAAAATTTTGTTAACGAAAAGTTGAGAAGTGCTTGCTAAAAGTTTTCTCAAACACTACCTAAGTATCTCACTCTCTGTTAATTGAGACGTCGACCTATGTGTGTATGAGTGACAAATTTAATTAAATGCATGCAAGCGTGGACGTACATATATGCATCCAACTAGAACGTCCGCCTAATTTCACAATTTGTTGATAGTTGTAATTAAGCTGCAGCTCGCGCTGACTTTTGGAATCATTAAAGCATCGGAAGTATTATATGATATACAATATTCGAAAATTTTAAATATTAATTGAAGACTTATAACATCTAACAACCAACTATATATATAATTAGGGGCCTACTCTTAAATATTTAATCATCATAAATAAATATGTATATGATGCTAGCTAGCTATATAGTATAAATAGAGACCCGAATGTGCCAACATTCTCATCCAAACTTGAAACAAATTAAAAAATTAAATAACACACTAGTTACGTTCAAATATGGGTTTGAGGGCGATTTTCTTTCTTGGCTTGTTCTTGGCTACGTGTCTTCTTGTTCTCTCTCAAGTGTCTGCAACTAGAGAATTGGCTGAGGCTACGGACAGTACTCTGGACACAAGTAAGCATCATATCCATACTTATATTTGACAATATGAAGAAATCTTGCCCCTACGGGATGTCCAAGTTGGTGAAGTAAATGAACTAACCCTGACTAACGTAGTTTGCAGACTATTGCGTTAGTTCGGGGGTTTATCCAATGCGCACCGAAAATAGCGACGAAGGATTCGCATGTCACAAAAAAAATATAAAGAAATCTTATTTTTTGTTGACATGTTATTATAGATGCCAAATCATGTAATACTTATAATTATCATTAATTTTTCTGCAGCAAAGAATACGGCTGACAAGACAGATGAGGTTAATGATGCAAAATATCCTGGAGGTGGATATGGAGGGTATCCTGGTGGTGGCTATGGAGGATATCCTGGTGGCGGATACGGCGGTTATCCAAGAGGCGGATATGGAGGCTATCCAGGAAGAGGGTACGGCGGATACGGAGGCTATCCAGGAAGAGGGTATGGTGGATATCCAGGAAGGGGATACGGTGGTTACCGAGGCTACCCTGGATATGGAGGTGGTTATCCTGGTGGAGGCTATGGTGGTGGTTATCCTGGTGGAGGTTATGGTGGTGGCCACCCTTGACGTGGTTTCGATCGGTTGTTATAACTATGGGGGATGCGGGCCAGTGGTGTTCAAATATTCAGTACGAAATTTGAAGTAGGAAAATATATATATATATAATATGGTCTAAGTATGTGCCCTGTAAAATAGTCATATAACTAGACTTGGTTGCTTCAAAGTTTGCAAATAAATTGCGAGGGGTGTTCATATTATATAGGCACACATAAGGGGATATGCCTCGTGATACATGTGTATAAGTGTGATTGTGTGTTTAAATCCATATAATTACACTAATGATCATGTCTCTTTTAATTTGTATAAATTTTTACATGCATGGATTTCCAACATTTACATTCTAAGAAATAAATAAAGAGTACATTAATAGTACTACCTTGTTAATGCATTTGCAGATCTGCTCAAGAAAATGTAATTAAAATAATAAATAAAAAGCTAGCAATTATATATTTTTAAACACATTTGGTTTTCATGATCATGTGTTTTTATTGCAATTATTTGAAAAATTAGATCATATTCATCCATACACACACATTTAATTATAACATATTTTTATAAACAAGGGCAAACTGTCTCGTTATTAATTTGTACTTTACTTGTGTATAAATAAGTTGAGTTTATGAAATGTGAATAATAATATATTTCACTTTTATCTTGACCGGAAAATTTAATGCACATGCAAGTTGCAACACACGTGACTTTAATTTTATTTTAAATAAAAACAATTAATCCTATAAATAAAAATGAAAATTATATATTTTTTTCTAAAATTATATTAATCACTTATATTACTTTAACTTGATAATTTTCATATGTTTCCACATTTTCTTTTAAATTTAAACTACTTTATATAAATATTGTATCATTTTATTTGTTATATGCATGCCTTCTTCTCTTAGCGAATAAAAATATTTTCTCATTTTATTCAATCTCAATGGTTTTACTTTCTTGGTCATAAAATGATTCACGTCCCATTATAATTTTAATTTTTGGTGATTTTTCAATTAGTATTATCTGATCTTAACATTATTCACAACGACAAGTAAATCAATATATTCATTTTGGGAAAATTGCAAATTTGGTCATGTATGTTTGTCACTTTGCGATTTTAGTCATCCATATTTTCATATTTCAGGTTTAGTCCTACATGTTTCGATTTTTGGTAATTTCGGTCTTTTTTATTCAAAAATGCTTACGTGACACTATACACGTCAGCTCCACATCAGCATTGAATTTGTGCCACGTCAGCGTCATGTCGGAAAAAGGACTAAAATTGCCACAAAAAAAAAGATAACGGACTAAAACTGAAATCTGAAAATATAAAGGACTGAAATCGCAAAGTGACAAACATACAAGACCAAAAAAGAAATTTTCCCTATTCATTTTTTTATAATAGTTTTCAAGTTTCAAAAAAAATCGGTGAAGTCGTAGTCAAATTTTACCGATCCTACACTTTTAACATTATTTTGAATTACCTTTTATTTTATTACGTTTGAAATTACAAATCACCATAATAAATTATTTGATTTTCTAATACCATCAATAATGTTGATATATTTTTATCCATTTTTAGAACTTCTAATAAATGATATTAAGATAATGATTTTTTGTTTTATCTCACCACTCATATTTCTTATTTATAAACTCAATTTGATTTCATCCTTAACTAATTTGATAAAAAAATCTCCATAATCAGTTATTTTTAAAAGTTGCAAACACCACTTTAGTATGATCACATCACCTCACAAGTCAAGTTGAACTAGTCGACTCTAGTTTGTGATCAAGTCTCTCTCTCTTAATTGAGACGTCGACCTATATATGTGTATGAGTGGCAAGTTTAATTAAATGCATGCAAGCGTGGACGTACATATATTCATCGAAATTGAACGTGGGCCTTTGAACTAATTTCACAATTTGTTGATAGTTGTAATTAAGCTGCCGCTCGCGCTGACCTTTGGAATCATTAAATAATCGGAGGTATTTTATGATACAATATTCAAAAAATTTAAATGTACTTAATTGAAGACTAATAACATCTAATGCGTTCAAAATTTTGCATCAATTAAATTACCTTGAACCGATAATTAACGAATCAATTTCTTCAATAAACCGAGCCGAATGATTCCAAAATATTTCTATGTAACAAAGAAAACATGTGAGATGGCTCGCTCGAAGGCGAAGCCACTCCGACGCTCAAGTCAGTATGAGAAAGAGATGTAAAAGACATAGATGAGATGTATAAGTAAAGAGCGAGAGGTGTTATGTAAAAATACAACCTGTCTAAATAAGGGTTAGAGATCCCTTATTTATAGGGAATTATAATTAAGGGCCTACTCTTTAATAGTTAGTCATAATATATGCATATGATCCTAGCTAGCTATATAGTATAAATAGAGACCCGAATGTGCCAACATTCTCATCCAAACTTAAAACAAAATTAAATAACACGTACATGCACTAGTTCAAATATGGGTTTGAAAAAGGTGATTTTCTTTCTTGGCTTCTTCTTGGCTTCGTATCTTCTTGTTCCCTCTGAAATGGCTGCAGCTAGAGAATTGGCTGAGACTTCAAGCACACTGGACACAAGTAAGCATCATATCCATATATATATATATATATATATATATATATATAGGCAACTACGTGAACAACAGCTGACGTGACACCTTGTACATCCAATGAGTGATTGTCACGTCAGCTGTTGCTCATGTAGTTGTCCATTGTGGTTGCTCATACTATATATATATATATTATTTGACACTGAAATCTTTTTTGTTGACATGTTATAGATGCCAAATCATCTAATTAGTAATACTTATATTATTATTATCTATTGCGTATTTTTCAGCAAAGAATAAAGCTGATAAGGCAGATGAGGTTAGTGATGCAAAATATCCTGGAGGTGGATATGGAGGGTATCCTGGAGGTGGCTATGGAGGATATCCTGGTGGCGGATACGGCGGTTATCCAGGAGGCGGATATGGAGGCTATCCAGGAAGGGGGTACGGTGGATATGGAGGCTATATAGGAAGGGGAAACGGTGGATATCCGAGAGGTGGGTACAGAGGCTACCCCGGCGGTGGATATGGCGGTTACCCCGGTGGAGGCCGTTATGGCGGCTATCCTGGTGGAGGCTACGGCGGTGGTTATCCTGGTGGAGGTTATGGTGGTGGACACCCTTGACGTGGTTTCGGTTGTTGAGGTCGGAGGTTATATACGTACTATGGGGGTTGCAGTTGTTGTTCAAATATTCAGTACGAAATTTGATGTAGGAAAATATATACTATGGTCTAAGTACGTTCCTTGCAATATAGTCATATAGCTAGACTTGGTTACTTGAAAGTTCGCAAATAAATTGCGAGTGGTGTCCATGATAGGCACACATAACATAAGGGCATATACAGTGGGAGCTTTTTGAAGCTCCCACGGTGCCACTTGGAACAATTGAAAAAGCTCCTCCCACTCCTCCCATAGTGGGAGGAGCTTTTTCAACTATAAGACAAAGGGCTCTCTTGAATTCGAGCGCCATTTGTCTTTTTTTTTTAATTATTTAAAAAATATTTTTTTATTATTTAATGATAAAAGCTTGCCAGCCGTTTTTTTTGTTCTGTTTTTTGTGTTTTTTTTTTGTTCTGTTTTTTTTATAACGTTAATTTTATTTTGTTTTGTGTTTTTTTTAAATTGTATTTTTAGTGGTTGTAATTTTATCCTATAAATATACATCAAATTTTTTTAAATATATATATAAATTTCAACTAATAAAAATAATAGTTATTTTTTATTAAATATAATTAATGAATATTAAAAATAAATTCATTATAAATTACGTATACATGAATATATTAAATGTATATATTGATAGTACAAATTAATAGTGTTTTTATTAAATAATAGTTGAGATATTTGAAATGAGTGTGGGGTACATAAAAGAATTGTTTGAGGTTTTTATTATAGTGAAGAGTTGAATGAAATTTTTTGCACAAAAGAGTGATGTGGAGAGGTTTACTATTGTGGATGTCCTAAGGGAACATGCATTTCGATACACGTGTACAAGTGTGATTGTGTGTTTAAATCCATATAATACAGTAATCATATCTCTTTTGTATAAATTTATACATGGATATATTTCCAGCATATACATTCTAATAAATAAATAAAGAGTACATTAATAGTACCTTGTTAATGCATTTGCAGATCTGCTCAAGAAAATTAAATGTTATTAAAATAATAAATAAAAAGCAAGTATTTTTAAACACATTTGGTTTTCATCATGTTTGGTAGAAACTTTCTAATCTTTTTCCGTATGTACGTGTGCTAGTGTTTTTATTGCAACTATTGAAAAAATTGAAAAATATTTTTATTTTAAATAAAAACAGTTAATCCTATAAATAAAAATGAAAATTATATATTTTTTCTAAAATTATATTAATCACTTATATTACTTTAACTTGAAAATTTTCATATGTGTCCACATTTTCTTTTAAATTTAAACTACGTACTTTATATATATAATTGTATCATTTTATTTGTTATATGCCTTTTTCTCTTAGCGAATAAAAATATTTTCTCATTTTATTCAATCTCAATGATTTTACTTTCTTGGTCATCAATGATTCATGTCTCATATAATTTTAATTTTTGGTGATTTTTCAATGAGTATTATTCGATCTTAACATTATTCACAACGACAAGTAAATCAATAATTCATTTTTTATAAATAGTTTCAAATTTCAAAAAAAAATCGGAAAAATCGTAGTCAAATTTTACCGATCCTACACTTTTAACATTATTTTGAATTACCTTTTATTTTATTACATTTGAAATTACAAGTCACCATAATAAATTATTTGATTTTTCAATATCATCAATAATGTTGATATATTTTATCCATTTTTAGAACTTCTAATAAATTATATGAAGATAACGATTTTTTGTTTTATCTCACCACTCGTTTTTCTTAATTATTAACTCAATTTGATTTAATCCATGACACATTGGTAAAACAAGAAGAATTTGTTTCTACATGTAATTAATTTGAGTTCACCGTGATTTCTCTTTTTTATAACTCCAGTTTTCATCAACATTTGTAAGTTTTAATAATTTAATTTAATATTATATCATATATAGTACCAAAACGACATGAATTTTAGTTATAAACAGATATTTTAACAATAGTCAAACAAAAAATTGGGGTACTTTTAAAATAGTAAAAAATTACATAAAAATATATATAAATATTATTGAATACTTTTATCAATAAAATTTTTTCATAAAAACTTCCATTATTTAGACCATCTCATCGGCCAATTTACGAGATGGTTTGACCCAAAAAATTGAAAATTATATTTTTATGTCAAAAGTATTATTAAGTCAGACCATTTAACAAGATACAAGATATCTCCTCAAATTTTATTTGTCCCAAAATATTTGTAATCATTATATATATTTTTCCCCTCAATTACTTGGAAAAAATATCACAAAGTTAGTTAGAGCAATGCAATATACTTCCATTTATAAAAAAAAAAAAAAAAGTATTATGTGCATATCACTTCATTTAATATAATCTGAATTAATAAACAGTTAAACAACTCGAAAATAAAAAATATAAATTAATTATTATTTAATATTAAAAAAAACATATATGCAAATTCACGATTCAAGCATATAACTAACTTCTACAGATTGATAAGTAATTTTCTATTTATTTATCCATCATTTTACTTAGAAAATCATAACTAAAAGTAAGCATTCGAAAATCTAACCAATATATAATTGGAAATTTGATATTTAAACTTGAAGTAAAAAACATCCAAAAAGAAATTATATATAAATGTAAATCTATGAATGTAGTTGTAACTGAATCCAATTTAACACCAAAAAGTTTATATAGTGCAGGACGTTAACATGCACGCTTAAAGTTCCTTTACGCGAATAATTAGTTGAAAGCTAAAAATGTTGTAATTCAATTCATATATATACATCAATGTAGAAAATAAAAAAGAATCAGTAAAAATATCATTATTTGACTAATTGGTAGATAAATATATACAGTTTTTATGATAAAATTGTAAGTTAAAATAAATAAATTAAACTAAAATATAATAAATTTGAAGTCATTAATTTTTTTTCTTAAACTTTGAATCCATTAATTAATATAGTCATGATACACACAAAAAACGATGAGTACTATTTATTGAAATGAGCATTATATTTTTAATGAATAGAAAAACACGTATGCAAATTCACGATTCAAGCAGAGAACTAACTACTACAAATTGATAAGTAATTTTCCATTTATTTATCATCATTTACTTAGAAAATCATAACTAAAAGTAAGCATTCAAAAATCTAACCAATAATTGGAAATTTGATATTTAAACTTGAAGTAAAAAAAACATCCAAAAAAATTATATAAAAATGTAAATCTATGAATGTAGTTGTAAGTGAATTCAACTTAGGTAAGTTAGATCCTACCTATACAGGCACTGCCTTGAGGTAGATCTAACGGTAAACATTTACCAATAAATGTGGGGTCCATTATTTTTTAGTAAACCCCGCATGTATTGACAAATGAGTACACTTAGATCTATCATGAGGATTATTCCTGTAAAGGTAGGTTGAAATAAACCTTCAATTTAACATTATAATTTTATATAATGCAAGACCTTAACACACTTAAAATCATTTACACGAATAAGATGAAAGCTAAAAATGTTGCATTTAATTAAATTCATAGATATACATCAATGTACAAAATAACAAAAATTCATAAATAAAAATATAGTTCTTTGACTAATTGATAGATAAAGATATACAATTTTTATGATCAAGTGTTAATTAAGTTAAAATAAATAAATTAAACTAAAATATAATAAATTTAAAGTTATTATTTTTTTTGGAAAATTGTTTTTTTGGTCATGTATGTTTGTCACTTTGCAATTTTAGTTTTTATATTTTTATATTTCAGTTTTAGTCTGATATCTTTATTTCTTTTGGAAATTTTAGTCCTTTTCCGATGTGGCGCTGACGTGGCACCAATTCAGTGTTGATGTGGAGCTGAAGTGTACAGTGTCACGTAAACATTTTCGAATAAAAAAAGACCGAAATGGCAAAAAATCAGAACATGTAGGACTAAAACTGAAATATAAAAAAATAGAGGACCAAAATCGCAAAATGACAAACATACAGGACCAAATTTGCAGTTTTCACAAATTTTTCTTGAAACTTTGAAGCCATTAATTGATATGACCATGATTAAAAAAACACACAAAAGACGATGAATATTTATTGAAATGAGCTCATTAAAATTTAATATCACACTAAATTAACAAATTAAATTAAATTACTTAAACAACCTTATATTAAGACAAAAGCCTAATATATATATATATATATATATATATATATATTTCTTAAAGTTTAATAATAAAAATATTATGTCAAAAAATAGACTAAAAACATTGCGAGCACGATAAAAATTAAAATCAATTCATAAAATAAAAAAATAGATATATATTAGACAAAAAAATTAAGATAAATTTCAATTAATAACAAAAGTGTCACTTTTATAGATATATTTAGATATAAATATAGACAAATAAATTAAGATAACTTTCAATTAATAATTTTTTTAGTTTAGGAAATGAATTAAATATTAACAATTAATTTGACTTGAATAAAAATAAATAAATAAATAAATGAACACAAAAAATGATATGAATTAAATATTAACAATTAATCTATGTTGAATAAATAATTTGATTAATCTTTAAAATGACATGAAAAACCTTTAAAAACCTTGGAAATGACAAAAATATTAATTAATAAATGAAACAATGAGGAAAAAATTATAAATACATAATCAAAAGTGTCACTTTTAAAAAATATAGAATATATATTTAGGACACGAATTAAATATTAATAATTAATTTATCTTGAATAAATAAATGAACACAAAAAATGATATGAATTAAATATTAACAATTATTAATCTACCCTGAATAAATAAATTGACTAATCTATAAAATGAAAAAACCTTAAAAAACCTTGAAAATGACGAAAATAAGTTTTTTTTTCTTGAAAGTCAATAAAATATTATGTTAAAAAAAAGTAGACTAAAAACATTGTGAGCACAGTAAAATTAAAATAAGTTCACAAAATTAATAATTTTTTAGATTTATAATCAAAAGTGTCACTTTTAAATATAAATAAATATAGAATATAGATTTAAAGTGTAACGTTCGAAATTTGCTACGTAAACCCGCATGCATAACTAGGGGATTTAATAATTTTTTTTAAAAATAATGTGAAAATGTGTTAAATTGTTTTTATGAGTTATTTTGTGAGTTATGTGTTTTATTTACATGTTTTAAATATTATTGTGGCATTTAAACCGCTAGGTGGTAATTTATGAAATTATTTGAGAAAGGTTATTTTATGATCGCGTAGGCGGGACCGTGTACGGACGAAATATTAGTTTTTTATCCAAAATATTTTATGAGATTTTTAAGAGCCCTAAAATATTGTTTTAAGGTATTTTTTCATGAAAATTGTAGCATTTATTAGTATATATATATATGTATCCATTTTTATCCAAAATAAGTCATTTTAATGACTTTTAATAACTTTTAAAAATCCCCTATTTTTATATTTCGGGATTTAAGTTAAATATCAGATTGAATTATTTTGTATTTAAGAATTTTAAGTTTATTTTATTTTATTCAATAATTACTTAATATCTTAAGGTTGTTTTATTAAATATTTAACCTAATCCTACCCCTTAACCTACCGTAAACTCACCTAGCCGCCTCCCTCACCCTTTCTCCACCATCTTCACGTTCCAGCAAGAGTTTTCACAGCCCCATAGCCGAGCTTTTAAGGTTTTATATTGGCTTGGAGATCCGTTCGTCCCGGAGGCACCGTACGCGCGATATAAACGTTATTTCTTGCAAATAATCATTGAGGCACGTTTGAATCCCTTCCTTGCTCACCGAGTGTAAAGTAAAACGACCCTAACTCTATAATAAATAAATATGCGGAAATTTTTTTTTTTTTTTTATATATACTTACTAAATAAAATATGTACATATATGCCCATACATATATGCACAGAATAAAAATATTTAAAATGAATAAACAATTAAATACTTAAATAAAAATGCATTCTTAAAAATATAATAAATATCTGAGTCAAACATTAATTAAAAATATACTGCATAAGTAAATAAAAGTTTGCATGCACTGAAAATATTAAATAAATATTCTAGACCCTCAATCACTGAAAATAATAAAAATGTATCATGCTGACAAGAACAATAACATGCATAGCGACTCAGAATATTTCACGGTCACGGGGCCACTGCATGCATGCTCATACGTCCTCGCCTCCGGTGGGTACAATGTCATCCTCAACGTACTCACCTGCACCATACCAGTGTAGTGAGCCTAGAGGCCCAACATGCTAACATAACAAGGGTTTAAAATAATTTAAACCAATTTAATACTAATACATACATATACATGAATGAGCATGCTTAAAAATTACATAACATAACTTACTTAAATAAACATAATACATAACATAATACATAACATTATTGAGCAATTTATTTTCTAACATAGCATGGTTGTATCCGTAGTGTAACCTTAAATCATACATTAAATACTGATCAGCGTGGAAACCTACGTACGTGGCCGGTGACGAATCACCTCTTAAATTGGCAGTAAACTGCCCTTCAATCATATGGGGACGAATCCCCCTTAAATTGTCACACTACTTCAACTTCCAACATAAAATATTTTTATTGCTCAACTTAAACATTAAATCATGCATAAAATATTATTTCATGAATGCATGTACTTGAATAAAATGTGTGTCCATCATATATATTTAATTTAATTTCTTATTAACATATAAATATTAAAATAACTCAAATGCATAAAAATAATTAAATATATAATCAGGACACATGCAAATTTTCTCATGGATGGTCCTGGACTGCTGGCCCTACACACAAGCCCATTAACTTAAATCTGGCCCATTAACATACTTAAGCCCATTATTTCAAACTTTAAGCCCAAATAATTATTCTAAGCCCAATTAAATTAATAAAGCCCATTAAAATTACACTAAGCCCAATAACACTTAAACTGGCCCATTGGGCCCAAAAAACCCAAAGACTGGCCCATTAACTTTTATGGGCCCAAAAGCCCATAAAATAAATGGACTAACTTAATTAAAATTTTAAAAGTCCAAATAAAATTATTTGGAAGTCCAAATAATTTTATTTCAATTTAATTGACTCAAAAACCCATTAATTCATAAAATATTTTAAAATAAAAAGACTCGAGCCCGGCCCACCAAACCCGGACCCGGACCCACTTAAACCCGACCCACTAACTTACTGACCCGACCCGAGCCCCCACGACCCAACCCGGTGCCCTACAAACCCTAAACCCGAGCCCCTTACTCTCCCTCGGCTGCGGCCGTGAGCAGCAGCCATGCCATGGCTGCTGCCGCGGCCGGCTCCGGCCGCCCCTGGCCGGAGCGCCGCCGCCCGGACGTAGCCCACGTCCGGGCGGACCTAACCTGTCCGAACCCCAACCCCCATGCAGCCTAAACCCAGGAACCCGAAGGCCCTTCCCTTCGAACCCTAGCCTGCACCCGTCTCGGCCGCCTGTTGTATTTGCTTCCCTGGGCTCGTTTGGCTCGAGCCATTCGAGCCACACGAGTCCAGGCCGACCCCACACCTCCTAGGACCCTGACCAGCCGACCTGTCATCCATGGTTAACCAAAACGTGGCCATGATTTGAGAAAAACGAAGACAATGGACATACATGCAACCCGTTAACAATTTCTGTGGATTTAAAAAAATTTCTGATGCATAACACTACACACACGTATACTAACTGAGTTGGTACGAAAATTTACGAAGGAATCATGCCTTGCACCGTAGAAGGAAAGACGAAGGCGTAGATAACGATTCCGGGACGACGGGGAGACGAACAACCAACCAAAAGCTTGAGGGAATCGACTATGGAACCTCCTTGGCTGATGGAATAAGGTGAAGATGGAGAATGGAGGGGAGGGAGGCGGCTAGGAGCTTAGAGACGTGAGTTTGGGTAGATTAGGTTAGACTTTTGGGTTAATTAGAATTTAAATAGGATAATAGCTTATTTAGAATTATAATATACCATAAAACATTTATTTAAAAATTCCTAATAATAAAAATAATCTGATGGGAAAGTTAAATCCCGAAATATTAGAGTAGGGAATTTTTAAAAATAGTAAAAAGTCAATATTTTGGCTAATTTTGAATAAAAAGGACTCCGAAAATTATATAAAATTAAATACTTAAAATTTTGAGATAATAAAACTCAAAATAATATTTTAAGGCTCTAAAAAGGCTCATAAAATAATTTGGGTGGAAAGTTGTCATCTCGTCCGTCCACGGTCCCGTCTACGCGATCAAATAATAAAAATACTAAAAATCATAAAAATCACTAATTATGGGTTAAATGCTTAAAAATAAATTAAATCATGCACAAATAATTCACATAATTATTTAACCCATAAATCATAAATTTAAATAATTAAATATCCTAATTATGCAGGCGGATTTATGTAATTAAAAATACCGGGTGTTACAATTCTCCCCCCCTTAAATTGAATTTCGTCCTCGAAATTAAAGTACTTACCCGAACAACTCCGGGTAGCGAGTCCTCATGTCAGCCTCGGTCTCCCAAGTAGCTTCCTCCTCCGAGTGATTCAGCCACTGGACTCTGACCATCGGTATGACCCGCGTCCTAAGCCTCCGCTCCTCCCTAGCCAAGATCCGTACTGGCCTCTCCTCATACACTAGATCTGGTGGCAACTGTAAGGGCTCGAAATCCAACACATGCGACGGGTTGGAGACATATCTCCGAAGCATGGATACATGGAAAACGTTGTGCACTGCCGCTAGCCCTGGAGGTAGAGCTAAGCGATAGGCCAACGTGCCAACTCGCTCCAAGATCTCGAATGGCCCTATATACCTCGGATTAAGCTTGCCTCTCCGTCCAAAACGCGCTACTCCCTTCATAGGTGACACCTTCAAGAATACGTGATCACCTACAGTGAACTCCAAATCTCGTCGTCTGGCATCTGCATAACTCTTCTGCCGACTCTGCGCAGTCCTCATCCTATCTCGAATCTGCGTCACAATGTCAGCTGTCTGCTGCACAATCTCAGGACCCAACAAAATCCTCTCTCCAACCTCATCCCAATGCACCGGAGATCTGCATCTCCTCCCATACAATGCTGCATATGGAGCCATACCTATAGACGACTGAAAGCTGTTGTTATAGGTAAACTCCACTAATGGCAGTCTAGTCTCCCAAGATCCTCGAAAATCAATGACACAAGCTCTCAGAAGATCCTCGAGAACCTGGATCACTCTCTCGGACTGGCCATCTGTCTGGGGATGAAATGCTGTACTGAACAAAAGCCTAGTCCCCAAAGCTGTGTGCAGACTCTTCCAAAATGCTGAGGTGAATCTCGGATCTCTGTCTGACACAATAGACACTGGTATGCCATGCAGTCTAACAATCTCTCTGATGTAAAGCTCTGCATACTGTGTCAAAGTGTAGTTAATCCTTACCGGCAAGAAATGAGCTGACTTGGTGAGTCTATCCACAATCACCCAAATCGCTGTACACCCTCTGGTACTCCTCGGTAAGCCAACTACAAAGTCCATCGTAATATTCTCCCATTTCCATTCCGGAATAGGGAGAGGTCTAAGAAGTCCCGCTGGATGCTGATGCTCTGCTTTGACTTGCTGACAAGTCAAGCACTCTGACACCACTCTCCCGATGTCACTCTTCATCCCGGGCCACCAATACAATAACTGTAAGTCTCGGTACATCTTCGTACTTCCGGGGTGAATGGAGTACGGAGATGCATGAGCCTCTGCTAGAATCTCGGCTCTCAACTGATCAACGTTCGGTACCCACATCCTCCCACGGTATTGAACGATGCCATCCTCCACTGTATACAAGAGACTACCTCTGGCCTCATCTCTCTGTCTCCATCGCTGTAGCTCCTCATCAGTGGACTGTCCCTCTCTAATCCGATCTCTCAAAACTGGCTGCACCGTCAATACTGACAAGCTCGGTGCATGACCGCTCGGATAGCACTCCAACCCAAACCTCTGAATCTCGGTCTGTAGTGGTAACTGCACAGTCAAACATGTTACCACTGATGACTTCCGACTCAAAGCATCGGCCACTACATTAGCTTTACCCGGATGGTAGCTAATGTCACAATCATAGTCCTTCACCAACTCCAACCATCTGCGCTGTCTCATGTTCAACTCCTTCTGTGTGAAGAAGTACTTGAGACTCTTGTGATCGGTGAAAATCTTGCACTTCTCGCCGTAAAGATAGTGCCTCCAGATTTTCAAAGCGAAGACCACTGCTGCCAACTCCAAGTCATGCGTCGGGTAGTTCTGCTCATGAATCTTCAACTGTCTCGACGCATACGCAATAACCTTACCACACTGCATAAGCACTGCGCCTAAACCAAGTTTAGACGCATCGGTGTAAACCACTAACTCCTCGTGTGGTACTGTCATCGCTAACACTGGTGCTGTAGTGAGTGCTTCCTTCAGCTGATCGAAGCTCCTCTGACAGTCTGAACTCCATATAAACTTCGCATTCTTCTTGGTCAAGGAAGTCAAGGGTACTGCAATAGAGGAAAAACCCTTGATGAACTTCCTGTAGTATCCGGCCAAACCCAAGAAACTGCGAATCTCTGAAGCATTCTTCGGAATGCCCCAATTCTGCACTGCCTCTACCTTAGACTGATCGACTGCAACTCCATCTCTCGAAATAATGTGGCCAAGAAATGCCACCTGCTCAAGCCAAAACTCGCACTTGCTGAACTTGGCATACAACCGATGCTCCCTCAAAGTCTGCAATGCGGTCTGAAGGTGCTGTCTATGCTCCTCGATGCTCCTAGAATAGATCAAAATATCATCAATAAAGACTATGATGAACTGATCCAGATATGGCTGAAAGACTCGGTTCATGAGATCCATGAAAACCGCTGGAGCATTGGTCAACCCAAATGGCATCACCAAGAACTCGTAATGCCCATATCGTGTCCGGAAAGCAGTCTTGGACACATCTGCATCCCTAACACGCAACTGATGGTAACCAGATCGCAGATCGATCTTGGAGAACACTGAAGCTCCCTGCAACTGGTCAAACAAGTCCTCTATCCTCGGCAGTGGATACTTGTTCTTCACTGTGACTCTGTTAAGCTCTCGGTAATCGATGCACAGTCTCATACTGCCATCCTTCTTCTTCACAAACAACACCGGAGCTCCCCAAGGAGAAAAGCTAGGTCGAACGAAGCCTTTCTCTAACAACTCCTGTATCTGCTCCTTCAACTCTTTCATCTCGGTAGGATCAAGCCTGTACGGTGCCTTAGAGATAGGCACGGTGTCTGGCACTAAGTCAATACTGAACTCCACCTC
Source organism: Henckelia pumila (assembly GCF_033568475.1). Classification (NCBI taxonomy): domain Eukaryota; kingdom Viridiplantae; phylum Streptophyta; class Magnoliopsida; order Lamiales; family Gesneriaceae; genus Henckelia; species Henckelia pumila. Next base: position 86,955,526 of record NC_133120.1, read on the forward strand.
TCTCACTGGTGGAATTCCTGCCACATCCTCCGGAAAGACATCCGGAAAGTCACGAACCACCTCTAACTCTGATAATGATCTGCTAGATGGCTCTGAAGTCGTGACAATACTCGCTAGAAACCCCTGGCAACCCCGTCTCAACAACTTCCTCGCCTGAATATAGGATATCACCTGAGGAATATCACTGCTCTGAGATGCATAAAAAGTGAACGGGTCGCCCCCTGTAGGTCTCACTGACACTGATCTCCGACGAAAATCAATCGAAGCTCCATTGACTGTCAACCAGTCCATACCCAAAATAAGATCAAAACCACTCAAAGGCAAGACTACTACATCTGCTCGAATGGAGTGTCCCTGCAGCTCTAACTCCAGTCCTCGAATAACCTTCGAGGTAGACATAATCTGCCCTGACGGCATAGTAACATCATACCCGCTGTCACTACTCTCAGGTGTGATGCCTACCCGTCTGATAAACTCCAGGGAGATAAACGAATGCGTAGCCCCTGAATCTAGCAACGCAAACGTGGAGTTGCCCCCAACTAGAATTCTCCCTGCACGCAGAAAATTCCCAACAGTTTCATACCACTTCTAATTTTTCCAAACGAGTCACTACAAGTTCTTAATTCTAATCACAAGTAAAACATGCTTCCTATCCTAACATGCAGTTAAATGACCCACATAACAAGAATTTCAAATTAAATAATAAATCTTTAACCAAAGGAGAATTTATTAAAATACTAGGGATAGGATGTACCGGTGATCAAGGAGGTGTCTGGATCGACCTCCTCAGCCTGCATCACGAACACCCTACCAGCGGTGTTCTTCTTCCTGGGGCAGTTAGCAATCTGATGCCCCGGCTCTCTGCAGTGGAAGCAAACTCCTGCTCCCAATAGGCAAGGTCCCGAATGCATCTTCTGGCACTTCGGGCAAATGGGATGAGCTATGGCATTAGGGGCCCCGCCCCTCTGCTGCTGCTGCGGCCTCTGCTGCTGTGGCCTCTGCTGCTGATTCGGGCCCTTAGCCGGCCCTGTATACTGCTTCTTCGCAGGTGGCTGCGAAGATGGTCGCTGATACCCTGTCTGCACAAACTGCCTCTTACCCTGCTGCTCTCTCTGGATCGCTCTCCGACCCTCCTCAGAACGCAAAGCCCTGCTGACTGCCGACTCATATGTAAATACGTCTGCCATGCGCACGTCATGCCTGATCTCAGCCTTCAGGCCCTCAACAAACTGTCGCAGCTTCTCCTGCGGACTATCAGCAATCATGGGCACAAAACGACAGCCCCTCTCAAACTGGCTTATGTACTCCACCACAGATCTGTCCCCCTGACGGAGACTCATGAACTCTCGGATCATGCGACTGCGCACATCCTCAGTGAAATATTTGGCGTAGAAGATACGCCTGAACTCAGCCCATGTCAGAGTAGGTAGATGGACTCCTCGTACTGCTCCCTCCCACCATGAGGCTGCATCGCCTCGCATCATGTATGTAGCACAGCTCACCCTGTCGGCGTCTGTGATACCCATATAGTCAAAGATGGACTCAAGTGAGCGAATCCATCCCTCAGCCACCAACGGATCGGTGGTCCCCAAAAACTCCTTAGGCCCCTTCTTCTGGAACCTCTCGGCGACGTCCTCCTCGTGGGACAGTCTGGGACGGGCTGCCTGCTGCTCCAGCAAGGCAGTAATACCCGCCATCATCGTGGCACTGGCCTGCTCCAGTGCTGTCATGGGGTGCTGCTGAGGTGGCGGTGGAGGTGGAGGTGGAGGTCCCCCACGTCTATTCACTGGTCTGGGAGGCATTCTGCACCACCACATATTTATTTACGTAAATCGCCATGCATAACTAAGTGTTTAAATTAAGGCTAACTTAAATTCTAGAAATTAAATCATACTATAAACATTTAAAACTTACAGACCGGTAGCGTGGATTTCTGAGCTCGCATAGCAGTGAGGACCCCTCCGAGGACCGTGCTCTGATACCAACTGAAACGACCCTAACTCTATAATAAATAAATATGCGGAAATTTTTTTTTTTTTTTTATATATACTTACTAAATAAAATATGTACATATATGCCCATACATATATGCACAGAATAAAAATATTTAAAATGAATAAACAATTAAATACTTAAATAAAAATGCATTCTTAAAAATATAATAAATATCTGAGTCAAACATTAATTAAAAATATACTGCATAAGTAAATAAAAGTTTGCATGCACTGAAAATATTAAATAAATATTCTAGACCCTCAATCACTGAAAATAAAAATGTATCATGCTGACAAGAACAATAACATGCATAGCGACTCAGAATATTTCACGGTCACGGGGCCACTGCATGCATGCTCATACGTCCTCGCCTCCGGTGGGTACAATGTCATCCTCAACGTACTCACCTGCACCATACCAGTGTAGTGAGCCTAGAGGCCCAACATGCTAACATAACAAGGGTTTAAAATAATTTAAACCAATTTAATACTAATACATACATATACATGAATGAGCATGCTTAAAAATTACATAACATAACTTACTTAAATAAACATAATACATAACATAATACATAACATTATTGAGCAATTTATTTTCTAACATAGCATGGTTGTATCCGTAGTGTAACCTTAAATCATACATTAAATACTGATCAGCGTGGAAACCTACGTACGTGGCCGGTGACGAATCACCTCTTAAATTGGCAGTAAACTGCCCTTCAATCATATGGGGACGAATCCCCCTTAAATTGTCACACTACTTCAACTTCCAACATAAAATATTTTTATTGCTCAACTTAAACATTAAATCATGCATAAAATATTATTTCATGAATGCATGTACTTGAATAAAATGTGTGTCCATCATATATATTTAATTTAATTTCTTATTAACATATAAATATTAAAATAACTCAAATGCATAAAAATAATTAAATATATAATCAGGACACATGCAAATTTTCTCATGGATGGTCCTGGACTGCTGGCCCTACACACAAGCCCATTAACTTAAATCTGGCCCATTAACATACTTAAGCCCATTATTTCAAACTTTAAGCCCAAATAATTATTCTAAGCCCAATTAAATTAATAAAGCCCATTAAAATTACACTAAGCCCAATAACACTTAAACTGGCCCATTGGGCCCAAAAAACCCAAAGACTGGCCCATTAACTTTTATGGGCCCAAAAGCCCATAAAATAAATGGACTAACTTAATTAAAATTTTAAAAGTCCAAATAAAATTATTTGGAAGTCCAAATAATTTTATTTCAATTTAATTGACTCAAAAACCCATTAATTCATAAAATATTTTAAAAATAAAAAGACTCGAGCCCGGCCCACCAAACCCGGACCCGGACCCACTTAACCCGACCCACTAACTTACTGACCCGACCCGAGCCCCCACGACCCAACCCGGTGCCCTACAAACCCTAAACCCGAGCCCCTTACTCTCCCTCGGCTGCGGCCGTGAGCAGCAGCCATGCCATGGCTGCTGCCGGCCGGCTCCGGCCGCCCCTGGCCGGAGCGCCGCCGCCCGGACGTAGCCCACGTCCGGGCGGACCTAACCTGTCCGAACCCCAACCCCCATGCAGCCTAAACCCAGGAACCCGAAGGCCCTTCCCTTCGAACCCTAGCCTGCACCCGTCTCGGCCGCCTGTTGTATTTGCTTCCCTGGGCTCGTTTGGCTCGAGCCATTCGAGCCACACGAGTCCAGGCCGACCCCACACCTCCTAGGACCCTGACCAGCCGACCTGTCATCCATGGTTAACCAAAACGTGGCCATGATTTGAGAAAAACGAAGACAATGGACATACATGCAACCCGTTAACAATTTCTGTGGATTTAAAAAAATTTCTGATGCATAACACTACACACACGTATACTAACTGAGTTGGTACGAAAATTTACGAAGGAATCATGCCTTGCACCGTAGAAGGAAAGACGAAGGCGTAGATAACGATTCCGGGACGACGGGGAGACGAACAACCAACCAAAAGCTTGAGGGAATCGACTATGGAACCTCCTTGGCTGATGGAATAAGGTGAAGATGGAGAATGGAGGGGAGGGAGGCGGCTAGGAGCTTAGAGACGTGAGTTTGGGTAGATTAGGTTAGACTTTTGGGTTAATTAGAATTTAAATAGGATAATAGCTTATTTAGAATTATAATATACCATAAAACATTTATTTAAAAATTCCTAATAATAAAAATAATCTGATGGGAAAGTTAAATCCCGAAATATTAGAGTAGGGAATTTTTAAAAATAGTAAAAAGTCAATATTTTGGCTAATTTTGAATAAAAAGGACTCCGAAAATTATATAAAATTAAATACTTAAAATTTTGAGATAATAAAACTCAAAATAATATTTTAAGGCTCTAAAAAGGCTCATAAAATAATTTGGGTGGAAAGTTGTCATCTCGTCCGTCCACGGTCCCGTCTACGCGATCAAATAATAAAAATACTAAAAATCATAAAAATCACTAATTATGGGTTAAATGCTTAAAAATAAATTAAATCATGCACAAATAATTCACATAATTATTTAACCCATAAATCATAAATTTAAATAATTAAATATCCTAATTATGCAGGCGGATTTATGTAATTAAAAATACCGGGTGTTACATAAAGCCCCATAGCCGAGCTTTTAAGGTTTTATGACATGTTGACTTGTTTATGCATGTTTCTGATCTAGGTCGTTTTGGGATGATGTTTAGGTCCTAGGATTGGCTGGTCATGGCTAGAACCCCTGCTGTTGCATGGGTGACGGGCTGCACAATGTTGGAGGAAGATGGGATCGGGTTCATCATCAGGGAGTCTATGGCTGAACCAAGCTGGGTAATATGGTTACATTGGGACCCTGGGGTGGTTCAGGTGTCGGAGCTCCGGCCAGTGGTCGCCGGAGATGGTCGGAAGTGCATAGGTTCTGGGGCTGCTCATGGGGAAGGGTTGCGCAGGTTTGAAGGGGAAAAATCAGCCATGGCCGAGCCATGCATTGCATGGTTCGAACCATGGCTGGACCAGGAAGGACCCACGGGACCTTGGTGAGGTCCTGTTGGCGGGGCTCCGGTCTGGGGTGGCCTGAGCAAGGCGGGTGAAGGGCTAAGGCGGCAGCTGCCGCATGGGGTTGGGGATTAGTGTAGGGTCGGCAGTTCGGGATTCTCGGAAACGTGGTTCGCTAGGGCTGATCGGTTTTAGTCGAGGCATGGCTCGTTGGAACCGCCCAGACGTGGGCTACGTCTGGGCGGTGGAGCTCCGGCCGGTGAGTGGCCGGAGCTGGCTGGCGCAGGCCATAATGGCCTGCTGCTCACGGCCGAGAAAAGGAATTAAGGGGCCACTGTATGAGATTGGTAAGGGGTCTAGATTTTTATATTTGGGATTGGTTATTTTATTTTTAATTAATTAAGTGTTTAAGTTAGTAATTTATGGGTTGGGCTTAAATTAATTAATTGAACTAATTTAATGGGCTTTAATAATTATTGAGGTGAGCCCACTAATTTGTCATGGATCGTGTGATCTATGAGAATTATTTGATCAAGTTGTGTCGGGTTTAGAAATTTTATCTTTCAAATTTATAAAGTTAATGGTTAGTTAATAATTTTATTAATTTAACATTAAGTTAATAAGTTGATGTTCCTAAATTATGTTTTAAGTGAGCCCATTAGTTTTCCATGGGCCCGAGGCCCATGAAACTTAATGGGCCAAGTCAGGTTGGACTTTTGGTTTTTCAGTCAGTCTAGGAATTTATGGATTTAAGTTAAGTGGTCAGCAGCTCGAACAAGTCCTTGAAAAAATAAATATCTGTAAATATATATTTAATTCATGCATGCATTTTTATTATATATATTATATGATTTTTAAGAAAATAAATTAAATATATATTTACGGACAAATTTTCATTAAATAAAGAGATAATGAGAATTGTTATGTTCATGCATCATTAAGAATTTTTATGATAAGTTTAAGAGCATGTTATGAAAAATATTTTTATGAAAGTTGAAGTGAAGGTGGAAAGTGATGTGGTTGGAGGCCGGGATACCTGGGCGCGATGACCTTCTTAATGATGTATAAGTATGATGAGCTTATGGATCCAGCTGAGAGGGCTGGTGAAGTGGCAGCACAGAGGTGGAAACCCCACCGCCGCGTACGTTGGTTTAAGATTGATCAATCGCTTAGTATGATGCCACCGACATGGATATGACCTGTTGAGAACAAAGAAAACATGATAAGTCATTTTATGAGATTCATTAAGTATGATACAAGAAAAATGCAAAACAACAATGGTTTTTATCCGTTGTTAAAGGCCATAAAAAACTGTTGTTAAAGCCCGTGTTGTTAAAGAGGACGCTCAAAGACAACGGTAAAAACCGTTGTCGTTTACGGAAAGACAACGGTTTTTCCATCAAAGACAACGGTTTTTTACTGTTGTCTTTGAGCATGTTTTTTAACCAATAGGACTTTCAACAACAGTTTTAAACTACCTACGAAAACGTTGTCTTTTTCAGATAAAAACAAAAAAAAATAAAATTTAATACACAAATTTGCAATATTATAAATTATTTAAAATACAAAATTCAAAAATAAAATTCAATAAACAAATTTCCAAAATTCAAAAATAATATTTACAACATTCTAAAAAATAATACAACCAATAAAATGACAAAAACAATACACTAATAACCGAGTGTAAAGAGGTCGTATTGCAACTCCAACGCTCCTTCACTTGCTGAAACCTTTCTACTTTTTCGGCTTTCCGACATTTTTTCAATACTCTTGAAGACACATGCTCAAAATAAAGATAAATAATATAAATTAAAAACCATAATTGTAAACCAGATTGTCTTTTGCATTAACAAATAATATCTTCAAACTCATAAACTAAATAAATTAGTTTTGAGAAAATCTAAGTATCAACAACAAAAAGTCCTCAAAAAAAGAAAAATCAACTTTAAAAAATTAAACAGTGATAAAACATAAACTTCATAGAAATAAGTAGGAACACTAGCTAAGAAATAAAACATTTATTAAAACTTTAATTAAAATTTAATACAGTTTCTTAGTACTTTTTCACAATTTTTTTTATTAAAGTTAAACAATTCTGACAACTAAATGTTTGAAGCCTTGTTATCATAATTATTTGACGCTTCTTCAGTACATGTATAAGCCGCGTGAACCACCTCTAGCAAATAGCACAACATATATAATGTGCATGACCATTAAAATTAATTATCAAGAAACGATAAACTCATACAACAACATATATAAAATTTTTAAAGTTCCTCTTTAAATATTTCTTTTAAGTTCCACCTGGTTGCCAATTGCAATCAGACATCAAAATCCACACAGCAAATGAGACATTCCACCATCAATCCCACAATGAAAAACCCATTGCCTACATTAATTCATCACAACTTTAAAACCCTAATCTAATTTCAGATCATAATCAACCAAATGGGATTGCCGAAAGCAAAATAAAATTAAAAAAACACATATCTTCAAAACCAACCATGAGAAATTATTCAGAAAAAATACACAGAAAATACCTTGTTCATGATTAGCACCTATTTAATTTCATTTATGTATACGAAACGGTAACTGAAGTTTCCTTGAGGGAATTAGATTGATGCATTGCACTATTGGGGTGTTTTTTAAAAAATAAAATGAAAATGAAAATGAAAAATGAAAAGAAACTATTTTTCGAAGTGATAAAATAGCAAGGAATGCTGGAATTAAGTAAACTTAATGAAGAGAGTGATCAATTACAAGGTCAACGGTAACCTGCAAGGCACCAAGGATATTGGAATCAATAACTGTAGTATAATTATAGATGGATAAACCATTGAACAAGTATAAGGATGGTTAGGATATCGATTTAACAAGGCTGTTCCAGACCAAAATAGCCTGAAATCAGTTATATCTAAACTAACAAAGGAAAAAAAAATTCCTGGAATATGATTTTTATTAATAATGAAACCAACAAATAGAGTATGGAACTTGGGAAGAAAATACGGTCCACCCACAAGGGAGGCCGTCAAATGTCTTAGCAGCAATTTATAGCATGACCTTTTCCCGTTTAGAAACTGTTCCAACAATACAAATTTGCTTATGCAAAGGGCTATACAGGCCTTCTCCAATTTTGCACTCGAAATAAATTTATTTGGATAAAAGGGATAGCATTATTTTCACCTTGCGTTTTAGAGGATGGACCAAGATTACTTCTTGTTCTGACGGTCATACTAATCATGGTACAAATTCATATAAAATAAATATTCAACTAGAGTAACAAGGACATGCAGATTATCACTCAGCAAAAAAAATTGAACCAAAACATGCTCGCTGACATAGGAGAAAAAAGAGTTAAATTATTTCTAGTCATAACGTATAGCAGTCCTCAATAAAATAAAGTCGGAAATTTAGAAGGTTAAAAAGTACAAGCACTGCAATTTTAATAAGGTAAGCATTACTAACCTGTAGAAGCTGGTGTATAATTTAAACTGGTATCTACACAAGTTTATCTAAAGCTATAATGCACAGAAAACAATCTGGAATGTTAGCAATAGATGCATAATACTCTAATATAGTTATAAATAAACTAACTGTAGCGTAACCCCCACCAATAGTATATTAAACGGTTTTATAGAGAAAAAATGGCAAATAACAAGCAATGGCTAACGAATAAGATAGCGAAAATGTCATCCAACGACAAGTGAAATCCAAAGGACAAGAGAACTTAAAAATCAGCAAAAAGAAACCATAAATGTAGAAACCAGTTTACCCAAGAAAGTTAAGAAAGAAAAAGCACAAACCTTCAACAGCAGAACCAGTAGATTTATAAGACTAATCACCTAGCCAAGACCAATAACAACAATGAATGGTAGAGATTTACGTATTGTAAATATCATATCACCTATAAAAAAACAATCAAATGTACAAGGACAACTAGAAAAACAGACTTACATATTGTAAAAGATACCATATGACTGGAGAAGTACTTGAACATAATGTAAATCCAAGAGCAACAAGACTTCTACACACAAGGCAACAAGGTCGAAACCGAATTACAGATTCGTTAGCCGGTAGTGTAAAAATCATATTTAATTCATTTCTCATTCAAAACAAGTTCTCTAAATTGGAAATGAAATCTAACTCATTTTTCTAAATTTCATCTTCTCAGAGATTTTCAAAATAAAATAATCTAATAGTCCTAAATCTATCTGCAATAACACATCTGAAACTTGGACATTCTATTTTCCGCAGATTGGAGCAGTTTTAGTAGAAAATTCATATAAAATTTATTTTACATCCAAATGAGTTATAACTGGTGGAAAATCAAAGATAACACAATTATCTACATGTTTTATGTGAATTTCAACGTCAAAATATGCTCCAATCAATACCAGATTTTGAAATGACAGTAGGTGCAAGAAATTATTCTTAATACAGAGCAGGTTTCAGAAAAATTGGAATATCTCTTTAAATTTTAATTCAAATGACCTGATTCCAGTGACAAATCAAAGAAAACACATAGAACTACACTATACTGTTAAACTCAATCACCTCATAATAAAACACCAAATTCAACACTCTGGAGCAAGAAATTTTTAGACTATATATATGTGTGTATGTGTACTGTTTTGGTGAAATCAATGAAGATTTCTTGCCTCATAAGCTTGTCTGAAGTACACTGTTTGCCTACCAGAGAGCAAGTACAATCGATCGAACAGCTCGAAAACTTCATTGCTCAGCTGGTGTATGGAGGCAATAACAGTCCGCCCGTCTTGGGACAAAGCTCGCAACGTTTGTGTCACAAAGAATGCCGATGCCCTGCCACAGAATCAAAAAATCCCGGGTTATAATGAGAATATTCACCAGAAAAATATATATGCGAGCAAGAAAGAGATTTTTTAGTGATCACCTATCGAGTCAACTGGTTGGTTCGTCGAGGAAAAATCAAGCAGCTTGTGTCATGCCCCGAGACCGAGACGTGCCACCGGCGTTGTTTCAAATTCACAAAAATTATAAAACAACCAGCCTCATAGTACAGTAGATACCAAACCAGTCTATTATCATAAATAAACTCCAAAACATTGTCTTTACAACTCGATAAATCCAAAATAACAAAACAAATGCGGAAGCGTCTAAAAACTTAATAATAAAACATAAATGCCAAAATCCCAAAAATAAACATAACGAAATTTAGTCTTAATAATATCTCTATCACCATCCCCAAAACATATCTTGCTCACGAACTTCTACATCATCATCTTCATAATCTGGGAAGGAAAAGTAAGGGGTGAGTGTTTTGGGAAACACTCAGCAAGTGGGGGCCGATCGATCATACCAAAATATATACATATATATATATTTATTTCAAAACCTCATGAATTAATTTAAATTATAAACATTTCATATCATGTCTCAACATAGCATAACATAGCATAAATAACATCATAGCATATTTGACATGACATAACATAATCTTTGACAAGACACTGAAATTCCTCTCATTACTCGTGGCTAACTGATCAGTCCCCTATATGTAATCCCTCTAAGGGGTGAGGTCATAGAACGGTTATTATACCCACCGTATCAGGGCCATAACATAACATGGTTCGGAAATTCCCTTTCCACTCCTAATTCGAGTCATAACAGTGTCAAAACATATTTTTAGCAAATCATCATCATGAACAATATTAAATAACAAAATTCCAATGATTAACATGAGCGATCGAATTTTGTAAAACATACCTATAATTTTTAAAACATAAGCCCACTTACCGAAATTATTTGTGCAATTAACAGGTGAAACTTTGACAGCAAGTTAGGAGCAAGACCCTCGAAAATTCAGATTTGAATTTTCGAAAATTTGAAGAATCCGAGAAATAATTCTTCCAAAATCCCTAAGCCACTAACCTAAGAAATTAAGAACAAATCTGCACATTAGTGATGCTTAGCTACTAAGCATTCGAAACCTTGGCAAAGAAATAAGAGAAGCTCTGACGTACCTTTCAAGCCCAAACTTTGATGTCAAAATTGCTTTTCCAATTCTTATCCCCACGTGGCTATGAAGGAACAAGTCCAACCTTTGACTACCAATAGTAATTTAGGAGGAAGATGACAGCCTTTATTCACGTGAATAAGGCATGAAGTTGACAGAATTTTCTTGATTCAAATTGCTTGATTGCTTCGGTAATATATAGAGAAAAGAATTGCTCTGGACGTGAATATTCTGAGAGCTGAGGGACGGTTGCCTTATTCCGTGCGAATTGGAGAAGGAAAAAGAATCTGCATTTTTATTGTTTGATTCAATTGCTGAAAATATGCTGATTGAGTATCAAGATCTCGACCATCAGAAAGGTAAGAGTATACTTTGCATAATTTGATAGATTCTTCCTTATTTGTGAAATCTTGCTGACCAAGTTTCGGGATTTCACATCCCTCCCTCCTTATGAGAAGTTTCGTCCTCGAAACTTGAATCAACTTGTTCTTCAAATAAATAAGGATACTTTTCCTGCATCTTTTCTTTCAACTCCCAAGTAGCTTCCCTTTCAGTGTGGTTTGACCATTGTACCTTGACGTAAGGAATGGTCCTTCGCCTAAGAACTTGGTCCATGGTATCCACTATTCGAATAGGGACTTCTTCATATTTAAGCTCTTCATTCAGATTACCATCAGTCACTAGTGGCTCTGCGTCCAAAATATGACTTGAGTTGGGAACATATTTTCTTAGCTGCGACACATGGAACACATTGTGAACTCTTGACATAGCAGGTGGTAAAGCTAGTCGATAAGCCAATGTTCCCACTTTGTCGAGAATCTCAAATGGTCCCACATATCTCGGGTTCAATTTTCCAGCTCTGCAAAATCTCACGACTCCTTTCATAGGTGAAAGTTTGACGTAAGCCTTTTCGCCAACTTCAAATTCCAAAGGTCTCCTTTTTAAGTCTGCCCAACTTTTCTGGCGATCTTGTGCAGCTTTAAGTTTTTCTTTGATTATTGTAACCTTTCCCACCGTCTCCTGAATAATTTCGGGTCCGATAACAGCCTTCTCTCCAACTTCATCCCAATAAAGAGGAGAACGACATTTTCTCCCATACAGTGCTTCATACGGGGCCATTCCAATGCTGCTATGGTAGCTGTTGTTGTAAGCAAACTCAATTAAAGGTAAATGTTCGCTCCAATTGTTGCTGAAATCCAAGGCACATGCCCGCAGCATATCTTCAAGGGTTTGGATTGTCCTCTCAGTTTGGCCATCAGTTTGAGGGTGATAAGCCGTACTGAGTGTGACTTTACTCCCCATAGCTTGCTGAAAGCTCTTCCAAAAGCGCGATACAAATCTTGGATCTCGGTCAGACAAGATACTGATTGGAACCCCATGTAGCCGTACTATATTATCCATATATAGCGTAGCTAATTTGTCCAAACTATACTTCATGCGCACTGGTAGGAAATGCGCAGATTTTGTGAGTCTATCTACGATAACCCAAATACCATCATGCCTCTGTTTTGATTCAGGGAGTCCCACCACAAAATCCATGGAAATGTGCTCCCATTTCCATTCCGGGATTTTTAATGGTTGTAGTAGCCCTCCAGGTCGCTGATGTTCTGCTTTAACCTGTTGGCATACTTGACACTTAGAGACGAATTCTGCGACATCCTTCTTCATTCCATTCCACCAAAAATTTCCTTTTAGATCTCTATGCATCTTTGTACTCCCCGGATGTACTGAAAACTTTGACTTGTGTGCTTCAGACATGACTTCATTCCTAAGATCATTGACGTCTGGTACCCACAAACGTCCTTTCATCCAAAGGACTCCTTTGTCATCTACTTGAAAGTCTGGTAATTTTCCCTCTTTGATTTGTTTCTTGAACTCAGCCAATGACGGATCCAGCTCTTGACTCAATTTGACTGTTTCTCGGAGACACGGTTGAGCCGTTAATGAAGCTAGAATCTTCTTGCTCATGTCTTTTCGACTCAAGGCGTCAGCCACTTTATTGGCCTTACCTGGATGGTAGCTTATGATTAGATCGTAATCTTTTAAGAGTTCGATCCATCTTCTTTGTCTCATATTCAGCTCCTTTTGCGTGAATAAATATTTTAGACTTTGGTGATCAGTGAAAATTTCACACTTGGCACCGTAGAGGTAATGTCTCCAAATTTTCAGTGCGAACACCACTGCTGCTAACTCAAGATCATGAGTGGGGTAGTTTTTCTCATGAGGTTTCAATTGTCTAGATGCGTAGGAGATCACTCTCCCTTCTTGCATTAGCACGCATCCCAAACCTTCCTTTGACGCATCACTATAAATTGCAAAATCTTTTCCTTCCTCAGGTAGCACTAGTACTGGTGTAGATGCTAACCTTTCTTTCAAGGTCCCAAAACTCTTTTCACAGTCTTCATTCCAATCGAACTTTACGTTCTTCTGGGTGAGTTTTGTAAGAGGTATAGCTATTGAGAAAAATCCTTCTACAAATTTTCGATAATAGCCAGCCAACCCCAGGAAGCTTCGAATTTCGGTCACTGACTTGGGTCTGGGCCAGTCTGTTATTGCTTCAACTTTCTTGGGATCCACTGAGACTCCGGCTGCTGAGATAATGTGTCCCAAGAATGCCACACTCCTTAACCAAAATTCACACTTCTTGAATTTGGCATAGAGTTTATTCTCCCTTAAGGTTTGCAGTGTAATACGAAGATGTTCTTTGTGATCCTCTTCACTAGGTGAGTATACGAGGATATCATCAATAAAAACCACCACGAACCTATCAAAAAACTGTTTGAACACTCGGTTCATGAGGTCCATAAATGCTGCAGGGGCATTTGTCAAGCCGAACGGCATTACTAAAAATTCGTAGTGCCCATATCTTGTTCGGAAAGCCGTCTTTGGAATATCTTCTGTCTTGACCTTTAACTGGTGATAGCCCGACCGCAGATCTAGTTTGGAGAAAACAGTAGCTCCTTTAAGTTGATCGAACAAGTCATCTATCCTTGGAAGTGGATACTTGTTCTTGATTGTGATCTTGTTGAGCTCTCTATAATCTATACACATTCTCATGCTTCCATCTTTTTTCTTGACAAATAAGACTGGGGCTCCCCACGGGGATGCACTCGGTCTAATTTGCTTTTTGTCCAGAAGCTCTTGTAGTTGCTCCTTCAATTCCTTGAGTTCCGCTGGTGCCATTCGGTAAGGAGCTTTCGAAATTGGAGTAGCTCCAGGCTCTAGCTGAATCTCAAATTCAATCTCTCGGTCTGGAACCATTCCGGGTAGTTCCTCTGGAAAGACATCCGGAAACTCTCGTACAATCGGAAGGTCTTCTAGCTTGAGCTCTGGCTCTTCTTTTACCTCGCTCACCATAGCTAGGTAAACTTCTTCGCGACCTTTTATCGCCTTCCATGCTTGGGAGGCCGACAAGAGGGGTTTTCGCGTCTTGGTCTTGCCTTGGAATGTAATTTCTTCGAGGTTTGAGGTTCGAAGTTTAACATTCTTATCCCGACAGTTAACCACTGCATGATTTCTAGATAACCAATCCATCCCAAGGATGACATCAAATTCTACCATGTTGAGTTCAACCAAATCCGCATCAAAGATTTGTTCACAGACACACATATTACATTTTCTATGTATCTTGAGTGTCTCAATTATCTTGTTAGTAGGGGTTGCTACTCTCAGTGGTTCAGTTAGATTCTCAGAGATAAGCCCTATCTTTTTAGTGAATCTCTTAGATATAAACGAATGAGTGGCACCACAATCAAATAAAACATACGCAGACTTAGTATTGATTAAAATGGTACCTGCCACGACTTCATTCGTATCATCTGCCTCTTCTTGTGTGATAGCAAACACACGGGCGTTGGGCTTCGTCTCTTTCGGTTGGGCCTGTGCAGCACTACCATTTGGCCCGGTCCTTGGTTTCACAGGATCAGGACAATCAGACATTCGGTGTCCCAATTTGCCACAGTTAAAACAAGCTCCAGTCTTCCGACGACACTCCCCTTCGTGTCGGAAATTGCAGGTAGGACATGGTTTGATCATTGGTCGATTAGGCACTGAGGCAGTTCCCTTAAACGATCCACCAGATTGGTTAGGGCGCTTGGGTGTTGTCCCGGTAGCAGAAGATTGACCAGACAAAGGTCGTTTGTTCTTGAAGTCGTCTTCCCGACGTTTGATATCCGATTTAGCTCGGATAGCTGCTCCCATCAAGTCTGCAAAATTGGCAGGTTGAAAAACTGCTAATGCCGACTGGATTCGGCTATTCAATCCTTTTTTGAAACGGTGCAGCTTCAGTTCATCATCTCCCATAATGGTAGGGGCATAAGATCCGAGCTCATTAAACTTAGAAGTGTACTCCACCACTGTCATATCTGAAGTTTGTATTAGATTTTCAAATTCACTTAGCTTCTGAATTCGAACCTCAGCTGGAAAATACTGCTTCAGGAACGCAGTGCGAAACTGTTGCCATGTGATTGCTCCAACAGCTAACATAGCAGGCGAGACAGCTTCCCACCATTTCCTTGCTTTATCCTCCAGAAAAGGAATTGTTACCTCCACTTTAAGTGCTTCAGGGACTTCAAGTAAACGCAATTGGTCCTCCATTTTCTTCATCCAATTTCTTCCCACTTCTGGGTCAGCATCTCCCTTAAACATTTCAGTTCGGTTCTTACGGAGCGATTCATAATGGAATTTGACTCCGTTCTGAGCAGGTGGGGGAGGTGGCGGATTGCCGTTGCCATTGGTATTTCCCATCCCTTGGAGGGTCGTTGCTACAATTGCTGCGATAGCCGCAAGATCTTCTCGGCTCAGATTGATTCCTGGAGGTGGATTCGCATTATCCCCACGATTGTTGTTGCGTGTTCTTGGGAGTTCTCTGGCCATTTCCTACAGTAAGGGAGTTCTAAGAGTTTGTCAAAACATGATACTTAAAAAGAAAGGAAATAGCAAAATAAAATGAATCAATAAATAATCCCAAGAATAAAATTTATTTTATTGATTCCCAAAATGTCACGAAGATAAGTGAAGCAAAATAAACCAAGTCTCAAAACATTAAGGTATCATGCTGAATCAAACAAAAACCATGCTGAATAAAAGGACTAAGCTAGATGAAAGCCTAATCTATGATTTCTCCATCGCCCGAGGCTTCATCTTCTGCCGGAACATCTTCGGGGTTCTCTTCTGCCACCATGTCTACTTGTTGTAGGTGATTGATATGCTCGAGCAGGGCTGCGTTAAATTCATCACGAGCTTGCACCGAGTTTTGCAACTCTTGCACTTGGTGTTGGAGCTCTAACGTTGCCATCATTCTTTGGTTGCTTAGGTCTTCGAGTAAAGTGATGGTAGCTAGGGACGACTCCAACTTCTTTTTCGTCTCCTCATGTTCCTTCTCTTCCTTATCAAGATAAAATGCAAGCCTTTCGACGTCGGCTTCGAGGTGGTCCCGATGCTCTTCCATCTCACTCTTGTTCGCCTTTAGCTTCTTCATGTCTTCCATCATCTCCTCTTTTTCGTATTGTTCCACATATAGTGAAGTCCTCAATGACTCGATAACTTGCTCCTTGCTTCGAACAACGTTTTTGCGAGCCGTGACTTTGGTGCGAGCCATATTCCTAGAATAAAGAGGAATGAGTTCAAGTTAAAACTTCAAATTGATGAAAATTCAAGCAGAATTGATATAGAACAAGGTTTTTAGGCGAATTTTCCAAAAATAGAAATTTTTGAGATTTTTCTCAAGGATTGAACTACTGATCATAAGGAGTATGGGACAATCGACGGAATCGAATTTCGAGTTTCCCACAAAAAGTTATAGGTAGAACAAACATTTCCAGAAATAGCAAAAACGCGAATTTGAGGGCTCAAACGGCCGAATTTGGGCTAAAAGCGTCACTGTTCATACCATGTATGAGTTTGACTCAGAGGATCGTTTCGGGTCAGGATACGCTGGGCTTGGGTCAAAATTTGACAACGTCAAATTTTTCGGTACGGAATCCCATCCGGATTTATGAACCTGGCGGCTCTGATACCACTAAAATGTCACGCCCCGAGACCGAGACGTGCCACCGGCGTTGTTTCAAATTCACAAAAATTATAAAACAACCAGCCTCGTAGTACAGTAGATACCAAACCAGTCTATTATCATAAATAAACTCCAAAACATTGTCTTTACAACTCGATAAATCCAAAATAACAAAACAAATGCGAAAGCGTCTAAAAACTTAATAATAAAACATAAATGCCAAAATCCCAAAAATAAACATAACGAAATTTAGTCTTAATAATATCTCTATCACCATCCCCAAAACATATCTTGCTCACGAACTTCTACATCATCATCTTCATAATCTGGGAAGGAAAAGTAAGGGGTGAGTGTTTTGGGAAACACTCAGCAAGTGGGGGCCGATCGATCATACCAAAATATACACATATATATATATTTATTTCAAAACCTCATGAATTAATTTAAATTATAAACATTTCATATCATGTCTCAACATAGCATAACATAGCATAAATAACATCATAGCATATTTGACATGACATAACATAATCTTTGACAAGACACTGAAATTCCTCTCATTACTCGTGGCTAACTGATCAGTCCCCTATATGTAATCCCTCTAAGGGGTGAGGTCATAGAACGGTTATTATACCCACCGTATCAGGGCCATAACATAACATGGTTTGGAAATTCCCTTTCCACTCCTAATTCGAGTCATAACAGTGTCAAAACATATTTTTAGCAAATCATCATCATGAACAATATTAAATAACAAAATTCCAACGATTAACATGAGCGATCGAATTTTGTAAAACATACCTATAATTTTTAAAACATAAGCCCACTTACCGAAATTATTTGTGCAATTAACAGGTGAAACTTTGACAGCAAGTTAGGAGCAAGACCCTCGAAAATTCAGATTTGAATTTTCGAAAATTTGAAGAATCCGAGAAATAATTCTTCCAAAATCCCTAAGCCACTAACCTAAGAAATTAAGAACAAATCTGCACATTAGTGATGCTTAGCTACTAAGCATTCGAAACCTTGGCAAAGAAATAAGAGAAGCTCTGACGTACCTTTCAAGCCCAAACTTTGATGTCAAAATTGCTTTTCCAATTCTTATCCCCACGTGGCTATGAAGGAACAAGTCCAACCTTTGACTACCAATAGTAATTTAGGAGGAAGATGACAGCCTTTATTCACGTGAATAAGGCATGAAGTTGACAGAATTTTCTTGATTCAAATTGCTTGATTGCTTCGGTAATATATAGAGAAAAGAATTGCTCTGGACGTGAATATTCTGAGAGCTGAGGGACGGTTGCCTTATTCCGTGCGAATTGGAGAAGGAAAAAGAATCTGCATTTTTATTGTTTGATTCAATTGCTGAAAATATGCTGATTGAGTATCAAGATCTCGGCCATCAGAAAGGTAAGAGTATACTTTGCATAATTTGATAGATTCTTCCTTATTTGTGAAATCTTGCTGACCAAGTTTCGGGATTTCACAGCTTGGTCGTGCAAGTACCGAGCTGAAGCCTTGCAATTGCAACCATAATCGAGATCTCCAAGCACTAAGCAACCTTCTCCGGTGGCCGTCGCACCTTTTCCGATGACGTACGGCAGCGGCGGAGAAGACAGGGAATCGGGTTGGGTGATTTTGGGGATAGGTTTTCTTTCTTTTCTTTTTTGATGGTAGGTTTCAATTTTTATTTTTATTTTGTATTTTAATAATAATAAATAAACTATTATAAGGGGTAAGTATAAGAGGTATCAATAAAATTATTTAAAAAATGTTATAAAAGACAACGGTTTTAAATAAAATGTTGTCTTTTTTATTGAAAAAACGCCCAAAGACAACGGTTTTAATTAAAACCATTGTTATAGAGTAAAAGACAACGGTTTTTACATAAAATCGTTGTCATTTGAGTGTTGTTAATTAGCATTTTTCTTGTAGTATGTGTAGCATGATGATGATGCAATATAATTATTTTTTTATGTTTATATGCATATATTTTTAAGATCATGCACGTATATTTATATTCACGTATTTTATATGATGTGTGCTTGTTTGTGGTTTTATTTTGTTATGTAAGGATAGAACGTGCTGAGCCTCTAGGCTCACTAGATTTAAATGATGCAGGTGAGCAGAATGTTAACAAAGTTATTGTGTTCCCGACTGGTGGCTAGGGCGTATGAGTATCCAGGCGGCTAGTACCCGTGACCATAGCTCTATTACGATATTTATGTTAAGATTTAAAATATGTATTTCCGCACACGATTAATTACTTTAGATTTTTTTTAGTATATGCATGATTGTTAGATTTAATTATTTTATTTTAAAGTTTGCATGGATTTTGGTGTAGAATTATTATTTAGGAATTTTATTATGAAAATTTTTATAAACGATTATTTAGTAATTAATGTTAGGTATTTAGTTGCATATATGTACTTTTATTATTATTTATATATTTATATTTATCGTGTAGATGTATATTAAATTAAGAAAAGTTATTTTTAAGTACGATATATATATGTATGGGCATATATATATATATTTATATTCAGTATTTTTTAATTAGAGATTTTAAAAAAAATCAATAGAAGTTTTAGGATGTTTCATAGGGAATTAATGAAATATTAACAATTAATTTATCTTGAATAAATAAATGAACACAAAAAATGATATGAATTAAATATTAAAAATTAATTTACCTTGAATAAATAAATTGACTAATCTATAAAATAACTTTAAAACCTTAAAAAATCTTGGAAAGGAAAAAAAAATTTTAAAAAGTCAAATAATAAAAATATTATGTTAAATAAAGTAGACTAAAAACATTGCGAGCGCGATAAAAATTAAAATAAGTTCACAAAATTAATAATTTTTTAGATTTATATTAAACAAAAAATTTAAGATTACTTTCAATTAATAACCAAAGTGCCACTTTTATAGATATAGATAGATATAGACAAAGAAATTAAGATAACTTTCAATTAATAATTTTTTATTTTAGGACATGAATTAAATATTAATAATTACATGATTATCCCTCCACTTGATTTGAAAAAAAATCTTTTAAAAATGCATGTAAGATAATCATGTAATTTTAAATGTCATATGCAACACAACGTGTAAGACTCCGTACAGTGACGGACCTACATGGTCCCGAAAGGGTGCAATCGTCTCCCCTGAAATTTTAAAAAAATTTACTATTATATACATAATATCATTATTAAATATAAATTTAATTGTAACTGTCTCTTTGAAATTATTTTTAATAAAAACTTAGTACTATGTATATATATATATATCTAAAATATTAAAATAATTTTATATTGACTAAAAATTCTTCTTGATAAATAATATAAGAATAAATTTATTTTGGGATATAATAAATTTTACATTATGCTTTATTGTCCCATATCTTTTTAAAGATCGAAAACGAAAAGTTTTTTTTACTTGAATGTGATAAGGGAAATTTATTTTAATTATCAATCTGATTTCATCAAGTTAAATATATTTTAATTAGTACCAACTTGATAACTTCATTTTTTTACATTTGAAAATAACAATTAGTTCTCTGAAGTTGTTGAGATTAGCGAACTTGCTAAAAGAATGGTTCAATAAAAAAAATCGATTATATCATTTGGTACATAGATTTACTTTTAAATTTAGCATTATTATTATTGTTGCAACTATAAAGATAATATTATCAGCAATGAAAATCATAAAAACATCACTTCGTAATAGGTTAGGAGATGATATGTTGTTAAATGATTGTGTGATATCATATATTGAGCGATGTGTGCTTGAGACAATTGATAATATATGTATTGTTCATCATTGTTTTTGATTGAGTATTATTCATTATTTTCAGATTATAAAATCTTGGTAAGTGTTATTGTAAAAACATATGAAGTTAATTATATATATGACATTTGTTCTATATTTTGTGTTGTATTAATTTTTTAAATTTGTTGAGTTCCCCCCTTTTGGTTAAAAATCCTGGGTACGGCGCACATGACTCCGTATACATGTAGCATTACCTAAAAATAAAATTAATTGAAGCGGGTGACGATATATTAATGAAGATCAATATAATGGTCTCCCATTCTTAAGATTTTGCATGCGTGGTTCTTATTATCAAATTTCTTGTCTTCATTCAAAATATAAAAATAAAAATAAAATTCTTAGATACGATATATATGGATAAGTTAATATATCACGAGAATGTCGAAGCAAGGCCGATACTGAACATTTTTAGGTTTGTGTCGAATTTTTCTAAAAAGGCCCCTGAATGACTTAAGCATAATACGTGTTCAGCACATTCTTTTAGTTACATGATAATTTCTTCGAATTAAATCAATACATGAAATACAATATAAATAACTAAACAATTTTATTGTAATTAAACAACAAGATCAAACAAGTCCAAAATTATCGCCAAAAAGCAATCCGCCTTACAGTTTTGGAGCTAAAAATTTAATTAAGTATGTATAATCAAGTTTTTCAGTAATTTCTTTCTCAATTGACAACATGATCAATCCATTCAATCTTTCTTGTGACATGGTTGATCAGAGAAAAGTTTTGACGAGTGGTAAACCCTAAAAATTTAACAATTCAATGAAAATTTTAATAAATAATTACAAAGAAATTACCATACACATATTCTTCATTGAAAATTTAGAATAAATAAATCATGATTTTCAAACCACATAAGATTTTTCACTGTCCCCAATTAATTATTTAAGTGCATACAAATTAATTAATCAAATAACTTGCAAAAATCGTATAGACATAAGACAATCAAATTCACAATTTTCAATTATCATATTTTCATCAACCATAGCTCATATAATCATTGTTACCCATAAAAATAATTTAAACATTTCATCAAGCAGTTTACGTGCAGTAATTCAAACTTCTCATTCAAATAATTTTTACACATTAATCCATTAAAAAATTATCGTTATATCTAAATCTAGTAACTAGTTATGAAATAATCAAATAAAAAATAGGAAAACATAGAGCATGAGATAACTGAAAAAAACCTTCAAAAGAAATCTATTCGAAAAACTTGAAATATATTTTTCTTGTGCATACTTTCGCTTATGCTTTGGAGTTTGGAGAAAGGATGGGTTAATAAATTTTATTTGGGCTATTACTTATGTATACTACTAGGTTTTTTTTTTCAAATTATGGGCTCCCAAATTTTTTGGGTCTGAGTCATTGGCCTCTTCTAAAAGGAACGGCCCTGTGTCGAAGATAAGGAAAAATAGCAATTTATTGGAAAGCAACCAAATTTTTTTTTAATCATCATATCATTGATCTCAAGATTATTATCTTAATTTCAATAACATGGGTTGTGGTTGTATAATACATAGGTAGTGTTTGGGAGAGATTCTAGGAAGCACTTCTCAGCTTCTCGTTAACAAAATTTCACAAAATTTCAAAAATTTGTTAATGAAAAGCTGAGAAGTGCTTCCTAGAAGCTCTCCCAAACATTGTCATAATCTCATCGGCTTGTCTTCCCCACTTGTGCTTAATTTGATGGCAGAGTAGGTGCCCGCGGTGAGGGGGCATATGGAGGAAACGGCGGGATGATGTTGGGTTTTGAACCTGGAGTGGTCGTGCCCCCATCGGAAGATTTCGGAGACGGCTTAACCGGTTCTAGCATAATGCTACCATAAGAAGTAAAATCAGTCATGCAATGAGGTATGGCGGCCAAGACAAATAATAATCGTATCAACATTAAAGAGTATTTTGCGCTAGACATGGTTTGCTGTTGAATTAATATGTAGATTAATTGTGAATTTGATGGTGAAATAAGTGGTTGAAGGTCACATTTTTATATGAGGGTGAGACCAATTCTTTCAATACAAGTGTCTCTCTAGCTTCTTGCATGTAAACAAATGCTTGTTTATACACACACACACACACATATATATATATATATATATATATACAGTTTTGCTATGGTAAGCACCCACCGTGAGCACTTCTGTGAGCACCGATGATGTGGCATGTTATGCATCCAATAGGTGAATGTCACGTGGATAGGTGCTCACAGAAGTGCTTACGGTGGTTGCTCATCATAACAAAACTCTATATATATATATATATATATATATATATATATATATATATATATATATATATATAAGTGTGTGTCAAGGCTAATTAATCTATTTGCTCTGTTGGGACTGATATTTTGCATAATTGTTTTATAATTGAAAAATTTTGAAGTGTCTCTGGGACAATGATAATCTAATTGTGTTTTTTGGACTGATATTTTGTACTTTCTCCCGTCTTATTAATTTAAGTTTATGTGTTTTTTCGTACAAATTTAAAAAAAAAATTGGATGTAAAGTTTATAAATCAATTTCTCATTTTACCTATATATATCGAAGATTTAAATAAGATAAAAATATTATACTAGTATTTATTGCTATTAAATTAATAAAAGTAAATTGATAAAATAGTAATAAAGATAACATTAAATATTAAAATCGGACTATATATATAATTGAAAATTATGAAAAATAAAATATAGTCTAAGTGGAAGGTAATACACGTTTTTAATATTTTATGAGTGAAAAACTTGAAATGTGTGTTTGAATAATATTTTTGTAAAATATTTTTGAATTTTTCTTATAAATAATGTGTTATCTATGTATAATTTTTAAAGAACATTTTTGAGTTGTTTTATAATTTTTTAAAATAAAAAAAATACATATTACATAATAATTAAAAGGTCGTAGAATAATTGTCCAAACCGAGTTTTATTTTCATTGAAAAAGTCTTTCATGCACATGTATTAAATAAATATGTAATTATGTATTTCTAAAAAAATTAAATGTATATATATGATTTATCGTGTATGTAGAGAGCAAATGATGCTAATAAATTGATTTGTGGAAATAATTTTTATTAAAGTTTTAAATTACAAATGCGGTTGTGACATCTTATATTGGTTGCATATAAAAAATATAGTCAGTTACAAGATTCATCAATCAAAAAAGAAAAATTTCATTCTTCCAAACAATATGAAAGTAGGAATAAGCAAAAAAAGCAAGAGAATTTGCCCGATCTTCGACTGTGAGTACTAGAGAAATGATATTTTTTCCCTAATAAATTAAGATCTTATATTTTTAATCGAAACAGTATAAGTTAAATTTGTTGAGTGAAAAATTTGTTTCAAAAAATAGTTTCTTATTATTGAATTATTATATACAACTAAAAGAGAAAATTGTGTCAAATACTTTTGTAAATTCATGATGGGATAATATCTCTATTTGTAATGAATTTGAGCATATCAATCCCTCTTTTATATTTTTTTGAGCATGCAGTCCCTATCCATACAATTTGTGAAGGCATGTGCATAATGATTTAATTTCTTGATTTTTTGTAAATGATAAATTCTAGACTTGTCAAAATAGACCATGTAGCGACCCAACCCGGATTCACTATCTAATCAGAGTTAAGAGCATAATTAAACATGCATTAAATAAATCGCTGCGAAAGACTTAAATAAAAGCATACCGGCAGAATACAACCGGTTAAATAAATTCGATTTATACAACCCAATCGAAATAAATAAACCTAAGGGCAAAACCTACAGCTAATCCCGCTGTCTTCACTGGTCACTGGCTATTCCAAGCTCCTGGTGCTCAACCCTGCACCTACACTTCCCCGTCGGATGGGGTGTCCAGATACACAGAAAAGACTGGACGTGAGCTCTAAGCTCAATACGAAAGGAATAATATATATAATATATGCAACACATAAGTGTATTTAAAACGCGAGTAAAACAGTACACAGAGGCGCCATGAATATACAGGGCATTTGCCGGATAGCTAGTCCGCATGAGCCGCTCCTATATTCCCCTATCAACTATAGCGTCAAATCCCACCGTCGTGGTCGCTCCTAGTGATAGCAAAACCAGGGGCTGAGTATCCCCAGACACGAATCCTCAGGAAGAAACGCCTCAACTGATGGAAACTGTCTCGACTCACATCATGCAAGATGCAGTCTAACATAAAAACATGCATGTGCTAAAGCCGTAAAAACATGGTAAAACAAGTAGCACATACTCATGCAACACATACAATATATATCATGCTGACCATCTCAGTCAGTACTTACGTACCTTACTATAGGTAGTCCTAGCAGTCCCACTCTAGGTTCCAAGCCTATCATCAACTCTACAATGCAAATACCCATGCATCATTCATTAAACTCTAAATGTCTTAATTAAGCTATTGCATATTCCTAAATAATTTAATGAGACCATAGCTATACCTGCGTCCGTCGTCAGCCCACTGATGGCGACTATCCCGCAACTAGGGGTACACCCCTGCTGCAGCTCCACAGCCTCAAGCACTGCTCCGCTACACGAGCACTGCTCCGCTACTATGTCAGACACTATCTGACTATACTAAAATATGTTTCATACTCCAACTCTAAAATAAGAGTACCCAAAGCCCTAAAATAGAGCC
Organism: Henckelia pumila; assembly: GCF_033568475.1. NCBI lineage: Eukaryota > Viridiplantae > Streptophyta > Magnoliopsida > Lamiales > Gesneriaceae > Henckelia > Henckelia pumila. Next base: position 86,981,016 of record NC_133120.1, read on the forward strand.
ACGTGGGCGAAGGAGAGGAATTCGGAATTTGTACCAAATGAGGATCTCGGACCTTATATTTATAGAACACGTTCGGGCCGTCCGATCTCGCCTTCGGAGCGTCCGAACTGCTTTGGGTCGTCCGATCGCCTCATCGGATAGTCCGATCTCCGCCACGTGTCAATCCATTCGCATGCAACCATACACCTGTCCGATACACTGTTCGGATCCTCCGAACTCATCCTTCGGTTCATCCGAAGTCTCCCTTATGACATCACCGATGACATAATATTTTGGAACAGCTGGCTGGGTTATAGTTCGGATCGTCCGAACCCACTTCGGAGCGTCCGAAGCCTTCAGAGCCTCCGAAGACTGGTTCCGTCCATGTTCGGAGCGTCCGAACCCCTCGAACCTTAACCTATTATTTTGAGTGTCCTGAATCCATTTCTAAAGTCCGTTAGTCCAATAGGAACTTCCTTAATCATGTTTTACTTAATCCAAACATGATTACACGATTAATTACTCATTAATCAGTAATTATGGATACGGGTCACTACAGACCAAACTCATCGTGCCAACCCACCGCACCATGTAAAATGACAGGATGTGTTAGGGTTTTAGTGGCCTGTTTGGAGGCGGACCTAAACGAGTCAACCCAAATGAGCCACGAGTTAAGGCAAGACGACCCGCCAATTTTTTAAGCAAATAAAAATTTCAATTTTTTAAAAAATTATGGCATAAAAATACTCATTTTAAATTATTGATTTTTTAATTTATAACTAATATTTAATCTGTTTTTAATATTTTACATTATTATTCTTTTATAAATTAAATATATACTTACATTATTTATACTATTTGGATACATTATTTTTTAATACAACTTATAATAATTAACGTCAAAATTTTATATGTTTGTTTGATTGTGATATTTATTGTTTATTATAACGGTATATTGTTGAAAAATCTCTAATGCAAACATGTTTTGTTATCCACTCCCTAGCCACTTTTTTGTACCATGATTTTTGTTAATTTGTAATACATCTTATATGGTTTTGTACCACATGATGTATGATATTGTATCACATTTTATGACTAGGAAGTAGGGAGCCCAAAGCAAAACATGTTTGGATTTTGGGATTTTTGGGCAAATTGCCCATTATAATGTAAAATTGTTAATATATTTTTTTATATTTCAAATAATAGTATTTTTATTTTTATTTTTTATTTTTGATGGATTGACTCGCCTAGCTCGCAACCCGCTGCGAGGCGGTTGGGTTGGGTTGGGGTTTTAGTGACCCGTTTGAAGGCGGATCTAAACGGGCCACCCCAAACTGGCCACAGGTTAGAACGGGTTTGGGAGGCCGACCCTTTTGATATCTCTAATAAATTCCCAAATAAAGCCTCTCGTCTCTTTATTTTTGGTATTTATTTTTAATCAATTGTTCATGCAATTAATTATACAATACACAATTTAAGTACAAAATAAAAAATACACAAACGAAAAAACTTTATTTTTTTATTTACTTTTACGGGTAGAATAGATTAAACATATATATTATCTTTTAATATTTTTAGTGAAAAATAAATTTTTTTATCAAACATTTATTTTTTGTTTTTTTTTTGGTGTCATTGTTTTTAGATTTTCTAAGGATTGTGCTTTGACATAATGTCATTTATAATGAATATTTTTCTTATCTCTATTAACACTTTTTAGATAGAATATATTAAATGTACCTTATCTAAAATTATTAGTTACACATTAACTAAAAATATTAAGAGTAACACTCTTGTGAGACGGTCTCACAAATGAGACGGATCAATCCTACCTATATTTATAATAATAAGTAATACTTTTGGCATAAAATATAATATTTTTTAATGAATAACTCATATAAGAGATCTGTCTCAAGAAAATGACCATTGATACCATCTCATATGAGTTTTTGTCAAATATTAATTAATGAATCGGCAATTGCATAATATTCATTTTATTATTGCATTTTCTTATTTAAAAAAAAATCATATCATCGGTGAGATTATATTATTTTCAAGTGATAAAATTAAAATATAGAATTCTATTTTTAAAAAGAACTAATCAGAATGATTGTTGTTACATTGAGGGTCTTTGTCTCATTTTGTTCATCCAAAATTTTACAAGGTATTTGACGCACTATTCTTCAACTAAAACTATGTTAAATATGGAAGACGACACGTCAAGCTGAACATATAATTGTCGAGTTAGCGACATTTGGACCACATCTCTTTGAATTTGACTTTATTTGCAATTACTGCGTTCTCCGAGTCTCATTCAAAAATTATATTTGTATATTCTAAACGTATTCAATGAATTTTTATTTATTTCTCGACAATATTATTTGTCCATTATCTACATATTATATAATCCGCACGACGCGAACGATCAATTTGCCCAAGTTGCATTGAAATTAATTTCCATGTTTAAATGCTGCTGACCCAGTACTCTCAGCCGACGTTTTTTTCTTTTAATTTCCCATCTGTACAACAAGTAGTTCAATCATAATGCCTATCCAAATATTTTATTTGTGGATAGTAAATTTAATCTTCAAAAAGGCTATTATTCATGTATCAAGAAATTCTTAAAATTAGGGAAATCATCGTTTTTGTCTTTTTGTCATATAACTTATATATGTTTTTCGTTTTCGATAATGTTATCAACCATAATTCACGGTTTTTGTAGTGACTCAGCATGGAATCACCTACTAACTGGCAACTAATAGCATGCATTAAACTTAATACAGCAAAATACTTAACAGAGTAAGAACGTGCGGAAACTTAACCATAAATTTACATATCAGCTTAGTAATATAATCCAGGCTTAAATCTGTAGTGATACAACCATATCGAATTTCTTAAACAGTAAACATTATACAGTTATATCGACTCCTGCTGTATAATAAAATCCTCAAGGCTCCTGCTCCCTAGTCCTGCCTTGAACTACCAGCTCCGTCCATCCTGCGACCTGCCCCATGGAATAGGGTGTCCAAGATAACAACTAGGACGTGAGCGCTACGCCCAGTACATAGACATGAGTAAACATATGTATATAATGCATGCAACATGATGACTGGTACAGGGTCATCTGAAAAGTCATGCTCAGAACCGGCGCCATATGAGTGCTGCCACCGCACGGATCAACCTCTGGGTGCAACCACACTCGTCTAGTACACCAGAGTAGACAGGCATAAATGCCCCCGCCGTCGCGGTACTCTCAGTGACAGACTATCGAGTATAGAGCTGAGCGGCTCTATAATCAGGTATAACAAGGAATAGGCTCAACGTGTATATGCACATGACATATGAGTATAGAAAATGGTAAATCATACATCATGTCATATAATAATGCCAAATAAATGCAACATATAAACATGTATACTCGCTGGCAATCTCAGTCAATGTGTACGTACCTCTAGGCTAGTTCAAGTATAATAGGATCCTAGGTTCCAAGCTTATATTCAAAAGTTCACCGTATCACTACATAAATTCTATAAGCCTTAACTAAGCTAATAAGTACTCCCAAAACTTAAATAGATCTCCGGACCATACCTTCGTCCGTAGTTAGCCCTTTGGAGTCGCTAGTCCCGGATGACTATAACCACACCTTGGTTATTCCAGAACCTCTATTATAACCGATAGGGCCCTCAAGTGTATAACTCACACTATATAACTGAAGAAGGAAACTCGGGAATTCGTAATTGAAAATGAATTCTAAACGGCCCTATTTATAGCCAAATTTCTCGGCCAGGATCGGAACTTCCGATTTCGGGATCGGAGCTTCCGATCCAGCTCATTGCGTGCATGTCTGCCACGCCAGGATCGGAACTTCCGATCTGCTCTATGACCGACACTTGTCAAAACTCGCGACTGAGTCATCGATCATTTTTGACAGCTGGGGATCGGAACTTCCGTTCCAGGATCGGAGCTTCCGTTCCGATCGGAGCTTACTATCCGGGATCGGAGCTTACTATCCGGCCCAAAATGAAAAAGCCCAAATTTTACTTCTGAAGTCCAATAACACTCCGAAATTGGTTAAATACCAACCCTTAATCATGTTTAACATATTATTATCTTAAAATGGTATCTGGGTTACTACATTCTCCCCACCTTTAGATATTTCGTCCGCGAAATAACATCTAAAGACAAATCAAGATAACAATATGAAACATCAAACCATGTCTTATTACAACAACGGTAATTACATCTTATATGATAATCAAAAATACAAAGCAAACAACTCAGGATATTCTTCTCGCATACGACTCTCAGTTTCCCAAGTTGCTTCATCAACGCCTCGGCGCTGCCACTGTACCATCACAAGTGGTATAGTCTTGTTCCGAAGAACTTTCTCCTTCCTGTCTAGGATACAGATTGGTCGTTCAACAAAAGACAGATCTGGCTCTAGCTGAATATCAGTAGACTGAATCACATGAGATTCATCAGCTATGTACTATCGAAGCAACGACACATGAAAAACATTGTGTATACTGGAAAGAGATGGCGGTAAAGCCAAACGATAAGCAACATCTCCGATCTTCTCCAGTATCTGGAAAGGCCCAATGTAACGAGGAGACAACTTGCCTTTCACACCGAATCTCATCACCTTCCTGAAAGGTGATACCCAGAGAAATACATATTCACCAGGCTCAAACTGAAGTGGCCTGCGGCGAATATTCGCATAACTGGCTTGTCTATCTTGAGCAACTTTGATCCTATGCTTGATCAAATCTACCTTGTCTACAATCTGCTGCACCAATTCAGGACCCTCGACTTGCCGTTCCCCGACTTCATCCCATAATAACGGAGTACGACACCGTCGACCATACAATGCCTCAAAAGGTGTCATATCAATACTACGATGATAACTGTTATTGTAGGCAAATTCAATCAAAGGTAACTGATCCTGCCAAGATAAGCCAAAATCTATGACAGAAGAACGTAGCATATCCTCCAGCGTACGAATAGTGCGCTCTGACTGCCCGTCAGTCTCCAGATGATACGCCGTGCTCAAACTCAGAGTGGTACCCAACGCTTGCTGAAAACTACCCCAAAAACGTGAAGTAAATCGCGGATCTCTATCACTGACAATACTCACTGGAATCCCATGTAATCGCACAATCTCCTGGATATATAAGCGTGCCATGCGATCATAAGAATACTCCCGGTTGTAAGGAATAAAGTGTGCTGATTTCGTCAAACGGTCAACAACGACCCAGATAGCATCACACTGACGTGACGTCATAGGTAAGTGGGTGACAAAATCCATAGTTACGTGCTCCCACTTCCATTCGGGAATCTCAAGATTCTGCAGTAATCCAACTGGTCGTCGATGTTCAGCCTTGACCTGTTGACAAACCAAACATCTCGAAACAAATTGATACACACTTCGCTTCATCCCCTTCCACCAGAATCTAGTTCGCAAGTCCTTATACATTTTCATACTTCCAGGATGAACTGATAATCGACTCCTGTGAGCTTGAGATAGAATATCATTCCTGAGCTCCGCAACATTAGGTACAACCACTCTATTGGATAGGCACAATAAACCATCTGCCTGAAAATGGAATCCAGATGTATTAACTCCATTGGCTAGACGTGCCAATCGCTGAGTCTTAACATCAGATATCTGAGCATCTCTGATCCGAGAATACAATGCTGGCTCAGATAGAATAGTATACAAACGAATCCCATTCCTCCCTTTCTTGTGCTTGAGCGTAAAACTCAATGAACAGCACTCTTGAATCATATGAGATATTTCATTAGTCTGAAGTGCAGACAGTCTCACCTGCCGACTCAAGGCATCAGCAGTAAGATTAGCAGAACCTGGATGATATTTGATTTCACAATCATAATCCTTCAGGAGATCCATCCAGCGTCTCTGTCGCATATTCAACTCTGCCTGAGTGAATAAATACTTCAAACTCTTGTGATCCGTAAATATCTCAAATTTCTCGCCATAAAGATAATGTCTCCAAATCTTGAGCGCAAATACAATGGCGGCTAACTCGAGATCATGCACTGGATAGTTATTCTCATGCGTCTTCAACTGTCGAGAAGCATAGGCAATAACATGTCCATGCTGTGTCAAAACACATCCTAACCCCTGACCAGAGGCATCAGTATAAACAACATAACCTCCTGATCCAGAAGGTAGAGCTAGCACAGGTGCAATAGTAAGACGTCTACGCAGCTCGTGAAACGACTCCTCACAATCCGAGGACCAAATGAAGGTAACATCTTTTCGAGTAAGCTGAGTCAAAGGCCTGGCCAACTGTGAAAAATTCTCGATGAACCGACGGTAATATCCCGCTAGACCCAAGAAACTACGAATCTCAGCAACCGTCGTCGGACGAGACCAGTTCAGCACTGCCTCTATCTTAATAGGATCAACAGATATCCCTTCATTAGAAATCACATGACCGAGAAATACTACCCGATCAAGCCAGAATTCACACTTGCTTAATTTCGCATATAGCTGCTTATCTCGTAACGTCTGTAGAACAATTCTCAAATGCTGTGCATGCTTATCCTTGTCATGAGAATAAACAAGAATATCATCTATGAAGACGATGACAAATCTATCCAGATAATCTCGAAATACCTGATTCATCAGATTCATAAAGACTGCCGGTGCATTCGTCAACCGAATGGCATCACCAGAAACTCATAATGCCCGTATCTGGTCCTGAAAGCAGTCGTAGATATATCTGAGTCTCGTACCCGCATCTGATGGTATCCAGATCTCATATCTATCTTCGAATAAACAGAAGTACCCTGTAGTTGATCGAACAGATCATCAATCCGCGGCAAAGGATACTTATTCTTGATGGTGACACGATTCAACTGCCTGTAATCAATACATAATCGCATCGATCCATCCTTCTTCTTGACAAACAAAACAGGTGCTCCCCACGGAGAAACACTCGGACGAATATATCCCTTATCAAGTAGATCTTGCAACTGCTGTTTCAATTCCCTCATCTCTGACGGTGCCAGACGATAAGGTGCTCGGGATATAGGCGTAGTTCCTGGTACTAGATCAATACCAAATTCAACCTCTCGAACCGGAGGAAAACCAGGAATCTCATCAGGGAATACGTCAGGAAACTCGCTGACAACCGGTAGCTGATCAATACCCGTACTACTCATGGACATATCAACTGCATAGATGAGGTAGCCCTCCCCACCTGACTCCAAGACATGACATGCCTTCAAAGCCGAAACAAGTGGCATCGGAGGTCGCGCACCCTCACCATAAAAGTATCAGCTATCACCCTCAACGGGATGAAACTGTACCAGACGCTGATAACAATCCACAGTAGCGTGATACAAAGTCAGCATATCTATTCCCAAGATACAGTCAAAATCTGCCATCGCTAATATCATCAAATTAGCTATTAACACATTACCCTCAAACTCCAGAAAGCAACCCATCATTAGACGCTTAGTTACTATCTCTTGCTCCAACGGAGTAGATACAACTAAATCCATATCTAATGATACGTAAGGTAATCTATGTCTCTTAACGAAGCGACTAGAAATAAAGGAATGCGATGCTCCAGTATCAATTAATACAAGTGCAGGAATACCACATAACAAGAAGTTACCTGCCAACATGCGATCGCTTCCCTCAGTAGCCTGCTCCTGAGACAGAGCAAACACCTGCCCTTGAGTCTGGGGACGAAAACCAGAAGAACTCTGTGGTGCTGGCTGCTGACGTGGAAAAGTAGAAGCCTGAGATCCAACCTGGGATCCCGATCCACTAGCAGAACTCATACGCTGAGGACAATCTCTCCGCAGATGTCCCTGCTGACCACAAATATAACACGCCCCAGTAGCTCTCCGACATGAAGCTGCAGGATGCTTCCCACCACAGTGGCTACAAAACTCCTCCTTCTTCTTCTTCTTCCCAAAGCGGAACATACCTCGTGAACCACGAGATCCAGATGAAGTAGTAGGAGTAGTAGAAGACGTAGGTCCGGATTGCACAACAGATTGAGCTCGAGGCTCAAAAGATCCACTAGGCTGTGCTGGCATCATCAATTGTGCACGCCTGTTGCTAGTCTCCACAAGACGGCAACGGTTCACCAAAATCTCAAAAGATACCGGGTCATCACAGACGACAACCTGAGAGTAGATATCTTGGTTCAAACCTTGTAAATAGATATCATATTTCGACGCATCACTCTCATTGATATGGGGACTGAAAGGTAGCAGATCAAGAAATCGTTGCTGATACTGATCAATAGTCATTGATCCTTGCCTCAAAGTAAGCAACTCCATAGATCGTGCTTGGCGAACAGCCGGAGGAAAATATAATTTCTGAAACTCCCGACAGAAATCCCCCCAAGTCACCTGTCCTCTCTCAGTACGTGCCTGAGCAACCTTGGCATCCCACCAAAAACGTGCTCTATCCTCTGGAACGAATTCTAGAACTTCCAGTTTCTGCTCCTCAGTACACTCAAAAGCTCGGAACGTGCTCTCAAGTTTAGACATCCAGCTTCTAGCTTGTTCAGGATTCTCGCCTCCCACTAAGGGTTTCGGTCCTACCTGCATAAACTTATTGATAGAGTAGCGACGTCTACCCTCATGATGACGATGTTGATCATCATGATGGCGGTGATGACGATGATGATGACCACCTCCCTGGCCAACACTACCGTGACTCTCGTCAGCCATATCCTGAAAAGAATTGCACATTAAAATCCCAAATGCGCAAGAATTACTCAAGACTAAACTAAATCCCAAGTACTAATCCCAAAATCTATGCATGCTCTGATACCAAAAATTGTAGTGACCCAGCATGGAATCACCTACTAACTGGCAACTAATAGCATGCATTAAACTTAATACAACAAAATACTTAACAGAGTAAGAACGTGCGGAAACTTAACCATAAATTTACATATCAGCTTAGTAATATAATCCAGGCTTAAATCTGTAGTGATACAACCATATCGAATTTCTTAAACAGTAAACATTATACAGCTATATCGACTCCTGCTGTATAATAAAATCCTCAAGGCTCCTGCTCCCTAGTCCTGCCTTGAACTACCAGCTCCGTCCATCCTGCGACCTGCCCCATGGAATAGGGTGTCCAAGATAACAACTAGGACGTGAGCGCTACGCCCAGTACATAGACATGAGTAAACATATGTATATAATGCATGCAACATGATGACTGGTACAGGGTCATCTGAAAAGTCATGCTCAGAATCGGCGCCATATGAGTGCTGCCACCGCACGGATCAACCTCTGGGTGCAACCACACTCGTCTAGTACACCAGAGTAGACAGACATAAATGCCCCCGCCGTCGCGGTACTCTCAGTGACAGACTATCGAGTATAGAGCTGAGCGGCTCTATAATCAGGTATAACAAGGAATAGGCTCAACGTGTATATGCACATGACATATGAGTATAGAAAACGGTAAATCATACATCATGTCATATAATAATGCCAAATAAATGCAACATATAAACATGTATACTTGCTGACAATCTCAGTCAATGTGTACGTACCTCTAGGCTAGTTCAAGTATAATAGGATCCTAGGTTCCAAGCCTATATTCAAAAGTTCACCGTATCACTACATAAATTCTATAAGCCTTAACTAAGCTAATAAGTACTCCCAAAACTTAAATAGATTCCCGGACCATACCTTCGTCCGTAGTTAGCCCTTTGGAGTCGCTAGTCCCGGATGACTATAACCACACCTTGGTTATTCCAGAACCTCTATTATAACCGATAGGGCCCTCAAGTGTATAACTCACACTATATAACTGAAGAAGGAAACTCGAGAATTCGTAATTGAAAATGAACTCTAAACGGCCCTATTTATAGCCAAATTTCTCGGCCAGGATCGGAACTTTCGATTTCGGGATCGGAGCTTCCGATCCAGCTCATTGCGTGCATGTCTGCCACGCCAGGATCGGAACTTCCGATCTACGATCGGAACTTCCGATCTGCTCTATGACCGACACTTGTCAAAACTCGCGACTGAGTCATCGATCATTTTTTACAGCTGGGGATCGGAACTTCCGTTCCAGGATCGGAACTTCCGTTCCAAGATCGGAGCTTCCGTTCCGATCAGAGCTTACTATCCGGGATCAGAGCTTACTATCCGGCCCAAAATGAAAAAGCCCAAATTTTACTTCTGAAGTCCAATAACACTCCGAAATTGGTTAAATACCAACCCTTAATCATGTTTAACATATTATTATCTTAAAATGGTATCTGGGTTACTACAGTTTTAGTCCATTAACATGCATATTTTTCACACTAACTGATATTTCGACATACTATTAGATCTATATATGGGGAGTTTTACAATCATTTTTTTTAAAATAAAAATAGATATGATCATCATAATATATATACTGTATGGATTAACGACGTCGCAGGGCGAACACATCTATATATATATAATAACTGAGTTTTTGCCATTTTTGGCAAAATCCCGCCAAAATCATATTGCCAAAAACGAAAATAGTATTATGTTAATTAATTACATATAATTAAGTGAAAAATAAATTTTTAAATAATGCATAGATGATATATACACGTATATATAAATATAGATTGATATATAGATAAAATAATGTTGCTAAATTACCATATATTTATAAATCTAAATTCCATGATTTCATGTATTCCATATATGATTATTGATTTCCAAAGAAGTTAAAAATGAATTCCATGATTTCGTATATTCCATATATGATTATTGATTTCCAAAAAAAATTAAAAATCATTTTTTTAGATTAAAAAAATCTCGCTTAATACTTTCATATATTTATATACATGCACAATATTTCATTTTCAAATTGACAATTACACATCTAAAATTTAAGAAATCAATCCTGATTTGTATTTCCGAATGAAGTTTGGATATTTAAAGCTATTTTTTATATATAGCATATGTTTATACGACAGATTCATATTTTTTCACTATTTAATTAGGGTCCGTTGATTTCAGTAGATTTTTTAAAAATAAGTGTTGTTTTAAGTTGACTTTTAAAAACACTTTTTAAAGTAAAAATAAGTATTTTTTTAAGTTGACTTTTAAAAACACTTTTTAAAGTAAAAACTGAAATAATTTTTAAAAAATACTTATTTTGGCTTAAATAAAACACATTTTAGTTAATAAAAGAATTTTTTTTAAAAAAAAACATTTTTTCTTTATTGTCTACTGAAATCAAACGGGCTTTTAGTCATGTAATCTATCATAACATAATAACATCAAATCAAATAAAATGTATTAAAAAATTTATATACTTGTGTGAGAAATACATAATATTTCCAATTTGAACTAAAATTAACGTCCATCTTTCAAATGAAAAAAATTAATATTGATAAATATTAAAATTACACCAAAAATATTATATATATATATATATATATATATATATATATAATTTCCGTATGAATATGAAATCAATAAATATTTAAATGGTCAATATAGATAACATAATGTTTCTAATTTACCATATATATATATATATATATATAAATCTCAACTCCGATATTTCAACATTCTATACATAATCATTGATTTCGAAAAAAAAATAAAAAATCATTCTTAAAGATTCAAAAATAAAATCATGCTTAATACTTTCAAATATTTTAATCAATATAAAATATCTGATTTCCAAAATATTGACAATTTTATCTTTATAATTCAAAAAACAATTCCGACACAATTAAAAATTATAAAACTTAACAAAACTCATTAAGAATTTTCAATATTGGTTTGAAGACACTTACTGTATAAATATATTTACGAGCAGAAAATATTATTTAACATTTCAAATTTCAATAAAATATTTAACACTCAATTGCAAAGCAAATGATACCTTTATTTAAAATGATCTGAGAACTAGACCTTTTAGATTGACATTGAACGTTGAAACTACGGTTAGTACATTTCTACGATCTACCTTCATATCAAGACAAACAAAATCTCACGATGGAATGCATATTTTAAGATGTTGAGGTATACATAAACTTTTTGTGATTTGTTTTTATATTCAATCTATCTTCGATTTTATTATAACATTTTCTCCATTTTTTAGGGAACACACATACATATCATAATTTGTGTATTTTACACCGATTATTTAATGAAACATATGTTTGAAACATTTTTTCACTAGGTTCAAAATACAAGTGAGAGTTGTTGACATCACCGGAAATATGAAGTTTTCTTATTGTGGGATAGATAGTATGCTGAACTGTTTGGAAAAATATCTTTAGAGTTGAAGACTGAAATGAAAATCAGGTTTACGAAATAAGTTTTTGATAGTATAATGTATTTTTTTCATTGTAGATGATTATTAAATATAAATCTTGCATATATTATTTCATGGTATGGATGCTACAGAAATGTTGAAAGAATTTCAATATATAGCTTATCGAAATGTTTTGTTCAAAATTCAAGTGAGATAACCAAATTCATGGAAATAATGGAACATATATTGTCATCAAAATGGTAACATACCCTATAATTGTAGAAAAAATACGTTGGAAATTTTTTTGAGAGCCAGGTATAATATTTTTTCTTTGAAAGTCATTATATCAAATTTAATATATTATTTTTTAACATTCTCGAATTGTTACAGGAATCCGATTTATTTTAAAAACTGAAAATGACATAAACTGGAGATGTGGAGGTGTGCTAATCATGAAATTAAGTATAACATCTAGAAGAATTTGCTACATTACCTAATAAATATTTTTTCCCACATGTTTTATCGTCGTAATGTGAGGTTTCTATACAATTAAAATTTACAAGCAAAACTCTTATTTCACAAGATGGTTTGAAGGATTATACTCTGAAAGGAACGTAGTTGAATGAGTTTTCTTCAAAAATAATAGAAAAAAAAATTAAAAACTACCATCAAGAAGGGAAAAGATTGAAATATATTTTTCAAAATATAGAGTGCTAAATTCAAATTTTATGTAGTGGTTGGAGTTTCATTCGTCAATGAGTTTTGATTGGTTTAAACATTTTGATAATTTCAGGATTTTTAATTATGTTGGTATTGTTCGAATATTTATTAATAAAGTTTAATTGCCTATTTATAATTTTTTTAATACATCCACTTTTTACTTTTGGTATTACATAATCTCTATAAAATATAAACATCTATGTTAAATTAATGCAACTTCAAATAAACAATTAATGATATAAAAAAATTTAAAAATTGGACACTTAAACAATAATTATTTATCACAAGATAGTCATAATGATGGAAAATATCACAAGTTTTGGATTTAATCCCATAATATTTGATTTCTTAATATAGAACATATTAATTAAAGGAGTAATGCTACAGTTACAACGAAATATGTACAACAAATCTTACAACACAAAAAATTCAATACAATAATTTAATTTATCAAAATCTCACGATACATTAAATGCAAAATCTCGCGATAAAATAGCAAAATCTCACGATATTATTGTTGTAAATATCGCTGTACACGATATTTGTTGTACCTCTAGCATTTTCATAATTAAAGATTCAAAACATCTATAATAAAATTAATTTCTTAATTTAGTTTAAAATTCTACATAAATACTTTAGTTTCAATCAAATACATGCAAATATGACACCTTCTAGAACAGATTTAAAAACATATATTAGAAAATTCATGCAATAATTACAATAGAGTATGATCAATCTTATCAAAATTTCGAATATATTTCTTTTCTTAATATACAGTATCAACTAAAGATTCAAAACAATATCAATCAACATAATTTCCTTAATTTAAATTTCAACTTTTATATTCAATTTATTATGAGATATTTCATATTAGATTAAAAACATGCAGATTAAAAATTGATACGAATATTGTAATAATTTATTACATGTCAATCAACTTGGCCAATCAACTTTTCGAATTTTTTCGTAGTTAAATTTTCAAAATTAAAACCATTCGAAAAAGAAAAATTACATAAGTAAGGGATTCAATCCCATAAATGTAAACATCTACGTTAAATTCATTCTTTCACATAACCAACTTAATAATACACAAAAATTAAAATACCGTACACTGAAAGCAATAATTATTATTAAAAAAATTTAAAACTTTATAACATTGTTAGCTTATGAATAATATCTACTAATTATTGTTGCAAAAAATAGTCATGATGATGAAAAACAAGCAAGTATGAGATTCAATCTCATAATCTCTGTTTTCAAAATATAGAACATATCAATCCAACTTTAGAAAATCAATAAATCAATCAATCTAATTTCTTGATTTAATTATATATTTAATATGAATACACGTTTTAGTTTCTAAATATTTCTGAAAAATATGACACATTCCATAAAAGATTAAAAAAACATGTAACTGAAAAATTCAATGTAAAATTACAAAAAATCGTGACCAGTCAATCAAATTTTTGTGTATATTTCCTTTGTTGATAATTGATATACAATATCAATTAAAGATTTAATAAATCAATCAAAATAATTCGTTAGTTAAATCAACCTTTATATATAATGTAGTTTTAATGAAATACCAGCAAGTCTAACATATTCCATATTAGATTACAAACATATAATTTGTGAATTCATACTAAAATTGTAATATATATAATTACCCCATAATCAATTTTTTTAAAAAAAAAATTTTATAATTAAGTTTTGGATTCAATCCCATAATCCATGCTTCTCAAATGTAGAGCATATTTAATCAAACCGCTCCTCTCATCTTCTTGGAAAAAATTTACCACCCAATTCAATCTCAAATCCAAACTTACATATTTTCATAAACAATCATCACATAATCTCCCATATAGAGCATATTTAAGGAAGTATTTCAAAAATTTTAAGATAATTTGTTTGTTTTTTTAATTATATGATATATAATCCATATTTCGATTATTCGTTCAAATATTCATTCTTATCATTTTTATCATTAATTTTATAAAATAACTTCACGTGCATCGCATGACATATTTTTGTTTAAAAAGTTTTTTGTTTCTTTTTAAAAGTACTTTTTTATCGTTATTCTTATTACTTATTGTAAAATTAAATTTATTTACAATTTAATTTTATATTCAAAATTTTCATTTAATCTAATTTAATTATATTATACACAAGATATAATCCGTGCATCGCACGGGTGAAATACTAGTATATATAATATAAGAGACCTGTTGGCATGATTTATGAGAGATATATATCCAATATTACAGACCAAAATGAAACAAATATCAGTCTTTTTTTTCTTTTTTTTATTTTTACAATGGAGGTGATTATTTACCTAAACCTAACCTGACACTCTAAGGTAGTGTTTGAGAGAGCTTTTTAGAAGTACTTTTCAGCTTTTTTGTTAACAAAAATCTAAAATTTTGTAAAATTTTATTAACAAAAAGTTAAGAAGTACTTCCAAGAAGCTCTCCCAAACACTACCTAAACATCGGCTCAGTTCGTCGATGAGATTCGAACACGAAACAACCACTAGGGCCTTGGATTGGAACAAGTATTTGATTTATAAGGAATATGTTATTTTCATGCGTGATTCTACGAACATATATCAAGATATGGTGCTGACTTGTGGTAGCTAATTAAAGACATTTTTCCAACAGCCAACCAAATCAAGGGCCTACTCGTGTGACCCTTTAATTAATATGTTCATATCAATTATCAATATCATATCCCAATCATGTACCTATAAATCGAAACTCGAATATTAAATTAAATCAAAACCAAATATTTAAAAAATTAAATTAAATATTTTCAAAGAAATTAACATATATGGGTTTGAAGGCACTTTTCTTTCTTGGCTTTTTCTTAGCCACGTATCTTGTCATTTCCTCCCAAGTAGCTGCAGCTAGGGAATTGGCTGAGCTGCTTCCACCGCTGAGGATAGTGGTAATTTAAGTACATTTAATCTATGTTAAAAACCATGTATAGTGTTGAAAAATATATTATTATGTTGAATATTGAATATTGAATGTTGAATATTGAGTTGTAAAATGTGAAAAATTAGTGTGTGATGATGTAGATGATGATGTTTTAATTTTTGGACTAATCTCAAATGTGGATCTATAAATAGGTCTTCATTTGTGATGAAAAATACAATTGAAGTTGAGAGAAAAATATTATAAAGTGTAGAGTTTGATATATTTTGAGTTTTGGAATATTTACTTTTTACAGTAAATTTTTACTTTTTCACAACACGTTATCAGCACGATCGCTCGAAGGTTCTCTATATTTTCCGACGATCCAAAATACAAGAAGAAGTCAAAAATATTCAACAAGTAAGAATAATTATTTTATTGTTTATTGTGTATATATTTAATATATATTATCATGTTATGAAAAAAAAAATTAGTTTTTAAAAACTTGTTATAAATCCTGGGAGGATGTTAAGACGACATCCCACACTCCCGGTAAGGGATACGACAAGTATAAAAGCCTCTAAGCTTTTTAAACAATAACGTGATATGATATATGTATATATACTAACTATATCAATATATAATTTCATGTTATTATATAAGAGGTTGTCTAGGACACTGACCTTATAATAACGTGATATGATATATATTTTATTGCGTATATTTAATTATGATTATCATTATACGCATCACATGATTATCACGAATTTTTATTCAACACATAATCATTTTTTTCTTACCCTCAACGGTCACAAACGGTCATAAACGGCTAGTTTTTTTGCCTATAAATATGTTCACTCAAACTCATTTTCAATCACACCAAAATTCATTCTTCATCTCAAAACATTCTCCTCGGTTTTTTTCGAAAAAGAAGATGGAGTTTTTGGCTTTTCTAAGGATATTTTTCATAACGACTATGATCATCATGTTCATGAGTTTTGTACTCACCAGCGATTTTCCACCACCTATTTTTTCTCTATTTGTATACGCACTTGTAATCTTCGTTTATCCATTATTTTGTATTGTCATATTAATGGAAATTAACTAATAAAATGTATTGTTATTTTTCTAGTACCACCATGTCAAATTTGGCAAAGATTGAATTCGTTGCGCTCGATATCACTGGAAAGAATTATATGCCATGGACTCTCGATGTAGAAATGCATCTTGAGTCATTGGGTCTAAGTGATACCATCAAAGAAATTAATATATCAACCTCACAAGATAAAGCAAAGGCAATGATTTTCTTACGCCGACATCTTGATGAAGGGTTGAAATGTGAGTATCTCACAGAAAAAGACCCAATGATTTTATGGAAAGGGTTGAAAGAAAGATTTGAGCATATAAGGGAAGTGATACTTCCGACCGCCCGTGATGAATGGAATTCGTTGAGAATCCAAGACTTTAAAAAAGTCAGTGAATATAATTCTGCAATGTATCGAATAGTCTCACAATTAAAATTCTGTGGACTTGAAGTCACAGAGATGGAAATGCTTGAGAAAACATTTTCCACTTTTCACGCATCAAATATAACTCTACAGCAACAATATAGAGTGCGTGGTTTTACGAGATATTCCAAACTCATTGCATGTCTTCTTGTGGCGGAAAAGAACAACGAATTGTTAATAAGAAATCATCAATCCCGACCCACTGGATCAACGGCATTTCCTGAAGCAAATGTCGTAATGAAAATCAAAATCAAAGGCATAGACCAGATTTTGGTCGTGGACGAGGTCGAGGACGTGGGCGTGGACGTGGACGTGGACGTAAAAATGATCGCGGTCGTGGTCGCGGCCGTGGATATGAAAATAATAGAGATAGTTACTTCAATAACTCATCTCAAAAGAACGTCGCGAACCACCCACCAAAAAGGCAGCATGAAAACCCGAGTGAAAATGAAAATCACTCAAAAAGATCTGAGAGTGTTTGTTATAGATGTGGCACTCCAGGACATTGGTCACATATTTGTCGAACCCCTGAGCATCTATGTAAGCTTTATAAAGAATCGACAAAAGGGAAAGGAAAAGAGACCAATTTTGTTGAAAATAGTGACCATTTAATTGGCTCAACTAGTTTCAATGCTGCAGATTTTTTGAATGATTTCGAAGACATTGATTAAAAGATTGGTGGGACTATATTGTAACAAATTTGTATTTTTAATGCATTCTTGTATTATAAAGCATGTTATATTTTGCATTTGTATTGTACTTAATTTTTCTTTATTGCATTTTTTGTGAAGTTTGATATGGAAAATGCTATGAGCAAACATGGAAATAATATCATGGAAATTTGCATACCAGATAGTGGTACAACACACACTATTCTGCGAGATGAAATATATTTCTTGGAAATAAAACCAACAAAAACAATGGTGAATACCATATCAGGCCCTGTAGACTTGATTGAAGGTTGTGGAAAAGCACATTTTTTGTTACCTAATGGTACAAAATTTCTGATAAATGATGCTTTATATTCACCACAATCGAAAAGAAATTTGCTGAGTTTAATGACATATACTCTCATGGGTATGATACTGAGACGATAACTGATGGAAATCAGAAATATATGTGTCTTACCACATATAAATCAGGAAAGAAATATGTGGTTGAAAAATTATCAATGCTCCCTACTGGATTGCATTATACACATATAAGGCCAATCGAATCAAATATGGTGGTTAATAGTTCTTCAATATTAACAAATTGGCATGATCGATTGGGACATCCTGGTTCAATAATGATGCGAAGAATTATTGAAAATATGCATGGTCATCCATTGAAAGACCAGAAGATCTTTCAGAATAATAAGTTTCAATGTAAAGCATGTTCTCTTGGAAAACTTATTATAAGACCATCACCAGCTAAAATCCAAACAGAATCACCCATATTTCTTGAACGCATTCAGGGTGATATTTGTGGGCCAATTCATCCACCATGTGGACCATTTCGATATTTTATGGTATTGATCGATGCTTCTAGCAGATGGTCACATGTATGCTTATTGTCAACTCGGAATGTGGCATTTGCAAGATTAATGGCTCAAATAATAAAATTGCGGAATCAATTTCCAGATTATACAATCAAGAAAATAAGACTTGATAATGCTGGAGAATTTACATCCCAGACTTTCAATGATTATTGTATGTCAATGGGAATCACTGTTGAACATCCTGTAGCTCATGTTCATACGCAAAATGGATTAGCTGAATCATTGATTAAACGTTTACAACTGATTGCTAGACCAATGATTATGAAAACAAAACTCCCTATTTCTATATGGGGACATGCAATTTTACATGCTGCGGCATTAATTCGCATCAGACCAAGTGCATATCATAAATTCTCCCCATTGCAACTTGCATTTGGTAAAGAACCAAATATCTCTCATCTGAGAATTTTTGGATGTATGGTGTATGTGCCTATTGCACCACCTCAACGATCAAAAATGGGTCCTCAAAGAAAAATCGGTATTTATATCGGTTATGATAGTCCATCAATCATTAGATATCTTGAGCCTCAGACAGGCGATGTGTTTACAGCACGCTTTGCTGATTGTCATTTTAATGAAGAAATCTTCCCAGTGTTAGGGGGAGAAAAGAAACACATCAAAAAAGAAATCACATGGTATGTACCATCATTGTTACATTTGGATCCAAGGACCAAACAATGTGAGAAAGATGTACAGCAAATTGTGCACATGCAAAGAATTGCAAATCAAATGCCAGATGCATTTGCAGACACAAAAGGGGTAACAAAATCATATATACATGCTGTAAATGCCCCTGCTCGAATTGAAATTCCAAAGAAACAAATTGAAGACACTCATGATGTCATAAAACGCTTGAAGCGTGGAAGACCAGTCGGTTCCAAGGATAAAAATCCTCGGAAAAGAAAAGGCATAGAGAAACACGACGATCATAAAATAGAAAATGGTGTTCCAGAAGAATCACCTGATGATGAAAATATTCTGTCAGAACCACAAACTGACGAGAATCGTGAAATCTCTATCAATTATATTAATACTGGAAAAATATGGAACCGAAAAGACATAGAAGATATTGATGAGATATTTTCTTATAATGTGGCTTGTGACATCGTAAATGAAAATGAGGATCATGAACCAAAATCTTTTGGTGAATGTAAAACTCGTCATGATTGGGTCAAATGGAAAGATGCCATCCAGGTTGAATTGGATTCGCTGAATAAACGTAATGTTTTTGGACCTATAGTCCTCACACCTGAAGGTGTAAAACCTGTTGGATACAAATGGGTTTTTATTCGAAAGCGAAATGAAAAAAATGAAATAGTCAGATATAAAGCTAGACTTGTTGCACAAGGTTTTTCTCAAAGGCCTGGAATTGATTATGAAGAAACGTATTCTCCTGTTATGGATGCAATTACGTTTCGATATTTGATTAGTTTGGCAGTGTCTGAAAATTTGGAAATGTGTCTTATGGATGTTGTTACAGCTTACTTATACGGATCACTTGATAGTGATATATACATGAAAATCCCTGAAGGATTTAAGATGCCTGAAGCACAAAGTTCAAAACCCAGAGAATTTTATTCTGTAAAATTGCAAAGATCATTATATGGGTTAAAGCAATCCGGCCGAATGTGGTATAATCGGCTAAGTGAGCACTTGATGAAAAAGGGATATGTAAATGATCCAATATGCCCTTGTGTTTTCATCAAGAAAACAACATCCGGATGTGTAATTATTGCTGTATATGTTGATGATTTAAACATCATTGGAACGAATAAAGAAATTCAAGAAGTTATGATGTACTTGAAGGAAGAATTCGAAATGAAGGATCTTGGAAAAACCAAGTATTGTCTGGGTTTGCAAATCGAACAAAAAGAATGTGGAATTTTTGTTCACCAGGCAAATTATACAGAAAAGATCCTTAAACGTTTTAATATGGATAAATCAAATCCATTAAGTACTCCAATGGTTGTAAGATCATTAAACATAGAAAAGGATCCATTCCGTCCATGTGGAGATGATGAAGTTATTCTTGGTCCAGAAGTACCATATCTAAGTGCCATTGGTGCCCTTATGTATCTTGCAAATTGCACTAGACCTGATATATCTTTTGCTGTAAATTTATTGGCAAGATTCAGTTCATATCCAACAAAGAGGCACTGGAACGGAATTAAACATATATTCCGTTATCTACGAGGAACGACAGATTTGGGACTTTTGTACTCAAAAGACACCAATCAAAGTATCATTGGTTATGCTGATGCTGGATACTTATCTGATCCACATAAGGCACGTTTCCAAACCGGATATGTATTTACTCGTGGAGGCACCGCAATTTCTTGGCGTTCACAGAAACAAACACTCGTAACAACTTCATCAAATCACGCCGAGATTATTGCATTACATGAAGCAAGTCGTGAATGTGTATGGTTAAAGTCAATGACCAAAGATATTCAAATATCGTGTGGATTGACAGTAGAAAAGAAGCCTGTGACACTATATGAAGATAATGTTGCATGTATTGCTCAAATGAAAGAAGGATACATCAAAAGTGACAGAACCAAACATATCCCCCCAAAATTCTTTGCCTACACTCAAGAGCTTGAGAAGAATAAAGATATTGATATCTGTTACATTCAATCAAGTGAGAACTCATCAGATCTCTTCACAAAGGCTCTTCCCACGACGATATTCAGAAAGCATATATACAACATTGGGATGCGCAATCTACGGAATATGTGAAGAATCACTCATGTTAACATGAGGGGGAGTTTACGTGGCTGCACTCTTTTTCCCTTACTATGGTTTTTATCCCACTGGGTTTTTCCTAGTAAGGTTTTTAACGAGGCAGTATAAAACACGTAATGAATACAGTCATCATATCACGGTCATCATCACAAGGGGGAGTGTTGAAAAATATATTATTATTATGTTGAATATTGAATATTGAATGTTGAATATTGAGTTGTAAAATGTGGAAAATTAGTGTGTGATGATGTAGATGATAATGTTTTAATTTTTGGACTAATCTCAAATGTGGATCTATAAATAGGTCTTCATTTGTGATGAAAAATACAATTGAAGTTGAGAGAAAAATATTATAAAGTGTAGAGTTTGATATATTTTGAGTTTTAGAATATTTAATTTTTACCGTAAATTTTTACTTTTTCACAACATATAGATCTTATTATAGTGGCACAATAATTAGACAATATAGGTATATTTTTTCTTAGCAAATGATAAAGTCGATAACACGAAGAATGAAGTCGGGGTAGATCAATATGGCGGCTATCCCCGAGGAGGATAAGGCGGCTATCTTTGATAATTTTCCTCGCAGGTCCGCGGAGAAAATTCGAAATACAAGGGGATCAGGAGAGTATTTTTGTGTATAATTTGGGTTTGAGTTTGGATTTGAGTTTGGAGATTTTTAAAAATCCTCGTAATATTAGGACGGGTATGGGGATCCTATCCCCGTCCCCGAACCCACCACAATAACAATAATAATAATAATAATAATAATAATAATAATAATAATAATAATATAGTATACAAATATTTTAATTATAAAATTTTATTAAATTAAAATTAAAAGTATTATTATTATTATTTAATTTGGTTTATATATATTTTTATACATTATATATAATACATCCGTTTATGATAACGTAATACTTGGTCCCCGCAGAGACGGGGATGAGGAATCTTCGATAAAAAAATTATGGGATCGGAGCGGGTATGGAAATGGGTTCGAATTCGGAGACAATCTCAATCCTCGCCCCGCCCCATTGTCATTTCTACCTGGAAGAGACGGATATGGAGGCTATCCCTGAGGAGGATATGTGTGCGTCTAAAATCCAATCTACTAAATCGCATGCATTAAATTAAATAAATATTATGATTATTATTTTTAAGTTTAGTTGATTTAAATCTTTTATTTGATTATGAGTTAATAAAAATATTAATTCTTCATTTAAATAATTTTATTGTACTAACTATTTAATTGATGATTTTAATTATTTAAGTTTATTTATTTAAATAACTTTTATTGTGCAACTTAATTGTTTTAATGATTTTAAAGGTTTAAGTTTGCTTATTTAAATTATTTTAGTTATACAGCTTACTTATTTAAAATAACTTAAACTTCTGCTTATTCACTTATTTAAATGATTTTAAATTTCTAACTTTTAATGCCGCTTGTGTATTTATTTAAATAACTTTTAGATTTTCAATTATTTTATTTAAATTATTTTAATCATTCTGTTTATTATTTAAATATTTTATTTATCTTGCGAAATCAAAATGTTTATTTAACTGAATTTGGCCACACCATTTCAGCATGTCGCTCACTTATAATGAATGAGAGTTCGTTCAAAATCGAACATGTCAGGAGACAAGCAAATAGAGTCGCTCATATCTTGGTTAAAATGACTCTTCAACATGCTTGTTTTGGTTCTTTTAATATTATCCCTAGTTCTATCAGTAGTATTATTATTGATGTTTAATATTATCCCTACTGATGTTTAATAAAATGGGGTTTTGAGTTTGAAAAAATAAAAAAAAATGTTAAAAATCTTGATAGGGTCAAAAATTTTCAAATTCATAAATATCAATGATGATCCCAATAATCTTTTATTTCACTTTCGTCAACCCAATCACTTGAGGCAAAAACTTCTATGAGACGGTCTCAATGGTCATATTTATGAGACAGATCTTTTATATGGGTTATCCATTAAAAAATATTACAATTTATGTCAAAAGTATTACTTATTATTAGAAATATGGGTACAATTGACCCGACTCACGGATAAGACCGTCTCACAAGAGTGTTACTCATCACTTGAAATGGTGATCCCAAAATTAGAGATATTGTATATCACGAAAATTGTTTGAACGGAACCAATAAAGTTTTTTTTGAAGTATTTTTTTTAGAGTACAAAAGTACTATATCGATCCAAGTTACAAATAATAAGACCAATTATTAACTCAAATCCCCATAAAATACATACCAGCCATGAAAGTGATCAATATCTTAGAAAATCGGTTAGGATATGTTAGGAATAAATGGTTGTAAATAAAATCAAATTCAGATGTTGTCATTAGATGTTGGCAACATCTAGCTTAACATGCATCGAAATTTATGAACGCGTGGTTAAAACAAAAAAATTAATAAATAACCAAATAAAAAGACTCAAATAATTAAACAAGAGTAAAAAATACTCTTACAACGTCTCAGGGCAAAACTTTCACTAGAAAAACAAATCGAATAGTTTTTACAAAATCCTAAAACTAGTGAATTATTGTCAAACTCAATTTTCTCAAAACATGTAAGAAAATAAAGAATAAAACATCTACTAAAAATTCTATGTAAAATAGAACAAGAAAAACACATAAAGAAGATGATCCTTGTCGACGAAACACGAGAGCAATACAACACTGATCCAATCTTCAATGATCTCTAAACTTCCAAGTCGATCAAGTAAACCAAGATCAGATGTTCTAGAATCAACCTTCAAATTTGATTCTAAAATCTCTCAAGTTGAACGCACAAAATCTCTTATGAAAGCTCTCTTGGTCGTCTCTAGGGCTGACAAAAAATATCGAAATACCGTCATATCGCCTTTACCGTACCGAAAAAAATCAAAAATATCGAAAATTTCGGTATACCTTAAATTTCAGTAGTATCGGTATGGATTTATGTCATACCAAAATTTTCGGTACGATATCGGGATCGAAAATTTCGGTAACGAAATTTCCGATACGATATGCGGTATTCGGTACGGTATGCGGTATATCGTACCGAACCACCCCTAGTCATCTCTGTTTTACTCATGTGCACGCCTCTTCTAGAAATATTCAAAGAATCATCCTTGTCTTTGTTTCTTTATAGACGTGTTAAATTTATTTTTAAAAAAAAGATTGATCTTTATTTCCTTAAATCAAAGATTGAATCTACAAATATAGGAAATAAAAATAAGTAATATATGAGAAATAAAAGATATTATGATATAATAACTCATGTCTTATCAAATAAATCTATTGAAACTTTCAAGTCCAAGACAAAAAATTTAAATAAATCTTCACAAACTTAAAAGATTTTTAGGAAAATAAATATTTCCTTCAGGCTAGCTAGCCCATAGATATGAATTTTGAAAATATGGTATAGTTTGGATGAATTGATTATTCGGGATGCCTTTGATTGAAGGGCACTAATTAATTGTTTTGATCAATGAGGGCATGTTTGGTATAAAGGAATGCGGTGAGAATAGAATAAATATTCTCATCTCGTTCTCTATACATATGCTTGATTTGACATTGGAATGAGAATGATCATTCTCATTTCCCACATTTCCATGTTTATATACAAATATTTTCTTATTAATACATCTTCAATAATAATAATATTAATATTAATATTAATAATAATAATAATAAAAATAATAATAATAATAAAACGTAGAATAACTATTATTTTGATATATATATATAATATGATTTTTTTATTAAAAATAATTTCATTTTATTCATTTTTATTTCAACCGATATCAATCGTCGGTTTGAATGAAATATAACAACTATTTCATTTTCAATCTCATTTCATTTTGAGGTTGATTACATTCCTCCTTTATCCTCTTCCAAGTTCCAACATACCAATCATGCACAAAGAACTAGTCAAATTAATATATCAATCAAAGATGACAAGTATGACGCACCCATCTCAAATATTATGTCTTATAGTTATTAATACAACATGCACAGTTGGGCAGCGACCTCGTCCATATAAAAAATTTGGACCACATTTTGGTAGTGTTTGAAAAAGATATATTATGTTTTTATAGAAATAATTAAATTTATTAATTATAAAAAAATTTAAGAAAAATCAAATGTTTGTAATGATTGGAGACAAATGTAAAAACCTAAAATCAAAATTCGACATTGTTTAATAAATAAGGGCAAAAACTTCTATGAGACGGTCTCAAGGGTCATATTTATGAAAGGGATCTTTTATATGGGTTATCCATTAAAAAATATTACAATTTATGTCAAAAGTATTACTTATTATTATAAATATGAGTAGAATTGGCCCGTCTCACGGATGAGACCGTCTCACAGGAGTGTTACTCATAAATAAGTTATTAAAGTTATTTTAATATTAGTTTAAGAAACACACAAAAATATTTTTTTAATCAAAATCTAACGATCAATTTTTTAGTGATGGCATATCAACATCATTTTATATTTGCCTCAATTAAGTTGTAAAATAATTGAAATTAAAAATATAATAACAATGTTATCTTTATATTTAATTTCAATTTTATTATCTTATTATTATTATCACCTCACCTCATAAGTCAAGTCGAACTAGCCAGTCGACTCTAGTTTGTGATCAAGTATATCTCTCTAGTTTAATTGAGACGTCGACCTATGTACATATATATATGCATCGAAATTGAACGTGGACATACTGCGTACATATATGCATCGAAATTGTACGTGGGCCTTTGAAACTAATTTCACAATTTCTTGAAAGCTGTAATTAAGCTGGGCCCCCGCGCTGACCTTAATTTTGAAATCATTAAAGAATCGGAAGTATTATATGATACAATATTCAAAAAAATTTAAATGTACGTTAATTGAAGAGTAACATCTAAACAACCAACAATATAATAATGGATCATACTACATGTATATAGAAGGCTACACATTGGGTTACACAATATACATGAAATTACAAAATTATCCTTCCAATTGATTTGGAAAAAATCTTTTCAAAATTCATTAAGGATATTTATGTAATTTCAAGTACAACGTGTAACCCTCTATGTACATGTAGCATCACCCATAATAATTAGGGGCCTACTCTTAAATATTTATTAATAAAAAAATATGTATGTATATGATCCTAGCTAGCTAGCTATAGTATTATAAATAGAGACCCGAATGTGCCAACAATATTCTCATCCAAAACTTGAAACAAAATTAAATAACACACTAGAATTCAAATATGGGTTTGAAGGCGATTTTTTTTCTTGGCTTGTTCTTGGCTACGTTTCTTCTTGTTCTCTCTGAAGTGTCTGCAGCTAGAGAATTGGCTGAGGCTACGGACACTACTCTGGACACAAGTAAGCATCATATCCAAATTAATATATATATATATATATATATATATATATATTATTTGATCCACTATGAAATTAATCTTTTTTCTTGACATGTTATATATATATGCCAAATCATGTAAATAGTAATACTTATATTATTAATTTTTCAGCAAAAAATATAGATCATGATGAGGCGGATGAGGAGGTTAGTGATGAGAAATATTATCGGGGAGGTGGCTATGGAGGGTATGGTGGTGGTGGCTATGGAGGATATCGTGGTGGCGGAGGCCGTTATGGAGGAGGCGGATATGGAGGTGGCCGAGGTGGATACGGAGGTGGCCGAGGTGGATACGGTGGTGGATACGGAGGCGGCCGAGGTGGATACGGAGGCGGCCGAGGTGGATATGGAGGCGGCCGTGGTGGTCATGGTGGTGGAGGTCATGGGGGTGGACACCCTTGAAGTACTGGTTTTGGTCGGAGCTACTTGCATTGCTTCAGGCGTTGTTCCTATGTTGAACTTACCAAGCTATAGATGCATGCATGTGGAAAATATAGTTAGACTTGGTTGCTTGATATATAGTTTGCAAATTAAATAAATTGCGAGAAGGGGACATATATGCCTCGTGAGACACGTGTACAAGTGTGTTTATGTGCAATAATACAGTAATCAAGTCACTTTTTTTATTATAAATTTTTACATAGACTTCAAGCATTTACATTCTAATCTAATAAATAAATAAAGTACATTAGGACCTTGTCGTGCATGCACAAATAATAGCACAGACTAATTAATCTCAACTCAATAAAAAAGGCGTTTATGAGACATATTTAACACACACATATACATACATATATATATATATATGTATGTATATCAATTAGTTGAGTAAATAAGTTTTCACCAAGAATACACAATATCAACTCAAAGTTTCAAACAACGCAAGATCAAAATGTATTTGCCAACTCAAATATTTATAAAACGTTTAAGAGTAACTTATTAGAAATTAAGAACAATCACAATCGTAAAGGAATTTCTAAGCATTCTAACACCAAAAAAATTCTAGCACAAAGTAGAATATCATGTTGGCATCAACTCGAGTATTTTTGTAAGTAAGTTATTGTACCAAGTTTTCTTGATGATTTGTGACTGAAATTTGAATTCATTTGTCATTTTTATTGATGAGTGCAACAACCTTGAGTTTTGACAAAAACATCAACTTTTATTCATGTCTTGTTTAATTTGCAGCTGCGACTCAACTAGTTCGATTTCATATACTTTTCCTCATGCATCACCAGACTGCAAATTTTATACTGATATGATCCTCTATGAGTCTAGCAAGTTTGCAATGCAAAAAATAGTTTGTCATTTGGATACTCGATTAAGGAGTTATGCCATTTTCCCAAGATCGCTGCAAGCTGCCTGAAACTCAACTATGCATATATATATTATAAAAATCTCAAAATCCAAAATTTTGAAAATAAAATCAGTTTCAAATTCTCTTTCAAGAACGACCTGCTCTGATACCAAATGATATGATTAAAAACATGTGTAGAGGAGGGTGAATACATACTTTCAAAAGTTTCGAGCTACAATAACTCGTTCTTGAAATGTTCAAAAATGAACTGAGCACCGAGAGATTAAATTGAGTATTTTGATTATAAAATCAAACAGAAGACACTCAACATAATCCTCTAAAAATCGATTAATCATTTTGGAAATCGTTTGAAAATATTGTAAGTTAAGATAATAAAAATATTTTTGTTGAAGCATTTTATCAGACTCTTTGTATGCAATATTTTGGTATTTTAAAGAACACATAAAATGCTTCAACAAGTCATCCAAAAACAGTATCAAAAACTAAATGCGATAAAGTAAAGAGACATGATTTTTTTAATGGAAGTTCGAAGACCAAATCCTTCTACATGTCCCCTCCTTTTGTTTATGAAAGGATTCCACTAGAAGACTTTGAGTATTACAACTTTTTGAAAACTATCCCATCAAAAGCAAGCTCTCAACTAGCTTATAAATCTATTTAGATGCTCTTCTTCTCTCTTTGATTTTCAGAGTGATGTTGTATTTATAGCGTCCAAGAGAGATATATAAGTTAGATACAAGAATATGACAGTTAATAAAATTTTTTTATTGTTTCTATCATTTAAACGGTCATATTTGCGCTTCTAACCACTTTTCTCATCTTCTCCTAATTTTTTGCTCTACTGGTGCAGTAGATACTGGTTGTCTATTGTTCATCGGACACTGATTTTTAGCGTCTACTAGTTTGGACTCTGCTGCATTTCAAAGTCTACTGATTTTTCTGCATTGATGATTTCCGCACCGCTGTATTCAGTAGTCAAGTTTTCTACTTATATCTCAATATGATTCATTGATTTCTGGTAATGTCGTGAACATAAAATTTGTATTCCTTTCTCTTGTCTTCCCAACACATCAAGAATCACTCAATTTGGGGTTTGTATGCGAGGGATATGCTCAAAACACTCAATTGTGTTGGAAATTATTCTATGAAAAATATCAGTGGAGAACTAGATTTTTCAATGTTGTTTATCAGATTCTTATGCTACGATCCAGACTTCGACTTTTGAATATGATTTGTAGGTCATTTTCTTATCTTCGTAATGCATATTTAATAGTTCATTTTGGATAATTGAGTTGTAAGATATGACCAAAATATCAAAACTGCTCAACGATTACTGGTTTCTATTTTAAGCTCATCTACTTCAGCTCCAGTAGAGTCTTGAGACGACAGTTTGACCTATATAACATCCGAATTAATCCAACTGGTCTGAAATATGAATTTAAGATTTTTGAGTTGTTTGTTAAGTGGGTTTGGTTGCTAGTCATTGGGATCATCGAATGATGAGATATGCTTGAAACAAACAACTCACTAGAAATGAATTCGACTTCATCATCTCAAAACATCCAAAATATGATCAATGAATTACACAATTAAGTAAATATGTTATAAACATAATAACATGTTTTGTTATCATCAAAATCATTATTTCTTGTATTTCCATACTGATGGGATCGAACACGGTGTGTACAGGGGAGTGAATACACACTTTTAAAATATTTTGAGCTACAATAGCTAGGTTCTTGAAATATTGAGCACCGATGAATTAAATCGAGTTTGGTTTTCAAATCAAGCAGAATACACTCGAAATAATCTTTCATAGAAACTAATTTAACATTTTGTAAATCATTTTAAAAGGATGCAAGTTGATAGATGAAAACAGTTTAGTTGAAACATTTTATCAAACACTTTGAAGGCAACATTTAGGTATTTTATCAAGCACATAAAATGCTTCAACAATGCAATCCAAAACGATAGCAATGAATAAATGCAAGAAATAAAGAGACACGGATTTGTTTATGGATGTTCGGAAATTTCAACAACTTCTATGTCACCCCTTCTTTCTCCTCGTAAGGATCCACTAGAAGACTTTGATTTATACAAGTCATTTGAACAAACCCAATCCAAGACTAGGACTTACCATTGCCTATCTTATAACTCCTAGCCACCACTCGATTGTAGGCCGCAACATCACAATTCGCATATAGTTTTACGTCTTTATGCCAAGACTACAAACACAATCTTTAACGTATTTGTGTAAAAACTCTTACTCAACTAATTTATGAAATGAATCTCTCTTTTATATGTGAGTGAGTTGGGTGTGAAGAACTTGACTTTTCATGTTCAAGAATTTTGATGTGTTCTTCACACCTTGAGCTTTGCTCTCAACTAGCTGATTTCTTCAAATAGGCTGCTCATGCTTTGAATCTTCATGCAAAGCTAGTGTTTGAAGATGTTGTATTTATAGGCTCCAAGAGTGATATAGTCGTTAAACACAAAAATAGAGCCGTTAAAATACTTTTGTACTGTTTCTGTACCTTTTCTGGAGCTAAACTGAATTTCACTAAACTGATCTTGGTAAACTGAATTTGGTGTGAAACTGGTACTGTAGCAGTTTCGGCACTGTAGCAGTTGAGCGACATTCAGTTTGGGTAGGTAAACTACTCTTGGTCAACTTCAGTTTAGGTAGTAGTTTAACAATTTCGGAGACATGTGATCAGTCTAGCTCTATATATCTTGATTCGTTGATTTCTGAGCAAAGTGATGAATACCAAAGTTGTAGCCCTTGATCTTAGCTTTTTAACGTCACTATAATCAATCAATTCGAAGTTCATATTCAAAAGTTATGCTTGAAATACCAGAGCTGCTCAAAATCAGTTTAGCACAGAATCAGTTGAGTGCATACGATCAGTTTAGTACTATATATCTTGATTCATTGATTTCTGGGTAAAGTGATCAACATAAAAGTTGTGGCTCTTTCTCTTAGCTTTCCATGGAATTAAGAATCACTCCATTCGGAGTTCATATACGAAATTTATGCTTAATAAACTAGACTGTTGCAGAAATATGCAGAATTTCACTTCCGCAACAGTAACTTCAACGCAGTTTAGCATCTCCTTAGGATCCGATTCTATAGCACCTAAAATCCAATTTACTAAATTACATACATTAAATTTAATAAATATTAGGATTATTATTTTTAGGGTTAATTGATTTAAATTCTTTATTTGAATTATGTGCTAATAAAATATTTTTTATTATTTATTCAATGATTCTATTGTACTAACTATTTAATTAATGTTTTTAATTATTTAAGGTTATTTGTCAAAATAATTTTTATCATGCAATTTAATTGTTTTAATATTTTTTAAGGTTTAAGCTTGGATATTTAAATAATTTTAAATAATTTTTATTCTTTTAAATGATTTTAATTTTTTAGATTATTCTTTTAAATGATTTTAACTGTGTAGTTTATTTGTTTAAATATTTTTAAGTATTTATTTATTTTAAATATTTAAGTTTAGCGGTTACTTTAAATTATTTTAAATGTCTAGATTATTTATTTAAATCCTTTGTAATTGTTCAAATCATTTTAAAGGTTTTATTTCCGCTTGTATTTATTCAAATTTCTTTTAAACGTTAGTTTAGTCTGTTTAAAATATTTTAATCTCTCTGTTATTATTTAAATATTTTATATATCGTAGTGACATCAAAATATTTAATTATTGAAAATTAGCATTTTCAAATCCGATAAGTAGAATTTAAGTATTTAACTCTTAAAATTTCAAATCTGAGTACTTGCGAAATTTGGGCCTAACACATATAAAATACTATGTATTATATTTTTCGTATTATTTTCATTACCCACTTAAAATGTGTTGATCGGCCATTAAAAGAATTCACACCCCAAATTACCCGGCCCAACTCAAGTCACCCGACCCATTAAAGAAACTCCTTCAAGCCCAAACAACCGGCCATGTACGAATTCCCCTTCTCCAATCCCCTAATCGATTACAGACTCATTTCAATTTCCATTTTTCCCTCACTCACGATCGGCCTCATCAGATTTCTCTTTCCTTCCCTTCTTCTTCTCCGGCAAGGCAGCTTCATCGGCGGGCTGAGCAAGTTGTTACCTTAGATTTTTGAGCTCGATTCCAGCTCCATTTCCAGCCTTCGATCGGCCGCAGCAAATCTTGCCTCTTTCGATTTTTCTTTCACTTAGTAGACAAGAATACGAGTTCTTTCTTCACCATTTCAGAGTATTGTGTCGTGTGAAGATTGTGTAATCGCCTTTCTTTTTTTTTTTTCCAGAAAGTTCGTGCCCTGTTTTTAGAAGAAAATGGATCGGCCAACTCACTTGAGTTCTTGCTTCATCGATTGAATGTAGCTTAGGCAAGGATAATGGGCTTCTTTGCTTCACCTTGTAGATTATTATATGTTGTGTGTTGCATTCATGAAAATTTATTTTGAAGACAAAAAAAAACGTGCCCTGCTCGTTTTTCTTTCTTTTTGGCTTAAATATTTTATTGCATTCTTGCTTGAGAAAGGATCCTATTATGATTTATTGTTGAGGGATGGAATGTGCTATGAAGTTTATGGTGATTGCATTGCTGTCCACATTTCCGAAAGTTTCAGATTTTATAGTATTGGTTCGTTTATTGTCCAGATTTCTTCACGCTTGATGTTCGAATTTTCCAGCGTTTACTTCATGCTTGGTGTTCGAAATTTGCAGAAGGTTTCCTTAGCTTGCTTGCTCAAAAATTTCAGATTTACTTCCATGGCTTTGTTCGAAATTTCATATTTATTTTCATGCCTTGTTTGTAACACCCGGTATTTTAAATACGTAAATTCGCATGCATAATTAGGATATTTAATTATTTAAATTTTAGATTTATGGGTTAAATAATTATGTGAATTATTTGTGCATGATTTAATTTATTTTTAAGCACTTAACCCATAATTAGTGATTTTTATGATTTTTAGTATTTTAATTATTTTATCGCGTAGACTGGACCGTGGACGGACGAGATGACAACTTTCTAGCCAATTAATTTCATGAGCCTTTTTAGAGCCCTAAAATATTATTTTGAGTTTTATTATCTCAAAATTTTTAGTATTTAATTTTATATAATTTTAGGAGTCCATTTTTATTCAAAATAAGCCAAAATATTGACTTTTTAGTATTTTTAAAATTTCCTAAATTTATAATTTCGGGATTTTCATATGTTTAACTTAAATTATCAGATTTTAACTTTTATTTAGAGTTTTAAAATTTTATGTTTTATATTTAAAACTTTTAATTAACCTAAAACCTATTTTAATTAAAAACCTAAACCTAATCTCCCCAAACCCCATGTTATTTTTCCACTCAGCCGACACCCCTCCTCCATCTTCATCTTCTTCCTCGAACCAAAGCCAAGGTGACTCCATAGCTCGATTTTCTGTAAGTTTTGAAGGGTTGTTCATCGTTCGTCGTCCCGGGAATCGTTCTACGCGCTTCTAAACTCAAACATCGGTGAAAGACATGATTCCTTCTCTATTTATCGTACCATATCAGTTGTTATGGTGTGTGTGTGTATGCATCGATTTTTATTTAAGTTTTCTTTTAGAAATTCAATCGGTTTTGATGTATGCATATGGTTCTTGAAATTGTTGATCATGTTCACGTTTTTTTTACTAGTCATGGTTGTTCTAGCTGCTGGTTGAGGGTCCCTAGGTCGAGAGAGGGTGGTTTGGACTCGAGTGGTTCGAGCCAAACGAGCCCAGGTTTGGAGTTGGTGCAGATCGGCCTCCATGGGGTGTGCAGCTAGGGTTCGTGGAATGGGGCTCGAGCTGGGTTCCTTGGGCTGCATGGGGTCGGGGTCTTGGTTAGGTTCGAACCGCCCAGACGTGGGCTACGTCTGGGCGGCAGGGCTCCGGCCAGGGGTGGCCGGAGCAGGGCGGCAGCAGCCCTAGAAGGGCTGCTGCACGCGGCGGCCGAGAAGGAGAGGGGAGGGGGAGTTTCGGGTTTAGGGTTTTAGGTGTGGTCCGGGTTGGGTCTGTGGTCTGGGTCGGGTCAGTAGGGTATAGGGTCGGGTTAAGTTGGTCCAGGTCCGGGTTCGGTGGGCCGGGCTCGAGTCTTTTTATTTTTAAAGTATTTTATGAATTAATTGGTTTTTGGGCCAATTAATTAGAAATAAAATTATTTGGACTCCCAAATAATTTTATTTGGGCTTTTAAAATTTTAATTAAGTTATTCCATTAATTTTATGGGCTTTTGAGTCCATAAAAGTTATTGGGCCAGTCTTTGGGCTTTTGGGCCCATTGGGCCAGTTTAAGTTGTTATTGGGCCTAGAATGTTTTATGGGCTTTAAATTATTTTATTGGGCTTAGAACAATTTTATTGGACTTAAGTATGTTATTGGGCCAGATTTAAATAATTGGGTTTGAGTGTTAGGGCCAGCAGTCCAGTACAATCCATGAGAAATTTGCATGTGTCCTGATTATATATTTAATTATTTTTATGCATTGA
Source organism: Henckelia pumila (assembly GCF_033568475.1). Classification (NCBI taxonomy): domain Eukaryota; kingdom Viridiplantae; phylum Streptophyta; class Magnoliopsida; order Lamiales; family Gesneriaceae; genus Henckelia; species Henckelia pumila. The sequence goes on from NC_133120.1 coordinate 87,015,920, forward strand.
AGTTATTTTAATATTTATATGTTAGTAAGAAATTAAATTAAATATATATGAAGGACACACATTTTATTTAAGTACATGCATTCATGAAATAATTTTATACATAATTAAATGTTTAAGGCTGAGCAATAATAAAATATTTTATGTTGGAAGTTGAAGTAGTGTGACAATTTAAGGGGGATTCGTCCCCATATGTGAACTATTGAAGGGCAGTTTACTGCCAATTTAAGAGGTGATTCGTCACCGCCACGTACGTTGGTTTCCACGCTGATCAGTATTTAATGTATGATTTAAGGTTACACTACGGATACAACCATGCGATGTTAGAAAATTAATTGCTCAACAATGTTTATGTATTATGTTATTTAAGTTAATTTAAGTTATGTTTATGCCATGTTATTTTTAAGCATGTTCATTCATGTATATGTTATGTATTAATATTCAATTGTTTTAAATTATTTTAAACCCTTGTTATGTTAGCATGTTGGGCCTCTAGGCTCACTACACTGGTATGGTGCAGGTGAGTTCGTAGAGGAGGATGTAGCTCCTACCGGCAGCGAGGACATATGAGCGGACATGCAGTGACCCCGTGACCGTGATAGATGTCTGAGTCACATGCATGTTTTGATTATGTCAGCATGTTACACATTTTATATTATTTTTCAGTGGTTGTGTGTTTTGAATATTTTATTGAATATTGCCAGTGCATGCAAATTTTAATCATTTTATTTATGCAGTACTTTTAATTAAATGTTTGACTCAGATATTATTTTATTTAAAGAAGGAAATTCTTTTATTTAAGTTTTTATTTATGTATTTTAAATCTTTTTATTCTGTGCATGTATGTATGGGCATATATGTGCATATTTTATTTAGTAAGTATATATAAAAAAAAAAAAATTCCGCATATTTGTTTATTTAATAATTATAGAGTTAGGGTCGTTTCAGTTGGTATCAAAGCACGGTCCTCGGAGGGGTCATTACTGCTATGCGAGCTCAGAAATCCACGCTACCGGTCTGTAAGTTTTAAGTGGTTATAGCATGATTTAATTTTTAGAATTTAAGTTAGCATTAATTTTAAACAACTTAGTTATGCATGGCGATTTACGTAAAGAAATATGTGGTGGTGCAGAATGCCTCCTAGACCGATGAACAGACGTGGGGGATCTCCACCTACACCTACACCTACACCTCCACCTCCGCAGAACCCTCTAGCAGCATTGGAGCAGGCCAATGCGAATATGATGGCAGGGATTACTGCTCTGTTAGAGCAGCAGGCTACTCGTCCCAGGTTGTCCCATGAGGAGGACGTTGCTGAGAGGTTCCAGAAGAAGGGACCCAAGGAGTTTGTTGATACCACCGATCCTTTGGTGGCTGAGGGATGGATTCGCTCTCTGGAGTCCATCTTTGCTTATATGGGGATCACAGACACCGACAGGGTGAACTGTGCGACGTACATGCTGAGGGATGACGCAGCGCTTTGGTGGGAGGGTGCTGTCAGGGGAGTTCACCTTCCTACACTGACATGGACAGAGTTTAGGCGTATCTTCTACGCCAAGTACTTCACTGAGGATGTGCGCAGTCGCATGATCCGTGAGTTTATGAGTCTCCGTCAGGGGGACAAGACAGTGGTTGAGTATGTGAGGCAGTTCGAGAGGGGCTGTCACTTTGTGCCTCTGATTTCAGATAGTCCACCAGAGAAGTTGAGGCAGTTCGTGGAGGGTTTGAAGGTGGATATCAAGCATGATGTTCGCATGGCAGACGTCCTTACTTATGAGTCTGCAGTCAGTAGAGCTTTGCGTTCCGAGGAGGGTCGGAGAGAGATTCAGAGAGAGCAGCAGGGGAAGAGGCAGTTTCAGGCTGGGTATCAGCGACCATCTTCGCAGCCTCCTGCGAAGAAGCAGTTTACAGGGCCGGCTAAGGGCCCGAATCCACAGCAGAGGCCACAGCAGCAGAGGCCGCAGCAGCAGAGGGACGGGGCCCCTAATGCCATAGCTTATCCTACTTGCCCGAAGTGTCAGAAGATGCATTCGGGACCTTGTCTATTGGGAGCAGGAGTTTGCTACCACTGTAGGGAGCCAGGGCATCAGATAGCTAACTGCCCGAGGAAGAAGAACACCGCTGGTAGGGTGTTTGTGATGCAGGCCGAGGAGGTAGATCCAGACACCTCCTTGATCACCAGTATATCTTACCCCTAACATTTTAATAATTTTCCTTTGGTTAAAATTTCGTCTTTAATTTGGAATTTGTTGTCATTTGGGTTATTTAACTGCATGTTAGAATAGGAAGCATGTTTTACTTGTGATTAGAATTAAGAATTAGTAGTGACTCGTTGGGGAAAATTTAGTAGTGGTATGAAACTGTTGGGAATTTTCTGCGTGCAGGGAGAATTCTAGTTGGGGGCAACTCCACGTTTGCGTTGCTAGATTCAGGGGCTACGCATTCGTTTATCTTCCTGGAGTTTATCAGGCGGGTAGGCATCACACCTGAGAGTAGTGACAGTGGGTATGATGTTACTATGCCGTCAGGGCAGATTATTTCTACCTCGAAGATTATTCGAGGACTGGAGTTAGAGCTGCAGGGACACTCCATTCGAGCAGATGTGGTGGTTTTGCCATTGAGTGGATTCGATTTGATTTTGGGTATGGACTGGTTGACAGTCAATGGTGCTTCGATTGATTTTCGTCGGAGATCAGTGTCAGTGAGACCTACAGTGGGCGACCCGTTCACTTTTCATACATCTCAGAGCGGTGATATTCCTCAGGTGATATCTCTTATTCAGGCGAGGAAGTTGTTGAGACGGGGTTGCCAGGGGTTTCTAGCGAGTATTGTCACGACTTCAGAGCCATCTAGCAGATCATTATCAGAGATAGAGGTGGTTCGTGACTTTTCGGATGTCTTTCCGGAGGATGTTGCCGGAATTCCACCAGTGAGAGAGGTGGAGTTCAGCATCGACTTAGTGCCAGACACCGTGCCTATCTCTAAGGCACCGTACAGACTTGCTCCTACCGAGATGAAAGAGTTGAAGGAGCAGATTCAGGAGTTGTTAGAGAAAGGCTTTGTTCGTCCTAGCTTTTCTCCGTGAGGAGCTCCGGTGTTATTTGTGAAGAAGAAGGATGGCAGTATGAGATTGTGCATCGATTACCGAGAGCTCAACAGGGTCACAGTGAAGAACAAGTATCCATTGCCGAGGATAGAGGATTTATTTGACCAGTTGCAGGGAGCTTCGGTGTTCTCCAAGATCGACCTGCGATCTGGTTATCATCAGTTGCGTGTTAGAGATGCAGATGTGTCCAAGACTGCTTTCAGGACACGATATGGGCATTACGAGTTCTTAGTGATGCCATTTGGGATGACCAATGCTCCAGCGGTTTTCATGGATCTCATGAACCGAGTCTTTCAGCCGTATTTAGATCAGTTCATCATAGTCTTTATTGATGATATTTTGATCTATTCTAGGAGCATCAAGGAGCATAGACAGCATCTTCAGATAGCCTTGCAGACTTTGAGGGAGCATAGTTTGTATGCCAAGTTCAGCAAGTGCGAGTTTTGGCTTGAGCAGGTGGCATTTCTGGGCCACATTATTTCGAGAGATGGGATTGCAGTTGATCGGTCGAAGGTTGAGGCAGTGCAGAATTGGGGTATTCCAAAGAATGCTTCAGAGATTCGCAGTTTCTTGGGTTTGGCAGGATATTATCGGAAGTTCATCAAGGGTTTTTCCTCTATTGCAGTACCCTTGACTTCCTTGACCAAGAAGAATGCGAAGTTTATCTGGAGTTCAGACTGTCAGAGGAGCTTCGATCAGCTGAAGGAAGCACTCACTACTGCACTAGTGTTAGCAGTGACAGTACCACACGAGGAGTTAGTGGTGTACACCGATGCGTCTAAGCTGGGTTTAGGCGCAGTACTTATGCAGTGTGGCAAGGTTATTGCGTATGCGTCGAGGCAGCTGAAGGTTCATGAGCAGAATTACCCGACGCATGACTTGGAGTTGGCAGCAGTGGTTTTCGCTTTGAAAATCTGGAGGCACTATCTGTATGGAGAGAATTGTAAGATTTTCACAGACCACAAGAGTCTCAAGTACTTCTTCACACAGAAGGAGTTGAACATGAGACAGCGCAGATGGTTGGAGTTGGTGAAGGACTATGACTGTGACATTAGCTACCATTCGGGTAAAGCTAATGTAGTGGCCGATGCTTTGAGTCGGAAGTCGTCAGTGGTATCATGTTTGACCGTACAGTTACCACTACAGAGCGACATTCAGAGATTTGGCTTGGAGTGTTATCCGAGTGGCCATGCACCGAGCTTGTCAGTGTTGACGGTGCAGCCAGTTCTGCGAGATCGGATTAGGGAGGGACAGTCTACTGATGAGGAGTTGCAGCGATGGAGACAGAGAGATGAGGCTAGAGGTAACCTCTTGTATACAGTGGAGGATGGTATCGTTCAGTACCGTGGTAGGATGTGGGTACCGAACGTCGATCAATTGAGAGCTGAGATTTTAGCAGAGGCTCACACATCTCCGTACTCCATTCACCCCGGAAGTACGAAGATGTACAAAGATTTGCAGCTATTGTATTGGTGGCCCGGGATGAAGAGTGACATCGGGAGAGTGGTGTCAGAGTGCTTGACTTGTCAGCAAGTCAAGGCAGAGCATCAGCGTCCAGCAGGACTTCTTAGATCTCTTCCTATTCCGGAATGGAAATGGGAGAATATTACGATGGACTTTGTGGTTGGCTTACCGAGGAGTGCCAGAGGTTGCACAGCGATTTGGGTGATTGTGGATAGACTCACCAAGTCAGCTCATTTCTTGCCGGTGAGGACTACTTATTCTTTGACACAGTATGCAGAGCTTTACATCAGAGAGATTGTTAGACTGCATGGCATACCAGTGTCTATTGTGTCAGAAAGAGATCCGAGATTTACATCTGCATTTTGGAAGAGTCTGCACATAGCTTTGGGGACGAGGCTTTTGTTCAGTACAGCATTTCATCCCCAGACAGATGGTCAGTCTGAGAGGGTGATCCAGGTTCTCGAGGATCTTCTGAGAGCTTGTGTCATTGATTTTCGGGGCTCTTGGGAGACTAGACTGCCATTAGTGGAGTTTACCTATAACAACAGTTTTCAGTCGTCTATAGGTATGACTCCTTATGCAGCGTTGTATGGGAGGAGATGCAGATCTCCTGTGCATTGGGATGAGGTTGGTGAGCGGATTCTACTGGGTCCTGAGATTGTGCAGCAGACAGCTGACATAGTGACTTAGATTCGAGATCGGATGAGGACTGCTCAGAGTCGGCAGAAGAGTTATGCAGATGCCAGACGACGAGATTTGGAGTTCGCTGTAGGTGATCACGTATTCCTGAAGGTGTCACCGATGAAGAGAGTAGTACGTTTTGGCCGGAGAGTCAAGCTTAATCCGAGGTATATAGGGCCATTCGAGATCTTGGAGAGAGTTGGCACGTTGGCCTACCGTTTAGCTCTACCACCAGGACTAGCGGCAGTGCACAACGTTTTCCATGTATCCATGCTTCGGAGATATGTCTCTAACCCGTCGCATGTGTTGGATTTCGAGCCCTTACAGTTGCCACCAGATCTAGTGTATGAGGAGAGGCCAGTGCGGATCTTGGCAAGGGAGGAGCGGAGGCTTAGGACGCGGGTCATACCGATGGTCAGAGTCCAGTGGCTGAATCACTCGGAGGAGGAAGCTACTTGGGAGACCGAGGCAGATATGAGGACTCGCTACCCGGAGTTGTTCGGGTAAGTACTTTAATTTCGAGGACGAAATTCAATTTAAGGGGAGGAGAATTGTAACACCCGGTATTTTAAATACGTAAATCCGCATGCATAATTAGGATATTTAATTATTTAAATTTTAGATTTATGGGTTAAATAATTATGTGAATTATTTGTGCATGATTTAATTTATTTTTAAGCATTTAACCCATAATTAGTGATTTTTATGATTTTTAGTATTTTAATTATTTTATCGCGTAGACGGGACCGTGGACGGACGAGATGACAACTTTCTAGCCAATTAATTTCATGAGCCTTTTTAGAGCTCTAAAATATTATTTTGAGTTTTATTATCTCAAAATTTTTAGTATTTAATTTTATATAATTTTAGGATTCCATTTTTATTCAAAATAAGCCAAAATATTGACTTTTTAGTATTTTTAAAATTTCCTAAATTTATAATTTCGGGATTTTCATATGTTTAACTTAAATTATCAGATTTTAACTTTTATTTAGAGTTTTAAAATTTTATGTTTTATATTTAAAACTTTTAATTAACCTAAAACCTATTTTAATTAAAAACCTAAACCTAATCTCCCCAAACCCCACGTTATTTTTCCACTCAGCCGACACCCCTCCTCCATCTTCATCTTCTTCCTCGAACCAAAGCCAAGGTGACTCCATAGCTCGATTTTCTGTAAGTTTTGAAGGGTTGTTCATCGTTCGTCGTCCCGGGAATCGTTCTACGCGCTTCTAAACTCAAACATCGGTGAAAGGCATGATTCCTTCTCTATTTATCGTACCATATCAGTTGTTATGGTGTGTGTGTGTATGCATCGATTTTTATTTAAGTTTTCTTTTAGAAATTCAATCGGTTTTGATGTATGCATATGGTTCTTGAAATTGTTGATCATGTTCACGTTTTTTTTACTAGCCATGGTTGTTCTAGCTGCTGGTTGAGGGTCCCTAGGTCGAGAGAGGGTGGTTTGGACTCGAGTGGTTCGAGTGGTTCGAGCCAAACGAGCCCAGGTTTGGAGTTGGTGCAGATCGGCCTCCATGGGGTGCGCAGCTAGGGTTCGTGGAAGGGGGCTCGAGCTGGGTTCCTTGGGCTGCATGGGGTCGGGGTCTTGGTTAGGTTCGAACCGCCCAGACGTGGGCTACGTCTGGGCGGCGGGGCTCCGGCCAGGGGTGGCCGGAGCAGGGCGGCAGCAGCCCTAGAAGGGCTGCTGCACGCGGCGGCCGAGAAGGAGAGGGGAGGGGGAGTTTCGGGTTTAGGGTTTTAGGTGTGGTCCGGGTTGGGTCTGTGGTCTGGGTCGGGTCAGTAGGGTATAGGGTCGGGTTAAGTTGGTCCAGGTCCGGGTTCGGTGGGCCGGGCTCGAGTCTTTTTATTTTTAAAGTATTTTATGAATTAATTGGTTTTTGGGCCAATTAATTAGAAATAAAATTATTTGGACTCCCAAATAATTTTATTTGGGCTTTTAAAATTTTAATTAAGTTATTCCATTAATTTTATGGGCTTTTGAGTCCATAAAAGTTATTGGGCCAGTCTTTGGGCTTTTGGGCCCATTGGGCCAGTTTAAGTTGTTATTGGGCCTAGAATGTTTTATGGGCTTTAAATTATTTTATTGGGCTTAGAACAATTTTATTGGACTTAAGTATGTTATTGGGCCAGATTTAAATAATTGGGTTTGAGTGTTAGGGCCAGCAGTCCAGTACAATCCATGAGAAATTTGCATGTGTCCTGATTATATATTTAATTATTTTTATGCATTGAAGTTATTTTAATATTTATATGTTAGTAAGAAATTAAATTAAATATATATGAAGGACACACATTTTATTTAAGTACATGCATTCATGAAATAATTTTATACATAATTAAATGTTTAAGGCTGAGCAATAATAAAATATTTTATGTTGGAAGTTGAAGTAGTGTGACAATTTAAGGGGGATTCGTCCCCATATGTGAACTATTGAAGGGCAGTTTACTGCCAATTTAAGAGGTGATTCGTCACCGCCACGTACGTTGGTTTCCACGCTGATCAGTATTTAATGTATGATTTAAGGTTACACTACGGATACAACCATGCGATGTTAGAAAATTAATTGCTCAACAATGTTTATGTATTATGTTATTTAAGTTAATTTAAGTTATGTTTATGCCATGTTATTTTTAAGCATGTTCATTCATGTATATGTTATGTATTAATATTCAATTGTTTTAAATTATTTTAAACCCTTGTTATGTTAGCATGTTGGGCCTCTAGGCTCACTACACTGGTATGGTGCAGGTGAGTTCGTAGAGGAGGATGTAGCTCCTACCGGCGGCGAGGACATATGAGCGGACATGCAGTGACCCCGTGACCGTGATAGATGTCTGAGTCACATGCATGTTGAGCGGACATGCAGTGACCCCGTGACCGTGATAGATGTCTGAGTCACATGCATGTTTTGATTATGTCAGCATGTTACACATTTTATATTATTTTTCAGTGGTTGTGTGTTTTGAATATTTTATTGAATATTGTCAGTGCATGCAAATTTTAATCATTTTATTTATGCAGTACTTTTAATTAAATGTTTGACTCAGATATTATTTTATTTAAAGAAGGAAATTCTTTTATTTAAGTTTTTATTTATGTATTTTAAATCTTTTTATTATGTGCATGTATGTATGGGCATATATGTGCATATTTTATTTAGTAAGTATATATATAAAAAAAAAAATTTCCGCATATTTGTTTATTTAATAATTATAGAGTTAGGGTCGTTTCATTGTTGGTTTGAAGTTTCCAATCTATTTCTCTAGCATGTTCGTTGAGAATTTCCAGATTTTTCCTTGGCATGACGTTCGAAATTTTCAGAGTCGTATCATAAGCATGAGTTCGAAATTTCCAGATTTTTTTGCCTTCATGCTATGTGTTCGAATTTCCAGATTTTAGTTGGTTTATGGTTCGATTTAAATTTCCAGATTTTTATATATGTTTTGGTTCGAACACTTGGTGTTTGTTGTGTTGATTTGGATGGTGATTTAGAGTTACCATGGATTCCATGATATGTAGTTCACATGGTAGTGTTAAGATGGGTTGAAGTTAGATTGTGAATTGGTTTGGAGGAACTTCGAATTTCCAGATTTTTGGGGATTGGTTTGGTTGCCTTGTTGAGCTGAGTTTGAGCTGGTTTATGGGAGTTTCTAAGGGGTTAAGATGAGCTTAAATGTTGGTCTTGAACCTAGACTAGTGATTTGGAAGATTGGAAGATTTATTGCTAAGTTTTGGTTGAGTTTGAAAGTGAAACATGTGCAGAATTTTAAGAGCGTTTGGGGCTGTCCGGAAATGTATATCTAAGGCGAGGTTAAAATCATAATTTTGATAAGGGCTAGGGTCTCGAACTTTTCCTAGATGTTGGGAATATGTCGGTTCAAGCGGGGATTAATTCAGTTAAGTCTTGGTCGAGTTCTAGATTTTTAATTGATTAGGTGCAGAATTTTTTAAGCCAATGGGCTTCCTGCCTGGAATTTGACTTTTCATAAAATGATCGCTTAGGAAATAAAAACCGAGGTTGATTTCTTGGCTTAGTTCTAAGTTTCATAGATTCGTGTTCAAACGGAATCCTTTTTGATTAAGAATCGACCAAGTTATATATTTTACGGGCGAACCGCTCCAATTTGTCTTAAGCGCTACATTATGGTTTAGTTTTCTCATCCTTTGGTTTGTTTCCTAAATCACCATTCCGATCATTCATGTGTGAGTCATATGCATGATTATCGATTAATATTTACATTTACGTCATATTTATGTATGCATGCTAAGTCTCTAATTCAAGTATGAAAGAAAATATATGCTAAGTCTCTAATTCAAGTATGAAAGAAAATATTTTTATGAACGAAGTGAGATGATTGTGACTATATTTATTTACGTGTATGTGTGGGGTTGGAAGACGTTCTGACCTACCTTACCACCTGACGTGTATGTGTGGGGCTGAGAGACGTTTTGGCCTACCTTACCAAAATTTACGTGTATGTGTGGGGTTGAGAGAAATCTTGGCCTCCCTTACCAAGTATGAGCAAGATGTGTTGGGAAATACTTGACCTCCTTGCGGCATAGTGTGATATACTTCATTGACTATGTGGCTAGTCAATAAACCATTCCACTGTAATTTTATGAAACTTCTTTAATTTTTCTATTCTTCTTCCAAACTCTTTCACAGTTGTGGCCATAGCAAAATTCCATAGCGCAATCTTAAATATTGACCCCTAAATCCAGCTCTTTTTAATATTTCATGCAAGTGTCGAACACAAAACCTATGATCAGCGCTTGGAAACACCTCTTTGAATGCTTGAACCAACATTTTTGCTCGTCTGACATGAAAGTTCACTCATAATCTTTCTCATTGTTTAAATCTAGCTTCAACAAACTTAAAAACCAACCACATGTTTCCCTTGTCTCATTATTCACTATGGCGAGGGCAACGAGGAAATTGATATATTTTGGATCTACACCTACTGCTATTAACAACACCAATATGAGGTCTTTTCAAATGACACTCATCGCCCCAATGAATGCTATCCACATAAAAAACCCTAACTTAATTAATTTGAAGCATACAAACACATGTAAAGTTTGTCAAATATATTATCACAATTTGCTTCCTTGATGGCTACTATAATTGTACTCCCAGGGTTCGTTCTCTTTATCTCATTTGCAATATCTCAAAGCAATGCATACTGTAAATCTTTCTGGCCCTCAATTCAGTGGATGAACATGAATCGATACATACGTAATGCAATATTATGTGCGATTGTGTACGTTTTATGTATCATGTAAGTACAGTTTGTATAACTGTGCAAAAATTGTACATTAACTATGAGACTATTTTAATATAGGAAAAATTACAAATTTAGTTCGGTATGTTTGTCACTTTGCGATTTGGTCCTCTATGTTTTTACATTTCAGTTTTAGTCCTGCATGTTCTGATTTTTGGCAATTTCGGTCTTTTTTATTCGAAAATTCTTACGTGGCACTGTACACGTCAGCTCCACATCAGCACTGAATTGGTGTCACGTCAGCTCCACGTCAAAAAAAGGACTAAATTTGCCAAAAAAATAAAGATAGCGGACTAAAACTGAAATATGAAAACATCCAAAATCGCAAATTGACAAATATATATAACTAAATTTGCAATTTTTCCTTTTAATATAATATCGTATACATAATATTCATTTATCAATCATTTAATAATCGACATTTATATTCCATATTACCAATTCATATGACAATATCCTATCCATACTACACAGACACAGACGCCAATAGAAATGAATCTGAAAAAGGAAAGTCAAGCTTCCTAATTAATTTAAAAAAATTTAATGCAAATTTTCCTTTTCTTTAAAAAATGTTTTTTTTTTTTTGAAGCATATATACTCAAAAAATATTTTAAAAAATCTGGGTAGTGTCGAAACTTTCGAAAGTCTGTAAATATTAATGAAGATCCCAATAATCTATTATTTTGACTTTCGTCAACCCAATCATTTGAAATGGTGATCACACGTATAGGCTGCGTATGAATATGCGTTACATATATATAAACACACACTGACACAATATATAGGAATGCATCATGATATATATGTTAAATGAATTAATTTCGTATTATATATATATATATATATATATATATATATATAATCATATATCATCTAAACTTTTTTGCAGTTAATATCAAATATATATGATGTTGCAATTATTTTATGAAAATTAGATTATTTAAACTAATATTAACCAATATAAATATTATTATTATTTAATATTATTTTGAAAATAATAAATAATATTATTTATTTATTATAAAAATATAAAAATAATTTTATAATTGTATTATTATTATAATAAAATAATTATTATTATATTATTATAATAAAATAATTATTATTATAAAATATAAATATAAATTATTTAAGTATATAATGATAATTTTATAATAATTAATACATAATAATAATAATAATAATAATAATAATAATAATAAAAATATGAATAACTATTATTTTGATAAAAAAATTGCATATATCACCCTTGTGAAATCTTTAGTTTGTTGATAACCCCATATGAAATTTTTTTAAGCTAATAACTCTATGTGATTTTAGTTTTGTAGCATACACACCCTTTTTAGCTAAAAATGACGAAAATACCCTTAAATAAGTAATTAAATTAATTTTATTTTATAATTCTATATTTGATTGAATAAAATAATCAAATTTTAGTTAAATAACTATGAAAATTATATATAATTATTTTATATTAATATTTATTATACACGAAATATTTTTTAATATTAAATTGTATTATTGCATTCAATTATGTAATAAGTTTAATTATTTTTAAATATAATTTAATATTTAAATTAATTAAAGTGATTGTATAAATAAAATTAATTGAAAATATAAGTTAATGCATTGGTGTTTTCATTTAAATTTTCAATAAAAGATGATAAATTAAAGAGTTCAAAAAAGTCAAAGGACATTTTCATCATTTTTTGGGCAGAAGGGGTGTGAGTTGTGTATGCTACAGATCTAGAATCACGGGGGGCTACTCGCTCAAAAAACTTTCATAGGGAGTTATTCGCAAACCCGATATTTCACAGAGGTGATATATGTCATTTCCCCCTATTTTGATATATGTAGTTAAAATGTGATTTTTTTATTTAAAAATAATTTAATTTCATTCCTTTTTATTTCAACCGGTACCAATCGTTAAAATGGAATATAACAATAATTTCATTCTCAATCTCATTTCATTCTAAAATTGATTTGATTCTTAACTTATTCCTTTCCAACATATCATTTATGTCCTTAATAACTAAACATATCAATCAAAGATGACACATAGTAATATCAAATATATATGATGTTGCAATAATTTTATGAAAATTAGATTATTTAAACTAATATTAACCTATTATTATAATAAAGTAATAATTATTATTAGAAAAATATAAATTTAAATTAGTTAAGTATATAATGATAATTTTATAATACTTAATACATCATCAATAATAATAATAATAATAAAAAACGTATGAATAACTATTATTTTGATATATGTAGTTAAAATATATATTTTTTTTATTAAAACCAATTTCAACCGGTACCAATCGTTGGAATAGAATATAACAACAATTTCATTCTCCTGATTTCATTTCAAAATTAATTTCGTTTTTAACTTATTTATTTTCAAGATACCATTGATGTCCTTAATAACTAGACATATCAATCAAAGATTACATGTATCACGTATGACGCACCATCTCAAATATTATGTCTTATAGTTATTAACCCAGCATGCCATGCCCCCTTGGGCAACGAATCTCGTCCATGTAAAAAATTTGGACCACATTTTGGGAGTGTTTGCAAAAGATATACTATGCTTTTATTGAAATAATTAAATTTATAAACTATAAAAAAGTTAATAAAAATCAAAAGTTGTTAGTGTTTGTAAACAAATGTAAAAATCTAAAAATCAAAGTTGGGTAGTGTTTGATAAATAAGTTATTAAAGTGATTTTAACACTGATTTTTTTATTAGAATAAATTTTAATTTTAAAAAAATCATAATCACCATATTACTAGTTTTTGAATTTCATTTAAGTTAAGCATAAACTAACGTATAAACTAGGTTTAAAAAACACACAAAATAGATTTTTTAAGTCAAAATATAACCATCAATTTTTTTTGTGATTGCAAACACTTTCTTTGTATATTTATGAAATTAAACGTCCTCCCTCAACATCATTTTATATTTGACTCAATTAAAGTTCTGCAATAATTGAAAAATTGAAAAATATAATAACAATGTTATATTTAATATATAATTTCAATTTATTATCTTATTATTATAACTTCACCTCATGAGTCAAATCGACCTAGATAGTTCATAGTCGACCCTAGTTTGTGACTAAGTCTCTCTTTCTGTGTGTGTATGTTAATTGAGACGTCGATCTATGTATACGAGGACTAGTTTAATTAAATGCATGCATGTGGACGTACTTATATCTTATATGCATCGATCGAAATTGAACGTGTGGCGCCCTTTGAACTATATTTTTCACAATTATATGTACAATATTCAAAAAATTTAAATGTACGTTAATTAAAAACTTACAACATCTAACAACCAACTATATAATAATTAGGGGCCTACTCTTAAATATATATTTTATCATAAATATATATGTATATGATCCTAGCTAGCTAGCTATAGTATTATAAATAGAGACCCGAATGTGCCAATTGGTCCTGGTGGACACCCTTGAAGTGGTTTGGGTCGGAGCCACTTGCTTCAGGCGTTGTTCCTATGTTGAACAAATTAAGCTACAATATGGTCTAAAGTACTTACTTTCCTTGTAATATGGTCAATAGACTTGGTTGCTTCATAGTTTGCAAATTAAATAAATTGTGAGAAGGGGACGTGCCTCGTGATACATGTGTACAAGTGTGTTTATATGCAATAATACAGTAATCAAGTCTCTTTTTTTTTATTATAAAATTTTACATGGATTTCAAGCATTTACATTATAATTATAATAAATAAATAAATAAATAAATAAAGTACATTAGGACCTTGTCGTGCATGCGAAGATCTGCTCAAGAAAATTTACTAAAAAAAATGTTTTTAAAACACATTTGGTCCTCCTCATCATCATGTGTGTGGTAGCTAGGAACTTTCTAGTTTTCTTCATATGTGTGCTAGTTTTATTGCAATTACTGAAAAAATTGGATCATACTCATCAACAGTCTTGTTATTGTTTAAAAATATTACATATTTTTAAATTTTTATATAATATATCAGTATACTGGTATATACGAAATTTTTAAATTTCATAACGTTAACGTACCGAAGAAATCGGTATCGTTACCGTACCGTACCCAAAAATCGGTACACCAAAAATCCGATAAATTCGATAGGTAACCTCTCTATACCAAAAAATCAATATTTTTTCGCATCCCTATCAAAAACTAGTCCACGACTTGAATAAGTTAATTCTTTTGAATTTTAATATTTTTTATAAAAAAAAATAGTTAATATATTAACGCGTGGGTTGTTAAAAAACTATCGAATAAGATAATTTGAAAAAATATCTTCGAACATGGCCAATCTCAATTCAAATTCAATATATATTTCAAATATAATTCAGTATAGATATGTTTGCAAAATTTATGAATTTGCACGACAGTAACCAAATATATCAAATAGTCGGGTTGGCATATGTATAGATGTGAAAATAGACTAGGTCCGTCGGGTTGGTCCGCCCCACCATACAAAATTGAAGGGTTGGGTTGGCAATTTTTCAACCCATCTAAAAGATGGGCTGCCCCGCCCCGCCCCGCCCCGCCCCGCCCCGCCTCTCCTAACGGTGGGTTGTGATGGGTTGCGGGTTGGCCCGCAAAAACCCGCCAATTTACACGTGAGCCCGCCGTGTTGGCCCGCTCCGCCACCTAAAATAGGTGGGTTGGGTTGATGTTTTCCTAACCCACCTAAAATGTGGGCCGGCCCGCTCCGTCTAATGGTGCGTTGCGACGGATTGTGGGCCAGCCCGTTCCGCTAGCTCGTTTTAACACCTCTCCGCATATGTTATCTAAATAAAAATGTCGAATGTATTACTTTTTTCCATCAATTTTTATTTTTATAAATTTCGTTGCAAGTGTATTGAAATACTTTACAGAATATCAAATTTCAATTGAAAATTTGACGAAGATTAGATATATCTAAAGGTAGAAGATGAATATTGATTAGAATCTACTTTAACAGTGATTATTTATCAATATATATGATTTTCATTTATTTTTTAATGAAATCTACATCTGTTATTCAATATCACTAACTATATTCACCTTAATTTAGAGTTTTAAAATTAATGAGGAAAATTTTTGAAAATATCACATGCTGTGATTTTTAGTCATTCAGAAAGATCAAGAGATAATTAAAAATTGATTTGACCAAATCATCTTCCATATTTCTCTGTCTTTGTCACCATATGTACTCAAGAAGTATAAAATAGATCAAAAAGTTGTAAAATATCATTGTAATACCAAAACAAGTAAGCTTATGATGTGTTCCTTCAACAAATGATTCTAAAAAGATTTTATAAACTTATAAAAGATATTCACGTACAAAAATAATGATATCACAATGATATTGCTACTTCCTTTTTTACAAACACAAGTGGTTACTTATGCAAGTAAAAAAAATAAAATTTGAAATCAAATCATTTTTCGAATAAATTGATGTGATATTGGAAATTATAGAAGTGCAAATATATGAAAGATACAATTGCAAGTCAAAAATTATTATTGATCCCCATATCCTAATAATATGAGCAAAAAAAAAAATTGAGAGCAAACAAAACCTTTTATAGCATATGAAATCATTTCATAAATTTTTAAAAATATGAAATGCACAAATAATAGCACAAACTAATTAATCTCAACTCAATAGAAAAATAAGGCATTTATGAGACATATTCAACACACACACACACGTTTCAATTAGTTGAGTAAATAAGTTTTCACCAAGAATAGGCAATATCAACTCAAAGTTTCAAACAACACAAGATCAAGATGTATTTGCCAACTCAAATATTTATAAACATTTAAGAGTCATTTCTTAGTCATTAAGCACAATCACAATTATAAGGGAATTTCTAAGCATTCTCACACCAAAGAAATGCTAGCACAAAGTAGAATATCATGTTGGCATCAACTCAAGTACTTTTGTAAGCAATTATAAAAGTTTTTAGAATGATTGTAACAGTTTTCTTGATGATTTGTGACTGAAATTTGAATTTATTTGTCATTTCTATTGTTAAGTGCAACAACCTTGAGCATCTTGACAGAAACATCAATTCTTATTCATGTCATGTTTAATTTCTACTGCAGCACGACTGGTTCGATTTCATAGAATAAACTACTTTTTCTCATGCATCACCAGACTGCAAATTTTATACCGCTGCAATCCTCTCTGAGTCTAGCTAGTTTGCAATGCAAAAAACGGTTTGTTATTTGGACACTCGAGTAAAGAGTTATGTCATTTTTTCCAAGATCGCTGCAAGCTGTCAGAAACTCAACTAGGAATATATATGCTATAAAAATTTCAAAATCCAAAATTTTGAAAATAAAATCAGTTTCAAATTCGTTTTCAAGAACAATCTGCTCTGATACCAAATGATATGATCGAAAACGTGTCTAGAGGAGGGTACGATGAATGCATACTTTTA